>NW_026975539.1:654960-982441 GCF_030014295.1 Loxodonta africana
ACAAGGGGAGAAGACCGTGAGCCAGAGGAGTGGGAGAAATGAAATATTTCCCGAGTGCCAAGTAAGGCTGGGCGACTGCTAGTGGCATGTAGTTCCTCATTTAAGCTTCAGAGGGACACAGTGGGTGGAATAGACATTGTTACCACTTTCATCATGCAAACGCTTTATTATCTTTGATTTTAACAGTCACATGTTAACAAACCAGAAAACTGAGAAAAGTATAATAAAAGAATACATCTCATCAATTGCAGACTATAGTGTTGCCTCAGAAGCTGCTCATTTTTGTTGCTGCTGTAAATATTGCACACAACCTTTGCCAAGTGAACAAGTTGTACAGGTGTACAAGCTATTGACAGCAATTACATTAATCAGCTGTGCAAACTTACCCTTATCAATGGGATTTTTCCACCACCGTAAACTGAAACTCTGTGCTCTGTATGCAATAACTGCTTTATTTCCTCCCTCCTGCCCCTGTTAACCCCTAATAAACTTTCGTTACTAACCATTTGCCTGTTCTTATAAAAGGCAGGTTTCTGAATCTGAAAGCTCTTGACAAGCCACAAGGGTGAATTCGTATGGTAGCAGAAGTTATTTGCAATACCTATGTCCTACTATGGACTTGGTTCTAGAATATATAAAGAACCGTTTATAAAGCAAAAACAAAAGTCCAATAGATGAGGAAATACTTGAAAAGATTTCTATATGGCCAACATACATTCATTAGTTATCAGAGAAACTCTTAACAAAATGTCACAATGTGATACTATCCCCCACACACCAGAATGGCTAAAATGAAAAAGATGGAAAATACCAACTACTAGGTAGAGCATGGAGCAAAGGGATCTCTAATTTACTGCTAGTGAAAGTGTAATTTGGTACAACCACTTTAAAAATGCTTTGGCCATATCTACTAAAGCTGTGAACACACATGTATCCTACGACCCAGCAATTCTACTTCTAGATACATACCCAATAGAAATGGGTAGATATGTTCAACAAAGCACATACTTCTAAGGAATGAACACTCTCATTCTGAAAGCCTAACTTTTTAAATTTTTCTTTAGATGAAGGTTTACAGAACAAACTAGCTTCTTACTAAACAGCTAGTACATATATTGTTTTATAACAACGGTTACCAACCCCATGACATGTCGACACTCTCTCTTCTTCAACTTAGGTTCCCTATTACCAGCTTTCCTGTCCTCTTCTACCTTCTAGTCCTTGTTCCTGGGCTAGTATGCTGCTGGAGCCTCATTTCGTTTTATGGGCCTGTCTAATCTTTGGCTGAAGGGTGAACCTCATGAGCGACTTCATTATTGACCTCAAAGGATATCTGGGGTCCATACACTCAGGGTTTCTCCAATCCCTGTCAAGTCAGTAAGTCTGGTGTTTTTTTTGTGAGTTAGAAGATTGTTCTACATTTTTCTCCAGTTCTGTCCTGAATGCTTCACATTCAAAGCATTATTCTCTGTCTGTTCTAAGGTGATGGCCATATATAATATGTTTATATAGAAAAGTCTAGAGCTTTCTCTGAAATTCAAGAGCAAATCTCTAGAGGCTCATGTGCTTATAGCTTCTGTTCCCTCTGGAGCTACTGCTTCTGTCTGTCCTTCTGCTGGGCTGCACCACATGGAACCAGTTATAAAATTCAACCTCATCTTATAAATTCACAGGAGTCCTACTCACACAAAATTTTTATTGGCTATGAGAACAGGTGTGTAGATAAGGTATAGAAGGGATTTCTATTGCAGCAAAGCAAAACCTTAAAATGAAATGGCTGGGAATGGCGGGCCTCCTTCTGTAAAAATGCTTTTCTATATGGAATATGGGAAAATGCAGTTAAGATATGGCTTATGCAAAAAGGCAAAAAGGAATGTTTGCAGCAATTTGGTAATCATTTAGATCACCTGTAAAAATATTTTCATCCTTTTTCTCATAGCTTGCAGGAAAAAAAATTCCAAAAGGATCGCATATTTAAAAGTAAAATATGCCACCATAAAAATTTCAGAAGAAACTATGAGAGATTTTGTTTTGCTTTTTATTGGTAAAAGAGAAAGATTTTCTAAAAATCCCAAAGCTGTGAAGGCTAAAACTGGTAAGATATAGATACAGATCTTTGGCATAGCAAAAACTATATGAAGAAAGCAAAAATACAGGCAAAAAGCTGAAAAAAAAAATTGCAGGCTAAGGATTTGACTAGACATTTCTCCAAAGAAGATATATAAATGGTCAATAATCACATGAAAAGAAGCTCAACCTCATTAGTCATTAGGGAAATGCAAATCAAAACCAAAACTCACTATTATTTCAAAACCACTAAGATGGCTCAAATCAATAGGATGGACAACATATGTGGTGAGGATGTGGAGAAACTGGAACCCTCATACATTGCTGGTGGACATGTGACACGATCCAATCAGTTTGGAAAACAGTTAAGTACTTGCTCAGAAAGTTAAACATAGAGTTACCATGCATAGCAATTCCACTCCTAGGTATGTACCCAGGAGAGCTGAAGCATGTTCACATAACAACTTACAAAAGAATTTTCATAGCAGCATTATTCATAAATACCCAAAATATGGAGAGAATCCAAATGTCATGAACTGATAGACAAGCTGTGGTATATTCGTAGACTGGAATATTAGTCATTAAAATACATGCAACAATACGGACAAACTTTGAGAACGTTATGCTAAGTGAAAGAAGCCAAACAGAAATGACCACATGGTGCGTGACTCCATTTATATGAGATGTCCAGAACAGACAAACCAACACAGACAGAAAGTAGATTAGTGGTTGCTACGTCTTGGACGAAAGGAATAATGAGGATGACTACTAATATGTAGGGCATTTATTTACAGGGCACTGAAAATATCGTGAAGCTAGACAGTGGTGATTGTTGCACAACTCTGTCCATATACTAACAACCACAGAATTGTGCACATTTCAAAGGGCAATGTTATGGCGGGTGAATTATCTCTCAACAGAAATATTTCTGACTCCTAAAAGACTAACTTTTCAATTCAATATATAGAACTTATAAATCAGTAGGGGAAAAACAACCCAACTTTACCATGTCTCTTTCCAACCAAAGTGAAGGGGGTACATTCAGTTAGTACACTTTATTTTTGTCTCTCTCTTCATTATAGAAGTTCTGTTCTCATTTTATATAACTTTAAGTTATACAAGTACTAGTCTCCATTTCCTTATCCCTGTTTTCACTATTGTAACTACATAAAGAGAGCAGTACCATGGTTTTTATAAAAACCCACCCACTCATTCATTCACTCAAATCAGTTTTGAGTGCTTCTTAGGTGCTAGGAACCAGGATACTCTTGCAACACAGCAGAGAAGCTCCTGCCCGTATGGGCCTTCTATTTGTGTGGAGCAGTCAGATGATAAACCAGCCAAACAGCATGGAATGTTACCTAACATCAGGGAGGAGTCGTGTGATTTTGGAGGTGTCCCAAGCTGTGTCTCTCTCGTGAAGAGTTCTCTCTTTCCTCTAAACCCAGTGAAAAGTACACACTTCGAAGGAACTGTGGGGTCGATAAGTGTGAAAAAGAGATTTCATTTCAGTTTCATTGTGTTGGTTTCACCTGCTACGCTGTCAGCATTTTTTTAAACATTATTCTGCAGCTAATATCAACCCCTCTCCAAAAAAAACACTCTTGCCATGCAGTTGATTCCGACTCACAGCGACCCTATAGGACAGGGTAGGGCTTCCAAGGAGTGGCTCATCTTAGGACACAAATAACTCCTGCTTATGAGAATCCGAAAGCTGTTCAGTGTGGATGTGTGAGGGACTCAGCAACACTTACGGTGATTTCCCAGTAGGTGGGGGGCAATAGTGTGAGCATCAGGAGTAACGAACCCCATGTGCACTTTGCATCCTTCCACAGATTATGACACAACAAACATTCCCTCCTCATCGTCCTGCATCTTGTAAGAGAACAGAGGGAACCGTTAGGCAGGACCCTTTGAAAACGCATGGCAAGAAATTTTATTGAAACATTAAATTAAACATAAAATCTTTCTGCATTTTCCTTCCTTCCCTACCTCATTTCAGAGAGGTAGTTGGACTCACAGAGTTGAATCCCTGAAGCCTGGAGACTCTGAAGAGTCTATGGTAAAAGCCTCAGCTCACTGGATTAATCACAGTGAGTGAACTGGAACCCAGGGGAAGAGTGGGAGTCAGACAGCAGAGTCCTAGACATTAGGAAGGGGTGAGGTCTGCTTCTTGATAAAGCCCTGGGGTAA
Source organism: Loxodonta africana (assembly GCF_030014295.1). NCBI lineage: Eukaryota > Metazoa > Chordata > Mammalia > Proboscidea > Elephantidae > Loxodonta > Loxodonta africana. The sequence continues at coordinate 659,221 of NW_026975539.1, forward strand.
GTGGCAGCACCTCAAAGGGTGATGCAGGCACGTAAGTAGACAGACTCCCTTATGGCGTTCCCAGCCCTGCCAACGTTCTCATGCTCCAGCTGGGAAAGGAAGCTGCAGAGGCAATGCTTCTAGAGAGATCACCCACATAGACTGGGGCAATGAGTGTGTTAAAGCTCTTCTCCAAACCTTGGTCCTTCATTAGACTCCAGGAATTACTGCATATCTGGGTGAGGGGCACCCTAAAAATAAACCAACACGGAAAAAAAAAACAAAGCCCTAAAAATAAGTAAGGTTAAAATTTCACCCCAATTTTGTAAGCCAAGAGCTCTGAGTTGGAATTCAGTTGATTGAAAGAAATATCATGTTTTCTTGCACACATGAATTTGTGCAGATTCACAGTTACGGTTCATATTATTCATTCATCCATGAAGCCACCAAAGATTTACTATACAATAGCTACATGTGAGACCCTATGGCAGTTGCTCTTGATGATGAAATGACTCAGAGAATTTCCCTCAATGCCTGGTGAGAGAAACAGCCAAGTTAACAGTTGTATCAGTCATGTATTGCTGTGTAACAAATAACGCCAAATTGTAGTGTCTTAAAACAACAACAATTTACCAGCTCACAATTTTTCAAGTTGTCAGTTTGGAGCTCTTCTGATCTGGGCCAGGCACAGTGGCTCACAACATGGCTTCCTCATGTGTCCACAATTTGCTTCCAGGTAGCTGGGAGCCAGTTCATAACATCAAGTCAGTGAAACCGCTAGATCCTCCCTCCATTGGTCTTCCATCATCTAGCAGGCTGGCATGAGGATGTTCCCATGAGTTCTCAGGGTTTAAGAGCAACAAAAGGGAAGTCTCAGTGTAAAGTCTTTCAACTCTCTCATTTTATCAGGTTTTCTACCATCCCAATGTCCAAAACAATAATGTCAGCCCCAACTAAGGGATGGAGAAAGACTCCTACTGCTAATGAAAGGCGCTCCAGAGTCTCATAGAAGGCATGGGCACAGACAGCGGATAAATGTGTAGACATTTCTTACATCAACCACAACAGGTAAATGCAATTGTGTTTTATACTGTGGTAAAGGGTTTTGCAGGTACAATGGAGTAGGGAGCAAGAAGTGAACAAATCTACCAGGAGGATATTTAGGGAAGAGCACAACCAGGAATTGATGCCTGAACCAAGTTGGGAATATGATTGGATAGTTAAGGGGTGACAAAAGGCCCAGGTCCAGGAAGCCCCATGTCTTCTCCAGACAGAAGTCTGAGGAGACAGGCTGAAGCCACTGAGGCATTTGGTACATTTGTGACCAGATGCAGATCATCTTTTGTTCTACTGTTTTCCAACCACTCGTCCCTACTTATAGTTTGGAGTCATACAAGAGTAGACCCTAGCATTTCCCTGTTGAAACTTTTATTTTCCTCTGAGAAGTCATCACCACCCCAACGTTCTTAATTGCTTCCTCAAATGCTGTCTCCATTTACCAGCTCCTTTTCTATATGGGCTCCAGAGTGAAAGCAGAGCCTGGAAGATGCAGAGGTCATGGACTTTCCCCAACTCAACTCCTAAACCTCCCATTCTGGCTGACCACAAATTCCTGAGTCTTAGCATTTTATGGTGAGCTCATAAGCCCAATCTGTTCCAATGGGGTCAGTTCTCTTAACCACCATGCTTCACCAGAGAGTAGGCCATAAGATGGGATGGGAGAGAAAATCTTCTAGTCACGGGGAAGAGCCTGTGTGAAGCCTCAGAGGCTAAGGAGACCTGAGAGGTGTTCAGAGCGGACATTGTATGACCAGGGCTGGAGAGACATGATTCCAAGAGAGTCAAATGAGAAGTTTTGGACAAATCAACTCCTGGTCACACTGTAACGATTCCCTGTACTCTCTCTCTCCCCACCAAGGGATAGTAACGAATGGAGTGCAGAGAAAAGTTGCAATTCCTTTTTCATATCTAAGCCCCCTTTTCCCAGTCTGGGACTGGCAGTATTCAAGCTCCTACTTGAACTGTTTCATATTTTTGTTTTTGCTGTGTTTCTATTTAAAGTGGGCCCATGGAACTGAGCAATGTCAGGAATGATGTCACACAGGGTTATGGAAGTTCACGCTGATCTCACCTACTCTTTTGGAGAGGGTGTCGATCTGAGATCCTGTGGGAGAGCACCTGGAACTACTCTATCACAGAAATTCCGGACTAAACCGGGGTCCCCAAGTCACCAAACGGTCATGCATCGTGAAGAACTGGGAAAAGGGATAAAGATCCTTCAGAACATCATTATGATTGAACTTCTTCACCCAGAGAGGAGGAAACAGTGATACACAAGGAAGAGGCCTTTCTCTAAGACTCTAGATAAGGGTGAGAGGAAAAATTGTCCCAGACTGATGTGTGTTACGGAACAAAGGGTCTGGTTTCCACCAGAAAAGAGAGCCATGATAGGACAAGATGAAGGAATTGGGAATGGATAAGGTCATAAGAAGGAGCGTCCTGAGAAAGCATTTCCTGTCATTTGGTGGGCAATTAACCAAATTCTTATATCAATAAGAAATGTAGGAATAAGTGAGGGATCAAGCTACAGAATTCATTGGGAGTTCGAGAGCTTTCCAGGCACTCTGTTTTTTAGGATCTGTACCTGGTGGAAAGGAAGGAAGCCAGTGGACAACTAGGGCAGAGAGTATAGGATGGGGGAAAGGGTGGTTAGAGAGAAGCGTACTTATTATATTTTCTAATGACATGATATTAATGTACTATGTGAAGAATTAAGAAAATATTTCAGGAGGTTCTGGGAGTGAGAAGTTGAAGGAGCCCAGAGCCCACATCATTGAGGGCAGAAGATGGCTTGCAGACTCCTCCCCTAGATTCAGGAACTCCCCTTCTCCTCCTATGTCTTCTCCCCACATCTCCCGAAGGGCCTAAAAAACTCTCACAGCAAAGAAAGCTATAGGATAGAATTTTTTTACATTCCTACTTTTCTTAACCTGAATTTTGTCTAGGATCTTTAATTTGCCACTCCTTTCAGGGCAGTTTTGTTGCCCTCTCCACTACCATTATTTTTGCTACCCCCCACCACTACTGTAGTGCTGCCCTCCACTGGCCCTATTTCCTTTTGCTTCCTAGGTTTCTAACTGGCCTCTAAAACCCTCTTGAGAGATCCCCTGCTGCAACTTCTGTCACGGAGTTTGCACTCCACTCCCAAGATGCTTCCATCTCTTTCTTCCTTAACTCGCCAATCCTACCTTCATACTCAGGAAAATACAGACCCTTATGTTCACATATACAACCCACCCACACACACAGTTGATGTGGTTGTGTCTTGGCTACTGAGATTTGTACCATCGGACTCTCAAATATGGACATCTCTTTCGGCCTCACACTGAAAGAGTATTTCTCATAATGACATGGTGAGAGCTTTCTGTTCAGGGAAAGGCAATCTTAAAGGAGAAGCTTTAAATTATACATAAATATACAAATTTTGCTCTAAGTATAATTCTTTGAATAAAAGGTCTTCCCTTAATGGCCACATAAACCAGAGACGCCATCAGCCTGAAACCAGAAGAACTAGGTGGTGTGCAGCTACAGTCAATAACTGCCCTGACAGAGGATACTTGCAAGTTATAAAAATGATGGTACCCTCTAATACAGCCCTTATACTGAAAGAAAAGACCAATATGAATGTCAGAGATACTCTGAAACTTGCTCTTGAACGTAAAGTAGCTAAAGGAAATGAAAGAAATGAGGAAGTAGAAGAGCTGAAGAGAAGATTTCAAAGGGCGGCTCGAGAAGACAAAGTATGATAATGACATGTGCAAAGACTTGGCGTTAGAAAAACAAAAGGGAAGAACATGCTTGGCATCTCTCAAGCTAAAGGAACTGAAGAAAAAATCCAAGCCTCGAGATGCAATAGTGAAGGATTATACAGGCAAAATCTTGAACAACACAGGAAGCATCAAAATAAGATGGAAAGAATACACAGGGTCACTGCACAGACACAGACACACACACACACACACACAAAAGCATGGGTCGATGTTCATCCATTTCAGGAGGTAGCATGTCATCAAGAACTGATGGTATTGAAGGAAGAAGTCCACACTTCACTGAAGGCATTGGCAAAAAACAAGACTCCAAGAACTGACAGGTACCAATTGAGATGTTTCAACAAACAGATGCAGCACTGGCCGAATAATCTAGCCATCCGATTGGAAGAGATCCATGTTTGTGCACATTCCAAAGAAAGTGATTCAACAAAATTCAGAAACTATCAAACAATATCATTAATATCAAAACTCAGTAAAATTTTGCTGAAGATCATTAAAAAGAAGTTGCAACAGAAATTCAAGTCAGATTCAGAAGAGGATATGGAATCAGGAATATCATTACTGATGTCTGATGGATCTGGGCTGAAAGCAGAGAATACCAGAAAGATGTTTCCATGCGTTTTATTGACTATGAAATGGCATTATACTGTGTGAATCATAAAAAATTATGGATAACACTTCAAAGAACGGAAATTCTAGAACACTTAATATTGCTCATTTGAAACCTGTACATAGACCACGAGGCAGTTTTTCAGAGAGAACAAAGGGCACTATGTGGTTTAAAATCAGGAATAGTTTGTGTCAGGGTTCTATCCTTTCATCACATTTATTCAATCTGTATGCTGAGCAAATAATCCAAAAAGCTGCACTCTATGAAGACAAACGTGGCATTAGGTTTAGAGGAAGATTCATTAACAACCTACGATATGCAGATAACACAAACTTGGTGAAAGTGAAGAGGACCTGAAGCACTTAGTGGTGAATATCAAAGACTACAACCTTCAGTATGGGTTGCACCTCAACATAAAGAAAACAAAAATCTTCACAACTGGACCAATAAGCAACATCATGATAAACAGAGAAAAGATTGAAGTTATCAAGCATCTCATTTTATTCAGTTCCCCAGTCCACGCTCATGGAAGCAGCAATCAAGGAATCAAATGACGTATTGCAAATCTGCTGCAAAAGAACTCTTTAAGCTGGTGACAAGCACAGATGTCACTCTGAAGGCTAAGGTGTGCCTGACACAAGCCATGACATTTTCAAACGCCTCATACGCATGTGAAAGCTGGACAATGAATAAGGGAAACTGATGAAGAAAGGCTGCCTTTGAATTATGGTGTTGGTGAACAATATTGAATATACCACAGACTGCCAGAAGAACAAACAAATCTGTCTTGGAAGAAGTACAGCCAGAATATTCCTCACAAGCACAGATGGTGAGTGTTTGTATCACATACTTTGGACATGTTATCAGGGGAGACCAGGCCCTGGAGAAGGACATTATGCTTGGTAAAGTAGAAAGTGAAAAAGAGGAAGACCCTCAGTGAGATGGATTGACACGGTGGCTGCAACAATGGGCTCTAGCATAATAACAAGTGTGACGATGGCACAAGACTGGCCAGTGTTTTGTTCTGCTGTATATAGGGTCACGATAAATTAGAACTGACCTGATGACACCTAACAACAACAATATGCTGTTCAGCTCGCTGCCTGTCTTAGTTTGCTGTACTGTGGTGGTTTGGATGTTGCTATGATGCTGGAAGCTAGGCCACCAGTATTTTAAATACCAACAGGGTTATCCATGGTGGACAGGTTTCAGTGGAGCTTCAAGACTAAGACACACTAGGAAGAAAGACCTGGAGATTTACTTCTGAAAATTGGACAATAATCCCTTACAGATCACAAGAGAATACTGTCCAATTCACTTGCTTTGGACATGTCATCAGGAGAGATTAATCAGTCCTAGAGGAGAATATCATGGTTGGTGAAGAAGAAGGCCAACAAGGCTGTAGGAGACCCTTGGTGACATGGACTGGCACATTAGCCATAATGATGGAATCTAAATTGCTGGCACTTGTGAGGATGACACAGGACCTGGCAACCTTTAGTTCTGTGGTACCTAAGTTCACCATTAGTCGGAGTCACCTCAATGGCAGCTAGCAAAAAATTACTGTTTGAGAGGAGAACTGAGATATGAACTTGATACAATATACCAAATATTAAAATGTTCAAAGATCTCATGTTTGCCATGAATGAATAGGAATTGAAAATACGACTTTCAAATAGCTAGAAGGAAAAAGAAAGTAAGAGAAATTTCATCATTTCAATAAAAAAAGAAACAGGAAAGGCAGAAAAAAAAAAAAAAAGAACAGTGAATATGAAGTATAATATTGGAATTATGTCTAAATGTATGAGTAATAGCAAGAAAAAGGGATTAATACCTAAGGAAAAAACATGTACACTCAGCTTAGACTTGCAAATCCAGCCATATCTTATTTATAAAAGAAAGTTAAAACATAATGATAGAAACTTTTAAATTATGCAAATGAAGAAATTTCTACTGTCTAATGACTACATGAACAACCCTCTGCCAGATACTGTTGATACAGAAATGATTAAGATTCCTTGCAGTCTGATGAGAGAAACAGCCCAGTTAATGAATCAGTTATCAAGTGCTGTATAACAAATGACCCAAAAATGAAGTGCCTTAAAAGAACAAGCAGTTACTTCGCTCACAGGTTTCCGGGTTGGCAGTTTGGGGTTCTTCTGGTCTGGGCCAGACTCAGCCGCTCTCAGCTGGGCTCCCTCATGTATCTGGAATCAGCCACCATGTCAGCTGGCGGGCAGAGGGCCTGAAATCTTCTCAGCTGGATTCTCTCTCTAATGGTCTCTTGTCATTTATCAGGGTGGCCTGGGCTGTTCCCATGGGTTCTCAGTGTTTGAAGAGCAGCAAGAAGGCAAGGAGGAGCCCTGGTGGTGCAGTGGTTAAGGGCTCAGTTGCTAAAGGAAAGGTAATCAGTTTGTACCCACCAGCTGCTCTGTGGAAGAAAGACATGGCACTCTCCTTCTGTAAAGATGACAGCCTTGGAAACCCTATGGGGCAGTTCTACTCTGTCCTTCAGGGTCACTATGAGTTAGAATATACTTGAGAGTGATGGGTTTCGTTTTTGGTAAGAGAGCAAGTCACGATGTGTCTAATTATATTCGGTCTCTGCTTCTATTGGTCTTTGTACTGTCCCAAAGGCCAAAGCAATCATAGATCAGTCCAAATTCAAGGAGTGGAGGAAGAATCTTGCTCTTGAGAAAGGGAGCTGTAGGTCATATAATATGTATGGATACATACATATTAGAACATGTGGCCATTTTTGCTATCCATCACAACATGTAAATGCAACCAAGTTTGTCCCTAGTTGTGGCAGAAGCGTTTCTTAAATACAATAGAGTGTGGAGCAGGGTGGGAAATTCTACCAGGTGTAGGGTCGGAAAGGCTTCCACCAGGAAGTGATGCTTGACCTAAATTTTGAAATACGAGTGGATGGTTAGGAGATTTTCTTTTTTTATATATTTCCAACCACTTGCCCACATTCTACCATCTGTCGTCACACAAAGCGAGCCCTCTGCTCCCATGTTGACATCTTTATTTTTTTCCTTCAAATCCTCAGGCTCTCCTCTACCTACCAAGCACAACTTCCCAAACCCTGCCTTAAAATGTTTCAACAATTTGCTTCTTCCTTTTCTAATTGCCCCTTGGACAAACAAGGAGATCAAGCAGAGGACAGTGGACCTTTCCCCGAGGGCTCTCCTAAGCCTCCCAGGCAGGTTAACCATAGACGTCCGGAGTCTCAGTGCTTTTCTGTGATGATGTAATCCTACCCTTTTTAGTGGCTCCAAGGGAGAAGCATGTGGACAGGCCAAGAGGCTTCACAGGGTTTAGAGTCAGGAGGTCAAGAGAGAGTGGCCTAGACACCACCACTGAGTGATGGTACCTCCAGGCAACAGACCAAAAACTCCATTCTGCACGGATAGCTACGAAGGGTGAGTCTTTTGGAAGAGTTTTCTTTTATTTAATCAATAGATATATATTGGGTATCTCCTATGGGTGGGGTTCTGTCTCACTTTCTGGGACTACCAAATATGAGGCAGACCTCGTCTTTGTCCCCAAGTTATTTACAACACATTTGGAAGACACAAATTGGAAATTGAGCATCTCCTATGACTCAGTGCTATGATGGAGGATTACTAAAAGATTACTAGGTCCTCTGAATACATAAACCAGAAGCACAGACTGGGTACCTTGGAGGAGGAACCAGTCAACAGGAAGGGAGAGAATGTCTACTAGTCAGAGGGAACAGCCTGTGTGAAGCCTAAGTGGCAAAGGAGGCCTGAGAGGTGTTCAGAGTGGACATTGTGTTTCTAGGGCTGGAGAGATTTGATTCAGGGCCAGAGAAGAGGTTTGGGAGAAATAGCGACTCATTATACTCTTCTATTTCCTCAACTCACAGTTTCCTTCCTCTTAGATGTTGACTTCTTTAAGTGAACATTTCAATTCATTTTTAAGATATAATTTCCCTCCTCCCAGCCTCCTAGCCTCTCCCACAACAGTTGCCATATTTTTTCCTAGTGCGCTGTTTAGATTCAAACTGGGCCCTTGGAACTGAGCGATGTCAGCGATGATGTCACACAAGAGTTACTGGAAACCTTGGTGCTCACTCAGATCCCAACTGCTCTTTGTGGGTCTGAGGTCTCCTGTGGGAGAGCGACTTTGGATACCAAATTACAAACGGTTCTGCCTAAATCAAGGTCCCCAACTTGTGAGAGTTTGGGACATCATCTCTACGTGGGAGGAGGAGAAACATCTTGCCAGTGACCGTGCTTCCTGGTTCATCTTCACCCAGCCAGAATGGAGCGGCAATACGTGAGGAAGAGGCCTTTCTCTAAGGCCCGAGGTAAGGGTGGGAGGAAAATTCAGTCTGTGCGATGGGTGCTGGGCAGCAAGGGGTTTGATTCACCCTGGAAACAAGGACCACAAGGGATCACCGAGGCTTTCACCTGAAAAAACTTCCTGTCAATTAGTAAACAGTAAGAAATTATAGTGTGAATAAATAAACGAAGGAATAAATATGTAAGTGAAGTATAGAATTCTACTGTCATCTGAGGGGCTTTCCATAACAGTAGCAGACAAGTCAGATTGGTGAACTCTCCTGCTTTGTTAGTGGAAAGAACACAGGTGGGCAACTGGGGCAGTGGGTATAGAACCAGGGAGAAGGGTGGTTACAGAGACTTGTACTTAATTTTTTCATGAGAATGAATTAATATATCATGCGAATTAAAAAAATATATCAAATTTATCAGGAGGTTTTGGGAGTGGGTGGTGTGATGGAGCACAGTACGACACATTCATTCAGAGTTCCCAGTCAATGTAAGCTGCCACAGTCCTCAGCCTGGACTCAAGCAGAAGAAGGTCCAGGAAGGCCCTGCCCCTCTAGCTCTAGGGATTTCCCTTCTCCTCCAAGGTCTCCTGACCATCTTTACCGAAGGGTTTAACATTTCTTCTAGGTAAAGACAGCTATAGTATAGATCGTTTTTTTTTCTCTTGTAATTGCAAAGTTTTATTTTTTTTAATTGTGTTCAAAATATACATAAAACATAACTGAATAATTGCTAATGTATGAGTCAGTGATACTCATTACATTCTTCAAGTCATATAACCATTCTCAATATCCTTCTCCAAACTTTTCTACAACCATTAACATAACCTCAATGCCCCAGTGGAAAAACTTCCCCTTCCCCCTGCCCACAACTGGCAACGACCAATAATCCTTGCTTTCTATATATTTGCTTATTTCATATAAGTCAGATCGTACAGTATTTGCCCTATACTTAGGGCAAATACTAACTTATTCCATTTAGCATGATGTTTTCAAAGTCTAGCAGGAAAGAATTTTAAAATTCCAACTATAGCTAACCTCAGCTTCTGCTATCATTCTTAGTTATCCATTCTTTCTCCGACTAGTCTGCCCCCGCCTTGTCTTCTTTGTTGCTGCCCCATTCTGCCCTTCAGTGGCTGAGCCCTGCTTTCTGCTCCCTCCTTGATCTCTGTATCCTTCTAACCAACTGCTGGCATGTTCCATCTCTGAATCTTGTCTCTCTCTCAAGCTTTCCCTCCATCCAACGCACCTGACCTAGCTCCATCTCTTTCTGCATCCTGAACTCTGCAGTCGTTCCCAAAGATTCAGAAACATATAGAGGCCTTTAGGTTGACATAGACAACCCACTGAGACATACACAGGAGAGGAGGCTGTGTGTTCTCCATCTGAAGTTCTCGCATCAAGGTTCTCAGATACGGCCATCTCTTTCTGCCTCACTTCATCTACTAAGGACTGGGCTTCTATTCCGAGAAAAACAATTTTCATCTTCTACTGTGGCTGGGTTAAGAAGGGTGCAAGGAAGAGGTATACATGTAAGAATCATAACTAAATATACACATTCTTCTCTTTACGTATAACTCCTCTATAAAAAGCCTTTCAGTAAAAAGAGGATGAAAAGAGGTGACCATTGCTCTGGAGTGTTTACCCTCCAAATTTACTAAGAATATCACCCGCATACAAAACATCAAGTCACACATTTATTATGAAGCTTCATGGGAATGAGGTCATTTCTAAGTTCCAAAGGAACAAATTCATTGGAATTCAATAAATGTGGAATTAAAGAAAAATAACTTCTTAAAAAATGAACTACCATAAACAGTGCCACTTTACAATGGAGACTTTGTCTTCCACAGCAGTGCCCCCAAAGGGTGGTGGGTCTCTGGGGAAGAAGAAAGAAAGCATGGGGTCTGCAGAGGTGGAGGATGTGGTGATGGAGAGGCCTCCAGGGGTCCCTATGACCAAAGCTTTGGGGTCACAGGTGAGAATAAGGACCCTGAAAGCTCAACTAAACTAACTCTCTATTCTCAGAGGTCTCTATCCAAGAGGAAAATGTGCAACAGTCAACAACATCCCATGAAAAAAGTCGAAGCTCCAGGCCCAGGAAGATTCCAAAACAACCCGAGAACCCTTCTCCTTCATCTTCCACCGAGCAGACCTCTCACTCCTCCAGCTACGGGGCTGCCCCAGGAAAGCCATGGGTCAGGTGCGCATATTTCACCAAGGTGCGCACGGTCAAGGGGGTGGCGGTCTCCTGGCAGACCAAAACCTCCTTTGCCCCCGTGGGCAAGATGCCACAGGTCTTTGAAGCCGAGCTCTCTGAGGAGAGCACCATCGGCTCTGCCCCAAGTCTGGCCAACACTGAGTCCCTGGTCAGCACCCTGGAGCCCTGGCAGGAGGGGCCCCAGACCTATACCCAGGAGCCCACTGACCAACGGGAGGAGCATGCTGAGAGACCCCGTGCAACCACCCCGGAGTGGCTGGTGACCCGTGAGCGCGGATTCCGCTGCGTGGCCTGCTGCCGCGTGTTCGAGTTCCGGGAGGCCCTCGTGGCCCATGCGGAGCATGGTGTGAGCCAGGGCTTCAGCTGCCGGGTCTTCTTTGAAGAGCTGCTGGAGAGGCGGCTGCCACGCTCAGTGCAGCGCAGGCCCAGACGCTGCCACCAGCTGGCCAGGCGTTGCCTGATGGCCGCCAAGAAGAGGGAGGTGAGGGAGAAGAGAGCGGTCTGCAGACGCCTGGAGGAGCAGCTGGAGAAGCAGAGAGAAGAACTGAAGAGGCTGAGGCACCAGCTGGACAGGCTGAAGAGGCAGGAGACCAGGCTGCAGAAGGAGCAGGCACACCACCGAGGCCAGAGGGGGAAGCGCCTGAAGACGTGCTAGAACCCCGGGACTAGGAGGAGCAGGGCCTTTGGGCTGGAAACGTGGGCCCTTCAGGAGAGACCTCCATTCAGGTTTGTTTCACCCAGCTCCCCTGGAAGATCCTACCCTCCTTCCCCTGTGACCCCAACCCTCCCAACCCAAGTGCACAGACAGCTCCAGCCCTAAGGGGGATCTGGATGGAAGAAGCCCCAGATAGCTGACCGCAGACACCAGGTCCCCTCAGAGGCTCCCTAGGCCCAGGAGAGGATAGGACAGGCCTCATCTGGATGGTGAGATCTTGGGACCTTAGCATAAATAGGGAAAGGGAAATGGGATTTCAGTGGGACTTGGGAGGATTGGGGGGGGGCCCTGCTGAGGTGTGATGGTGAAGGGGGTGTCACTGAGTTCTTTGGAGGAGAAGGAATCAGAGAGATGTCAGGCTGGTGGGAAACATGTCTGCAGGTGAGCAGTGGACATAAAGCCCTAAACAAACAACTCTGGGTCCCTTCCCAGCAGTATAGAGGCAGAGAAAGAGGCAGGGCTTGGTAGGAGGAGAGGAGGGCAGGTTGAAGGAAAATGAACTCACCCAAGCCATGTCTTCTGGGCTCCTAGGGTGAATTTGGGTTTATGATTGGGATGCATCCTTTTTGCCACATTAGGGGAATGTAAGTGGGAGGTGGTATAGAAAAATCCCCCTGGGTGTTAAACATTTGTGGATAAGAGTTGATCCAGGGCTTGCAGGATATTTCCTGTAGAGCATGTCCTAGGGTAAGGGGTAGAGCTTTGGAACTTTTTCTTCTCCTTAAAATCAAGCTGTACATTCCGGTTCTTGACATGTCAAACAAACTTGCTAATTTTTTTTTGTTTTCCTGTGGTCAAATCTGACCTGTCGCGAGGTCAAAGAACTGGAAGAAAAAGGCCCTCTGAGGTGAAAGAACCAAAAGAGAGGACAGGCTTCAAACCCAGGGAGAAGAGCGAGAACACAGGTGATCAGAGGTAATGGTGGGAAGGGGCAGATTCAGGCCCAGACTCAACAGTGGACAACAAAGCCCCAGTCTCAGTCGCGACATCAAATCCCAAGTCTGGGGAAGCCCTGGACATGACAGGGGTGTATCCATCTCTCTAGGAAATGAGACCACAAGTATCACAGGGAACCCCCCAGGGGCAGAGAAATGGAGGGCAGGGCCTCTAGGATGGGCACCTCCGTCCACAGTCTGTTCCTGTGTGTATTCCTCAGAGTGACAGGGACGGCTCCTGCGAGGCAGAGGGTCACAGGCAGAAAAGAACCAAGGTGTTCAGACCAGGTAAATTCTGCAGTCTCCTAAGAATCCAAACCGAAAACTCAGAGATTCTCAGAGGTATCAGGGTGGGAGGGGTTGGCATTCCCAGGCTGGGGAGAGGCTGGCTGGGGAGGTGCTGCTTTCTGAAATCTTTTCATCAACATCTTTCTTCTTAAAAGCTACCTTCCCAGTTGATGTCCTCTACGATCTAGGCTCAGACCTGAATGGGGCCTACAATGCACAAAGGTGGGTTATCCAGTGGGGCTAGGCAGGGAGGAGGTGGAAGCAGCATATTCAGGAAAGAGAATCTTCTAGAGGCGCATGAGTTACCTAGTGGATTGCACGTGGTGTCCAGCCTTCTACATTTAGCTGTAGACGTGTACTTGCAGGACGTATTTGAGGGGTAACTCTACTGACTTCCCAAAGTTATTTTTGGTCATTTCCAGTTATAGAGACCAGAAGAACTCACTGGCTCCAAGAACAACAAGAAATCCACTGGATCTGATTATTACTTTCTGCGGTGTGCTCTCCTGCCAGTGATTCAAATCTTTTGTCTGTCATTCTGGAGAATTTTCAACTATTTTAAATATCTAACAAAACACGTTAAAATATACGTATATCTATGATGTTTATGAATTTCCAAATCTCTGAAATTGTTTTTTTATCACATTTGCAAGATCACAGATTTGTGTGACAAAAAAATTTATGTCAGGGTCCCACCCTCATATGTAATTTGGTCCTGCTCCCCCAGGGTATCCAATGTTAATAGACACACGTGTATCCTTCCCTACACCTCTCTGCAGGGACACATATACACAGTCACAGGTACACAAGTACATCTGCTGGGGTGTTTACTTTTATGAAAGCCTGGTCACACTCCACCCACATTGCTCTCGCCCCTTATTTCACTTGATATTCTACCTTGATTCTCTGTAAGTCATTAGATATGGCACTGACACTATATTTTTTGATCTTTTAACTTACATGAATAATTTAAATAGATGATATCAATTCAGTACACTTTATCTGGACTTCTACATGTTCTTGTCAGAAGCTATCAAGTCAGTTCTGACTCACAGTGGCCCTTTGCACCACAGAACAAAACACCACCCGGTCACGTGCAATCCTAATAATCTTTGCTCTATTTGAGCACACTGTTGCAGCCACTGTATCAATCTCATTGAGGGTCTTCCTCTTTTTCACTGGACCTCTGCTTTACCAAGCATGATGTCCTTTTCCAGGGACTGGTCCCTCCCTCTTGATAACATGGCCAAAGCCATCCTTGCTTCTAAGGAATATTCTGGCTTTCTCCCTTTAAGACAGATTTGTTCGTCCATACGTAACACTACTAAAATGGAAACATTATCATCCATGCTTTTTAAGTCCACTCTTCCTGCGTGTTCTAGCTCTCCTCCCCCTGTTCTTTCCTGCAAGTGAATCCAAGATAATTCAGGTTAACAATGTGGTAAGTAGTCTCTCTTATCCTTGCTTAAACAAGCACACAGACTTATACACACTCATAAACATAAACAGGTATTCAAGCATATTCAAACAATTGATATTGTTTAACCCAGATGTGCTCATTTTATATACACTTCTCTGCACCTAGATTTTTTCAGTAATACTTCAATAATACTTCACAGAGATTTTTCCCACTCAACTACTACAACTCATTTATTGATGATGTAGCTTTACCATAAGTTATCTATCATTCAACCATCAATGTACAGTCAACGTTTGGTCAACACTAATAATAACTATCAGTTGTATACTACAGGATCTGTTTCTGTGGAATAGACTCCATAGAGTGAGATTTCCAGCTCAAAGTATGTTTTAAAAGTACAGAGCCATGGCCATGTCTTTCCCCTAGAGGCTGTCCTAAAGCACCTCTCCAGCCATGTCTCAGGGTATCCTTCTCCCCACAGCCCAGCCAGCCATAGATGGTGTTGATTTTTAAATTGTGCCAGTTTCACTGGGACTTTGATATTTTCTTAACTACCAGTGTTTTTGAGCAACTTGGACTATGTTTATTGGGCATGTGGATTTCCTGTGAACGATCTTTTTGAATTCACTGCTCATTTTTCAAGTGCTTAACTTTTATCCTTCTGTGTAAAATGGAAATTGTTATTAAGTCTTGTCATCTCCATTTCACATGATTTTCCAAATCTATCATTTGTGTATCACATTTTTGCAAGCTTTGTCCCCCAGAACGGTCACTTGAGTCAGCACCGTTTATTAAATAAATATAATTTTCTCAAAATACCGCCTTTATATCAATGGTTATTGTGACTTTTTAGCAGATTTTGTTTCATTGGTCGACTTGTCAGTTTCTATGCTATGTAATATGAATTTGTTCGGTTACCTGAAGAGGTAGACACCTGTCAGTATCCTGCTTTTTCATGTTTTTCTTCTCTATACCTTTTAAAGCAGCCGTAGTGTTGCAGTGATTAAGTGCTCATCTGCTAATCCAAAGAAGGTTTGGCAGGTCGAACCCACCACGGGGCACTGAGGGGAAACACCTGTTGTTCTGCTCCCATAATGATCACAGCCTAGAAAACCCTATGGGGCAGTGAAATGGGATCACTATGAGTCAGAAATGGACTCCAAGTCTCCTAACACCAGCAACATCCTCTGCTATCTACTGTACTATTCGTAGCATATGATCACTGTATACAATTCAAAAACAACTATCTTAATATTCCGACTGGAAATACATTCCACTTATATATTAGTTTTAGGGACCTCCATTTGATTGACAAGACTTCTCATTTGAAAATATGGCATATTTTTTGCATACATTCAGGTTTCATTTTATGTATTTTAGTACATTAGTTTTCATCATAGAGGTCCTTTGATGCTCTGGTCAAAACAATGTTTTCCTAAATATTTTACAGTTTTGAACACAGTTTGATCCAGTCAAGTAGTAGGGGAAAGAGAACGGTCTGCCCTTCTCACCCTTGCCAATTTGAGACCCTCATGTCTATACTGGAGACAAACCATTGATTTTGATGTATTCGTCTTTTATTCAGGTATGCAATTATATCATCATTATTTGAAAAATCTCTTATTATACTAGTTATTTAAATTTTCTAGTTTATTCCTTCACCTGAAAACTATGTTGAGTGATGCCAAAATTTTTGTCTAGTTCCAAATTTATCAGAATGAGTTGAATATTAATTTTCCATTTATCTCACACCTGCTAAGTTTGGGGAGAATCTATTATGCCCCAATAGATAACTACTACTCTGACCTGCTGACCATTATTGGAATCACACACAACTTGTTTCTGACAGTTAAGTACTTCCACCTGGCCTCTGTGGAGCTGGGATCCCATGATTTGCATTGCTACTAGGCGGCCCAGCTCCCACTAACAACCTGAGCCTATAGACGATTGTTGCTGTTAGTTGTCATCAAGTCATTTCTGACTCATGACCACCCCATGTGGGCATAGTAGAACTAACTGTTCAATAGTGTTTTTAAGGCTTTCATCCTTTAGTAGTTGATGGCCAGGACTGTCTTCCAAGGACCCTCTGAGTATGTTCAAACTGCCAGACTTTCAGATAATAGTCAAGCACTTAACTGTTTGTGGCGTCCAGGGACTCCCTACAAAGTATACATATTGGTAAGCTCTGTGTTGCTGGTGCTCCCCTCATCTCCGCATTCCTTATTCTTTTGATGAAATGGGTATCCTTCAGGACCTCCAAGAAATGGTCTTATAGAAGACTAACTCAGACATGCCCACATATTGGAGGCTTTTAATCCCTCTTCCAACATCTGACCTAGCAGGTCTGGCATTTCCATTTCAGAGAATGTGGGCCATTGCCTTTTCTAAGCTTCCAAAAGCAATCCCACAGCATATTAAACCCATTTCCAGAACCCTTGCTACGGCAATAAATCCTTGTCAACAAACTATCCTTGACCCAACTTTATATTAAACTCCCCTTGACTCAGCACCTTCAGCACCCACTCCTCAGCACACCCCCGTCCTGCTCACACAAGGCAGCCAGGTCTTGCAGCTCCTTCAGTGTACAGTCCCTCCCCCCTCAACCACAACAGCACTGCCCCCGGTGGCTATGCTGGTATCTGACAACTAAGTATCTGGACAAATGCATGGGACACTATCTCAGGACTCTGCAAAGGAAAGTGCTGAAGGTGGATGGGGGCAGGGCGGAGCCAGAACATAAAGTATGAACATTCTAGAGGCTGAAATTAAATGAGCCCAAATCTCACAGCTGCACACCCGTTGTGGACAGAAACAGCCCCGAGAGAAGCCCTCTCTCATATAAACGGGATAGAAGGTCCGTAAAGGAGAGAGACAGGCAGCTGGGCAGGTGGGCAGACACCTGAAACTCTGGCAGAGGAGAATCCTTCTCTCTGACCAGAGTATGGAAGAACCAAATATTGTAGAGAAAGCTCCATTACATTTTCTCTCTCTGTGCTGTTAACTGGCACCTAGTCAATTCTGCCTCAAAGGGTGAGACTTTTCAAAAGCAGATCACCAGGCTTGTCTTCTGAGGCGCTTCTTGACACGTTCAAAGTGGCAGCCTTTTGGCTGGTTGTCCAGTGCTTTGGCCCCATAGGCAGAACCAGTCACTGATGTGCACAACAGAATGAGGAGATTAAAGCCCCAGCATTCCCACCAGTGGGCCAGGAAAGCACTCCTTCTGAACTCAGAGAGCAGAAGAGAAAGAGAAAGAGGAGGCTGTGCAAGAAAGAGATTCTGCAGACTTGCTATGAACTCCTGGTTCACCCCCCAGGTGCGTATCCATTGCCCCGACCCAAAGAAGCATTATCAAATCCTTTAAGACCCGCACTATGGGTTAGAATGCCATCAAGGTTCCATACTGAGCGGCGCTCACATAGGTTAGACCTAAATACACCTGCAAAGCCTTCAAAAATTGAACTAACATTTGAACCATAGAATACAGAAGATGGGACAGAACTTGGAGCCTGAACATAACTGGGTCAATTGACTGCTGAAAACAAAAAAATTCTCCATAAAATTTAAGCAGGACTTGTACTCTCAAAATCATAAGAAACAGATTTTAAAATGCTATTCTAATCCAAGAAATAACAGGGACACTTTTTAAATAAATGGAAAGATAATAGGTGCTATTTGCAAATGAAAATTTTACATGTTAAAAGTACAATCGTAGAAATCAAAAATTCAGTTGATATTTTCACAATAGCAGAATGGTGATGACAGAGAAAAAAACTAAATACTTGAAATAGATCAGTAGAAAATATCCATTCTGCAAACTGAGAGGAAAATATGGAAAAAAATGGACAGTGCCTCAAGAACTAGACAAAAAGCTTATTTATTGGAACTCCAGAAGAAGTGGACAAAATGTGTGGTGAAGAAAATAGTATTTGAAAAAATACTGGCTGAACACTTTCCAAATGTGGTGAAAGACATAAACTTACAGATTCAAGAAGTTCAGCAAACCACAGCAAGTTAAATAATTCCATGCCCCAATACCGAATTTTCACAAAAATATTCTGCGGGTTATGGGTTTTTTGCCAACCCAGTGGGCCTTACCCCACATCCCAAGTATATTTGTAAGTACATTACTCTAATTTTTTTTTTTAACAGCAGCATGTAAAAAGAAAAAAACAGTATACTGTACTCACAGACATACCCGGGAGGGGAAAAACAGTTGACACACATATATATATATAGAACATGGGTTACTTGCATAAAAATACCATACATCATAATCAACTGCAGAATAACAAAGGTCAAGAAAATACTCAGGAAGGAGGTAGAGAGAAAACAACACATTTCACCTCAGAAAAATAATTTGAATGACTCTGTATTCACTATCAGAAGCCATGGAAGCCAAAAAAAAAAGATTGTGAAACATCATTTTTTCAACCCTGAAAGATGGAAATATTAACCCAGAATTCTATGTCCAATCATTACCTTCAGGAGTAAAGCACAAATAATGCCATTCTTAGGGGAAAGAAAACTGAGAGAATTCATCACCACCAGACTTCTAAGTGAAACACTAAAGGAAGTACTTCAGGTGGTAGACTTGGAATTTCAGTTGTATTTATGGAAAGCAGAAAACGTGGAAACTATGTGGATAAATATACTATGTCAACACTGTAGTTACTGCACAACATGGCGCTGAACAAGCCTCTTTGGAAAGTTTTTCCAGTCTCTTGGAAACGCTTGGAAATACATCCTGGCAAATCATTAGTAGAGAATGGAATTAATTTTGACAATACCTGAGATATGTCTGTAGTCCAGTCTAGTGAATAAACTGGAAAATAAATTTACTGACTGAAACTAAGGCGTGGTAACAAAACATGAGTCTCAGTTCCCGTGTGGCCATGAGCTGGCTCTGAAGGCCAACCTTCCCCAGAAAGGCAGTTCAAGCACATGGGGGGCAACGGCTTCCTGTTGATATTGCTAGGTGCCATCGAGTGGGTTTCTGAGTCATTGTGACCCAGTGTAAAAGGAGAACTTCCCCGATAGGGTTTCCTGGTTTGTAATCTTAACGTAAGCAGTTCGCCAGGTCTTTACTCCTTAGAGCCTTTTGGTGGGTTCAAAAAACTAACCTTCGGTTAACAGCCGAGTGCTCAAACTTGGCACCACCTGGGCTCCTTGGAGCAATGGCAGCACCACAGAATTTGGTAGAAACCTTCCCATAGGCCTTCTCTGAGAGGTAACCCCTTGCTTAAGGACCAAGTTTAGGTTTTATATATACTCATTCTACATAAAGTCTAGATAAGAATTACAGTGCTTCCTTGAGCGGACAATATTGTATATGCCCTCCATAAACAAAATGTGTCAAGGGCAAAGTTTAATATTAAACCAAGGCATTTCCCGTCAGTCCTTACCTGAGAAGGTCTTCGTGAGAATTTCCTGAGACTCTTGGAAAAGGACTTAGTAGACACTGCTTTCTTTTTACCTCTTCGCTCCTGAACAGAAACCTCTGCTAAGAGGTCATGCGTAAAGCTCCAAATGCCTCTTCTTATCCTGAATGTAAGCCGTGTAATAAGACCAGGAACTAGGCATTCAGCTGGGTGAAGAAACCCAGGAGTACTTCCTGTCTTCAACACCTTCCAGTTCCAGCGAAATCCTGTTACAAGTCACTAGATCAGCCCAGGAGCTGGAAGACTGAAATTCCTGGTCCTCTGACAAGTGGGAAGGGCAGGGTGGGGTTAGGCAGAGCCTCCTTGACCATCACTTGCCCCAAGAGGCTCTGGAGGCTGCTTCATGTTATAAGTCAAAGGCCCTTCCAGGCCAGGCACATAAGAGCAGGGGAAGACTTTGTCCATTGAAAGAAAAGATGTGCACAGGAGTGGCAGCTTTTAGGGCACTCAGCATTGGTCAGCTTTGCGACTTCAGGACATCCTGGCCCATGGTCGCCTTCATGACTGGGCCTTTACAGCCTCTTCACCTCTCCGTCCTTCCCAGTTTTCTCCCAGCACCATGAGCTGTGGCTTCTGCTAGTTTCAATGATTTCAGTATTTCAGTAGCTCCTCACCCCACTCAGGGGAGGCAGTTTTGCAGACTGCAGGACACAAATCCACAGTGCTGTTTACATGTCCTTCAGCAGAAACACTTCTGAGGGTACAAGTTGGCCTCAGAGATTCTGAGACCCAGGCAGAGAGAAGCCCAGGGGGAGGGTCACTGGCTTCAGGAAGTGTCAGCACTCTCAAGGGTCATGTCCCTGGGGTCATGCCCAACTACAGGAAAAACGAAGTGGGCTCTGAGGCTCCGTGTGTTGACCGTCCAGTACACAGGCCCTGGAAGCCTTGGAAGGATTCTGTCTTAGTCTAACCCAGCACTGGGGAAATCCTCACAGGGTAACAGCAGTGATATGCCTGGGGATCTTTATTCTAAAAGTCTCAAAGCAGTTGATAGAGTCTTGTGAGGTAGGAGATGAGAAAGCTTGGGACCACCGAGAGAGCGTGGCAAAAGAAGGAAGACTTTATCACTCCCTCTGTTCAAGTTTTTTTTTTTTTTAATTCCAACTGGGGCTCCAAACAGGTCTTTGTTGTTAAAGTTGTATTTCTCCGTGTTAATTTATGATCCTTAACTCAAATCTAGAGTTTCGAGCTCATTTTGATAATTCCTCTTTAGTCTGTGGAGACAGGAGTCTGCCTTCAGCCAGTGGTGAGAGTGGAAGAAATAAAGTCCCTGGTCCAGACTGGGGCAGGCTCTGCTGCTTCGCAAACTAGGGGTGTGGTCCCTGAAGAGCCCTTCTGAGGACAGCACAAGAGGGGCGTCCCGCCTGGAGAAAGGGCGGAGGGGGGTGGGGGATTGCTGTGTGAGCAGTGTGGCCTCTGTGGCTTCGCCTTCTCCTCCTGGAAGTGCAACCTGGGGCCCTTCACGTGCGGAGCCAGAGTCCTAGAGTGGCCACAACTCTCCCACCCTTTCTGGGTCACCCTCTGGACCCAAGTCCCCATACGCCTCCTCTGCCCTACTATCCCAGCATAAGCACTGTGACTGGGCTCAGGGGTGTACCCTGGGACTTGACATCGGTAGCCTCAGGCTTCCCCTAGTTCTGGTGGGACCTGTGAGCCTAGCGGGTCTGAGTTCAGGGCAAGGCTGGGTGGGCTGGGACTCTCGCGAAAGGCTCCTGCAGCCAGCTCCTTCCTGATGCACGTGAGATTGTGGTGGGGCAGCCTCCGACCTGGCACCTCCCCTGGGCGCCCCTCTCCACACAGCCCTGCCCAGTTCCCTCCCCCCTCCCGCAACCGCCCAACCACCTCCTCCTGCCTCCTAGTTCTAGAGGAGTGCTCTTTTGATGCCCATTTGCAACTAGCACCCCATGGCCCTGCACGGAGTCAATCCAGCTAATGGCCTCAACCTTAAGTGCACAACTTTGAAACTGCTAGATAGGTGGGAAATGAACAAAAAAAAGAGGAGAAACACTTAACAACAGTTACAAAAAAGTTATATGGGACTGTATTCTCACATCATGGACTCAAAGATGCTGGGTTGTATTTTTGTTTGCAAACAAGTCTTAGATAAGGGAATTGGTGCCAGGAATAGATGTAGAGTCTGAGTTTGGAAAAATGAGGGAAAATCTGGGATTGATTAATTGACGTGGATGAGACTGAAAATCGTGATAACAACATAACATTTAAAGATGAAATCCTAGCAGCCTAGAACATGCAGTGGAAATTTTTCTAAGTAGCACCAGAAAAGACCTTTAATCACTACACAAAATGGGTCAGTAGTTCAAGATCTCCCTAAGAAAATAGGAGGCCGAGACCACTTTCATTCAGGTTGCAGCAAAGAGGCAAGAAACAGAGCATTTTAATCCTGTGCAAAGTCAGAAAAGAAGAGAAAAAGATGAGATGCTCCTCTACTTCATCCCTAAGGCTAGTTTAATACTGACACCAAATTAGACAAGGATGATAGAAGAAGAGTTACAGGGCAAGCACACCAAGTAACTGAGATGCAAAAACCTACATAAAATACTGGCAAAGGAAATCCAGCAAAGTATAAACCAGGTAATACGCCATCATCAAGGGGGTTTATCGTCAGCATGCAAGCTTGAGTGAACATTAAAGATTTAATAATTTAATTCACCATAAGCATAGATGGAAGAAGAAAAGACATGCTCACCTCAAGAGATGGGGACAAAGCAGTTGATAAAATCCAATCACACTGAGAGATAAGGACTCTGAGCAATCATGGACCAGAAAAGGAGTTCCTTAAGTTGGAAAAATACAACTGGCATGATAGTTCATGGGAAAATGTGGGACATTCTCTTTAAAATTAATTAGCATTAAAATAAGGATGCTTTCCCAATTTGAAGACTGGCGTCTGGCGTCTTAAACATTAGAAAGCAGCCATCTTAGGTGCATCCATTGGTCTCAACCCACCTGGATCAAAGCAGAATGAAGAACACCAAGGACACGAGGTGATTACGAGCCCAAGAGACAGAAAGGGCCACGTGAATCAGCTACTACATCATCCTGAGACCAGGAGAACTAGATGGTGCCCGGCTACTACCAATGACTGCCCTGACAGGGAACACAACAGAGAAACCCTGAGGGAGCAGGAGAACAGTGGGATGCAGACCCCAAATTCTCATAAATTCATACTTAATGGTCTTACTGAGACTGGAAGGATCCCAGTGGTCATGACCCCCAGACCTTCCGTTG
This sequence comes from Loxodonta africana, assembly GCF_030014295.1. Taxonomy (NCBI): domain Eukaryota; kingdom Metazoa; phylum Chordata; class Mammalia; order Proboscidea; family Elephantidae; genus Loxodonta; species Loxodonta africana. The sequence continues at coordinate 682,227 of NW_026975539.1, forward strand.
GCCCAGGAAAGGAACCATTCCCGAAGCCAACTCTTCAGACATGGATTGGACTGGACAATGGGTTGGAGAGGGATGCTGGTGAGGAGTGAGCTTCTTGGATCAGGTGGACACTTGAGACTATGTTGGCATCTCCTGCCTGGAAGGGAGATGAAAGGGTGGAGGGGGTTTAGAAGCTGGCGAAAAGGACACGAAAAGAGAGAGTGGAGGGAGAGAGCAGGCTGCCTCATTAGGGGGAGAGTAATTGGGAGTGTGTAGCAAGGTGCATACACGTTTTTGTGTGAGAGACTGACTTGATTTGAAAACTTTCACTTAAAGCACACACAAAAATATTAAAAAAATAAGGATGCTTTCTATCATAATTTATATTAAATATTTAACACTGGAGGTCCAAGCTAGAACAAAATGACAACAAAAAGAAGGAAAAGCTGCAACTGCTATTACTCACAGATTACAGAAATGCCTCCACAGAAAAATTTACAAACCATTGAAATTAATGCTAGTCAATCATAAATATAAACTAAAAAATAAACTGCATTTCTATGCATCAGCATCAAGCCGACTCTGTTGTAGGTCTTAGTGAAGGCAGAGGACACTGATAGGGAAATAGCAGGATTCAGGTGGGCTAGACAAGGGGGGGAGAACACTATTTTACACCAGGCTTCATGTATAGCCATGGGTATGTGTTAGTCATCTAGTGCTGCCATAAGAAAAAAATAACACAATTGGGTGGCTTTAAAGAACAGATATTTATTTTCTCACAGTTCGGGAGGCTAGAAGTAGGAATTCAGGGAATGGCTCGTGTCTACCTCAGCTTCTAGCAGCTTCCAGCCACCCTTTGCGTTCCTGGCCTTGTAGATTATCTTCCCCTTTGTCTGTCTCCCTCTTCCCCTGTTTATGTCTGTGTCTATTCTGTTCTTTTTGTAACTCAGAAGGGATTAGGTTTAGGACTCACCCTACACTGGTATGGCCTCATTAAAATAATTTTAAAAATCCCCTATTTCCAAATCAGGTCACATTTATAGGTACAGTAGTTAGGATTTCAACGTACCTTTGGGGTTACACAATTCAGTCCATATAGTACCCTCACCAGATATTCTAGGCTGAGAGTACAAATATGAGCAGCTGAGAGTTCTATTTTTTGTCTATATTAGTTGGCTATCACTTGTCTGAGTCCACCCATATAAACTTTGGAGCAACTTATTATGAAGGACCAGGCCAACCTTTATTAGCCATGTCCATTATGTGGAAAAACGCACACATTCCCATCACTGAAGCCCTGAGAAATTCATCGATAAGGGTGGAATGGGGTTGGGACCAAGAATTGTTTCATGGCGTTGATAACATGGCATAGCTGTTAGACATCTACGTGGAGATGTCAGGTAATAATACTGACAGCTAACACTTACTGGTGCCAGGACTCTTGTGAGGGCTTCTCCTCTCTTAAGATACTTGCTCTGCATGATACCCATGTGAGGAATGTATCATTATAAGGCACATTTTACAGATGAAGAACTCGGTACACAGAGTTACGCTGACATTTGAATAGAAGTCATGAACCAGGAGGAGTTGAAATGGATGGAGGTGTAAACATCACATCCTCAGCTACAGACAGACAGCAACCGACTCACTGAGGCATCCTAGAGAGAGGGTGTCTATATAGAGAGAGAGGACTAAGCACTGAGCCTGAGGGCACTCTGACATCTAGAAGCCGGACAGATGAACGGCAGCCGACAAAGCTCTCTGAAGTCCAGTGTGGTTCCTGCAGCATGGTCTGTCCTTTCTCTGGACTGCATTTTACCAGTCCCCCTCCCACCCGCACTGGGTGTCCCCTTCACAATGGCAGGGACAATGTGTACTTTCACCACTGCGTCCACATGATGTAGACTATTCCTGGCACGTGGAATCTTTATCTGAAATTCCACAGCAAATCTCTAGAGGCTCATGTTCTCATAGCTTCTGTCGCCTCTGCAGCCCTTGCTTCTGTCTGTCCATCTGCTGGGCTGCACCACACGGAACCAGTTATGAAATTCAAGCCCATCTTACACTCGACAAGGTCCTACTCACACAAAGTTTGTATTAGCTTAAAAGAAAAGGTGTGTAGATAAGATACACAAGGGATTTAATTGCAGAAAACAAACCTTAAAATGAAATGGCTGGGAATGGTGGCCTCCCTTTGTAAAAAGGCGTCTCTGTACAGACTACGGGAAAATGCAGTGAAGATATGGGTCATGGGAAAAGGAGCGTTTGTAGCAATCTGGTAATCGCTCAGACCACCTGTAAAAATGTTTTCATCCTTTTTCTCATACCTTACACAAAACAAAATTCCAGATGGATAGAATATTGAAAATTAAAATATGCAACCCTAAAAATTTTAGAAGTTTTTATTTTCTTTTTATTGATAAAAGAGAAAGACTTTTTAAAAATCCCAAAATATGAAGGCTAAAACTGTTAAGATCTATAGATCTTTGGCATATCAAAAAGTATATGAAGGGAGTAAAAATACAGGCAAAAAGCTGAAAAAAAGTTTGCAGGCTAAGGATTTGAATAGAGATTTCTCAAAAGCAGATACAGAAACTCTCAACAAGCACAGGAAAAGAAGCGTAACCTCATTAGTCATCAGGGAAATGCAAATCTAAACTAAAGTGCACTATTATTTCAAAAGCAGTAAGATGGCTAAACTCAACAGGATGGACAACAAGTGTCGGTGACGATGTGGAGAAGCTGGAATACCGCTGGTGGAAATGTAAAATGATCCAATTGATTTGGAAAACGGTTTGGCAATTCTGCAGACAGTTAAACACAGAATTACCATACAACACTGCAATTGCACTCCTAGGTCTGCACCCGGAGAATCAAAAGCATGTTCACATACAAACTCACACAGAGGATTCCTAGTAGTGTTATTCATAACAGCCAAAATGTGGAGAGAACCCACATGTCATGACCTGATAGACAGGATGTGGTATATTCATAGACTGGAATATTACTCAGCCACAAAAAGGCACCAAGTACTGATACATGCCACAACATGGACGAACCTTGAGAACATTACGCTAAATGAAAGAAGCCAAACACAAAAGACCGCATCGTGTATGATTCCATTTACATGAAATGTCCAGAACAAACCAACACAGACAGAAGTAGATTAGTGGTTGCTACGGCTTGGAGGAAAGGAGTAATGAGGATGACTGTTAATACGCCTTTGTTAACAAGGGCCTTTATTTACTGGGCACTGAAAATATTCTGAAGCTAGACAGTGGTGACTGTTGTGCCAAGTCTGCCCATATACTAAAAGCCACAGTATTGTGCATATTTTCAAAGGCAGTGTTACGGCAGGTGAATTGTATCTCAATAGAAGTATTTGTGATTCCTAAAAGACTAACTTTTCAATTAACATATAGAACCTATAAATCAGTAGGGAAAAAACAATCCAATTTTAAAATGTCTCCCTCCAAAGCAAAGGGAAGGGGGTACATTCCATCCATACAGCTTATTTTTTTATCTCTTCATTATTCAAGTTCTATTCTCATCTTATGTAACTCTAAATTATACAAATAATTGTCTCCATTTTCCTTATCCCTGTTTTCACTATTTAACTAAATAAAGACAGCAACACAGTGTTTTTTTATAAAAACCCACCCACATTCACTCAAATAATTTTTTAGCACTTCTTAGGCACCAGGTACCAGGATACTCTGACAAACACAACAGACAAGTTCCTGCCTGCATGGGCCTTCTAATTTTGTGAAGCAGGCAGATCATAAACCAGCCAACCAGCTCTTAATGTAACCTAACATTAAGGAGGGAAACGTAATTTTGGAGCTATCTCAAGCTGTTGTCTCTCTCACAAAGATTTCTCCAAATCTAGTGAAAAGTAAACACCTCGAAGGAACTCTGTGGGGCCAATAAATGTGAAAAAGCCATTACATTTCAGTTTTGTTTTGTTACTTTCACCTGGTACTTTGTCATCATTTTTTAATAACACGATTATGGAGCTGACATCAAACTCTCACCACCCGCCTGAAAGAAAAAACCAAACCTGTAGCCATCTAGTCAATTCTGACTCAGAGACCCTATACGACAGAGTAGAACTGCCCCATAGGGTTTCCAGGGAGCAGCTGGTGTTAGGACACAATTCCCTCTTACAAGAATCTGAAAGCTGTTCACTGTGGATGTGGGAGGGACTCAGTAACACTTGCAGAGACTTCCACGTGGGTGGGGTGCTCTAGTGTGAGCATCGGCGGAATGGACCCCATGTGCACTTTGCAGCCTTCTGCAGATTATGACACAACAAACATTCACTCTTCATCGTCCTACATCTTGGAAGAGAACAGAGGGAATTGTCAGGCAGGACCCTTCAAAAACGCAGGGCAAGAAATTTTATTGCAACATTAAATGGAAAATAAAGTCTTCCTACATTTTTCCTCCTTCCCTACCTCATTTCAAGGAGATAGCTGGAGTCACGGTGTTGAAGCCCTGAAACTTCAAGACTCTGAAGAGTCTGTGGTAAAAGCCTCAGCTCACTGGGGTGATCACACTGAGTGGACTGGAGCCCAGGGGAAGAGTGACAGTCAGATAGTAGGGTCCTAGACATTGGGAAGGGGTAGGACCTCCTTCTTGACAGTGCCCTGGAGTAGGTTACAGCACCTCAAAGGCTGATGCAGGCACATAAGTAGACAAACCCTGTTATGCTGTTGACAGCCCCACCAAGGTTCTCATGCTCCAGCTGAGAATGGAAACAGCAGAACGAATGCTTCTAGAGAGATCACCCACATAGGCTGAGGCAATGGGTGTGTTGAAGGTCTTCTCCAAGCACTGGTCCTTCATTAGACCCTGGGAATTATTGCATATCTGGACGAGGGAGTACCCTAAAAGTAAGTGAGGTTAAAAACTCCCCTCAATTTTGTAAGCAGGTAGTTCTGAGCCTCAATTCATTTTATTTTTTAAAAAATCATGCTTTTATTCATACATGATTTTGTGCAGACTCGCACATAAAATTCGTATTACTCATTCATGCATTAAGTCAACAAAGATTTCCTGTATAAACAGCTACATGTCAGACCCTAGGCCAGATGCTCTTGGTGATGAAATGACTTAGAGAAGTTGCCTCACTGCCTGGTGAGAGAAACGGCCAAGTTAACAGGTGTATCAGTCACGTATTGCTGTGTAACAAATGACTCCAAAAGGTAGTGTCTTAAAAAAACAACCATTTACTAAGCTCACAATTTTTCAGGTTGTCACTTTGGGGTTCTTCTGATCTGGGCCAGCCACAGTGGCTCGCAGCAGGGCTTATTCACGTGTCTACAATTTGATTCCAGGTCACCTGCGAGCCAGTTTCATAAAATCAACTCAGTGAAACCGCTGGATCCTCTTTCCAATGGTCCCTCATCATTCAGCAGGCTGGCCTGGGGTCATTCCCACAGGTTCTCAGGGTTTAAGAGCAACAAAAGGGCAAGACTCAATGTAAAATCTTTTCAATTCTCTCCTTCTATCATCTCTGCTACTATTTCAATGGCTGAAGCAACCGTAAGGTCGGCCTTCAACAGGTAGAAGAAGACTCCTACTGCTAATGAAAGGTGTTCTGGAGTCTCATAGAAGGCATGGGCACAGAGAGAGGAAGAATGTGTAGTAAATGCAATTGTGTTTTATGCTGTGGTAAAGGGTTTCCTGGGTACAATGGAGTACAGAGCAAGAAGTGGACTCATCTACCAGGAGAAGATTCAGGGAAGACTACAACCAGGAAGTCATGCCTGAACCAAGTTGGGAATATGACTGAATAGTTAAGGGATGAAAAAAGGCCGAGCATCCAGGAAGCCCCAGGTATTTTCCACAGGCTTCAGTAAAAGGGGAAGGATGGCTTGATGAGAAAAGTCTGAGGAAACAGGGTAAAAGCACTGGGGGATTTGTTACATTTGTGAACAGGCACAGATTATCTTTTGTTCTATTGTTTCCCTACCATTCCTGCCTCTTCTGTCCTTTGGGGTCACACAAAACAAGCCCCTACCATCCCCATGTTGGAACTTTTATTTTCCTTGGAGAAGTCTCCTCCTTCCTCATCACCACCCCAACCTTCTTAATTTCTTCCTCAAATGGCCTCCCCATTTGCTGGTTTCTCTTCTAAATGGCCTCCTAAACAAAAACAGAGTCTGTCATGGGATTTCCCCAAGTCAACTCCCAAACTTCCCATTCTGGCTGACCACAAAATTCCTGAGTCTTAGGGCTTTTCGGTAAGTCATAAACCTCATCTGTTCCAATGGGGTCAGTTTTCTTCACCTCCACGCTTCACCAGGGAGAGTAGGCCAGCAGATGGGAAGGGAGAGAACATCTCCTAGTCAGAGAGCAGAGCCTGTGTGAAGACTCAGAGGCTAAGGAGACCTAAGAGGGGCTCAGAGTGGACATTTTATAACCAGAGCTGGAGAGACATGATTCCAACAGAGTCAAATGAGAGGACTGGGAGAAAGCAGCTGCCCATGATACTGTTATCATTCCCTGTGCTCTCTTTACCCACCAAGGGATAGTAACCCCTTACATGGCACGGAAAAGTTTCAATTCATTTTTAGTATCTAATCTCCTTCTTCCCACATTGGCACTAGCACTTCTCAAGCGCCTACCTGACAGTTTCATGTTTTTCTGGTTGCCGTGTTTAGCTTCAAACTGGGCCCATGGAACTCAGCACTGTCAGCAATGATGTCACACAGGATTACGGAAGCCTTGGTGCTAATTCAGATCTCAGCTGCATTTTGAAAAGGGTGCCAACCTCAGGTCTTGTGGGAGAGAAACCGTACCTACTGAATCAAGGAAATTCAGGAGCAAGCCAGAGTTCCCAGGTTATTAAAGCTTCCTGCTGGGAGAAGGGATAAAGGTCCTTCAGACCATTATGTTTGGACATCTTCACCCAAGCAGGATGAAACAGTGACACACGAGGAAAAGGCCTTTCTCTAAGACTCCAGATAAAGGTGAGGAAAAGTTGTCCCCGATTGATGAGTGCTACAGAACAAAAGGTCTGACTTCCAGCAGAAAAGAGAGCCATGGTAGGACAAGATGAAGGATTTGGGATGAAAGGATAAGGTCATAAGGAAGATTCTCCTGAGAAAGCACATTCTGTCATTTAGTAGATAATTAACCAAAGTTTATTTTGTCAATAAGAAATGTAGGAATAAATGAGGGATGAAATGAAAGAATTCAATTGTAAGTTTGAGAGCTTTCCAGAATAGCTGCAGAAAAGGCACTCTTTTGTTCTGGATCTGAACATGGTGGAAAGGAAGGAAGCCAGTGGGCAACTGGGGCAGAGAGTATAGGATGGTGGAAAGGGTGGGTTGCAAGAAGCGTACGTCATTATTATATTTTCTAATGAGATGGAATTAATATACCATGTGAAGAACTAAGGAAATTTCTCAGGAGGTTCTGGGAGTGGTAGGTTGAAGAGGCCAGAACCCACATCATTGAGGGCAGAAGAAGGGCTGTAGACTCCTTCCTAGATCCAGGAACTCCCCTTCCCCTCCTGTGTCTCCTGCCCACCTCCCTCAAGAGCCTAACAACCCCTAACCACAAAGATGGCTACAGGATAGAATTTTTTATTTTCCTACTTTTCTCAACCTGAGCTTCATCTAGGATCAGTCATGTATCACTCTTTTCAGGCCAGTTTTGTTGCCCTCCCCACTACTATTACCTCTGCTGTCCTCCTCCACCCAGTGCTGCCCTCCACTGGCCCTGCTTCCTGCTGCTTGCTTCCTGCTTTTCTGACTGGCCTCTAATACCCTTTGAGAGATCCCCCACCCCATCTTCTGTCTGTCACTGGAGCTTACACTCCCCTCCCAAACTCCTTCTCTTTCTTCCTTAACTCGCCAATCCTTCCCTCAAACTCAGAAAAAAACTGACCCTTCAGCTGACATATACAAGCCCCGCTCACCCACACAGGAGGCATGGTTGTGATTCAGCTACTAAGGTTTGTGCCATCAGACTCTCAAATACGGACATCTGTTTCTGCCTCACGCTGAAGGACATGGTAATGGGCTTCTGTTCAGAGAAAGGCAATTTTAATCTCCTGGTGTAGGCTAGTTAAGGGTACGAGGAGAAGTTTTAAATCACACAGAAAAGTACAAATTACGCTGTCTCTTTAAGTATAATTCCTTCTGTGAAAATCCTTCCCTTAAAAGGAGGATGAAAACAAGTTACAAAGAGGAGACCGATTCTCCTGTTTCAATGTTTACACTCTAAATTTACTAAAAAAAATAACTTTCATAGAAAACAGTTTTTAGAGAAACCATGTATTATCATGAAGGTGCAGAGGATGAGGTAACTTCCATATTCCACAGGAGCAAATTCACTTCCATCCAACAAACGCAAAAAAAAAAAATTTTTTTTTAATGTGGCGATCCTCTGTTTATATTATAAACTATCACAGGATAAACCTTCGGCTGCTAACTAAAAGGTCTGGCAGTTGGAATCCACCAGCTGCTCCTTGGAAACCCTAAGGGGAGTTCTACTCTGTCCTATAGGGTTGCTATGAATTGGAATCTACTAAAAGAAAACTGGGAGTTTTATTTTTAAATCAATGTATTATAATTTTTGGAAAAACGATAGACTTTCGCTATAAGGTAGCACCATCACTGAAATTTTCTGGAGGAGACTTTATTGCCCAGAGTAAATTCCCTAAAGTATGGTCTGTGCCTGGGGAAGAAGAAAGAAACCATGGGGACTGTGGAAGTGGAGGATGGTGGTGATGGAGAGGCCTCCAGGGATCCCTAGACCAGAGACTTAGGTCACAGTTGAGACACCAGAGCCCAGAGGGCTCATGTAAATTAACTCTCCATTATTGCAAGTCTCAACCCAAGAGGAAAGTGTCACTCAGGGTAGAACATGAGAACAAAAAGCCCAAGTTCCAAGCCCAGGAGGATTCCCCAAGTACCAGCGAGGCCTTTTGCATCAGCTTCCACTAGGCAGAATTCCCACTCATCAAATTACTCCAGAGATCTATAGGTCAAGTATGAGTATTCTACCCAAGTGTGTAAGGTCAAGGGGTTAGCCATGGTCTGGCAGACCAGACCAAAACATCTCACACCCCTGTCGGGAAAAGGCCCCTGGTCTTGAGGCTGAGTTTTTGAAGAAAGTGAGTGCCATCAGGTGTGCCCTCAGTCTAACTAACACTGAGTTCCTGGTCAGCATCCTGGAGTCCTGGCAAGAAGAGCCAGGCACCTCCAGGAGCATCTGGAGGAGGAGACAGGGGCTGAAGAGGCTACCACACCTACTGGTGCTGCTACACATGTCGGAGACCTGGCTGCAGAGGGTGCAGGCATGGCCTCAAGGTCAAAGGAGAAAGCGCCTGAAGACGTGCTAGGACTCTTAGACTGAGAGAAGCAGGATGTCTGGACTGCAAAATACGCACCCTTCAGGGAAGAACTTCATTCAGGCTTCTTAAACCCACCTCACCTGGAAGATCCACTCTTTTAGCCTTGTGCCCCTTCCATGACCCCTCAAGTACATGGAGAGATCCAGCCCTAGAGCACCAGGGTGGAAGAAGCCCCAGGATAGCTGTCCAAAGACATGAGGTCCACTCCAAAGCTCCCCCCGCCAAGGAGAGAAGAGGACAAGACTCACCTGCAGATGAGGTCTCAGGGCCCTGAGAATGAGCACAATGTTTGTAAGGAAAGAGAAATGGGATTTCAGTGGGACATGGAAGTCTGAGAAAGAGCCTCTGCAAAGATAGCTCTAAGGGAGGTGTGATTGTGAAGGTGGGCTGGTCACTGAGTTCTTTGTAGTACAAGGTACCAGACAGAAGCCAGACTCTGGAGGGAACCTGCCTGCCGGTGAGCAGTGGGCTTAAAACCCTAAACCAATGAGAATCGAATCCCTTCCCAGCAGCTTCTGCACAGATCAGTGATGTTTGCTTGGTCTTTCTCTTTTCTGTGGTCTAACCTGATCTGTCCTGAGATCAGAGAGTTGGAATAGAAAAGCCTGACTGAAATGAAATGAGCAAAGAGAAGACAAGGCCTCCTAAATCTGGTGAAGACAGAACACAGATAACCAAAGGTGAGGATGGGAAGAAACAGATTGAGTTCCAAGTCCCATCCACAGTATCCCAGGGCCTGGGAATCCCTGGAAGTGCCAGAGGTGTGTACTCCCTGGGAGATGTGACCCCAAGTGTCAGAGGAAGCCCTACGGAGCAAGGAAGGAAGGGCACGGACTCTAGGATGGGCACTTCCATACAGGCTGCCCATGTGAATTTCTCAGAGTGACCGTGACAGATCCTGAGAGGGACAGTTTGAGGCAAAGGAAAGTAAGTTTTCTGAAGAGGGGTGAATTCCACAGTCTCCTGATAATGAAACAGAAATCCCGTCCTGCTCAGAGGTACTGAGTAGGAGGGATTGTGAATTCCCATCCTGCACAGAGGCTGGCTGGGAAGTTCGACTGTCTAAAGACAATGTGGCCAAAGTCTTTTTTATCTTTCAAAGATATATCTTCAACTTCCTGCAAATTCAATCCTGGAAAAAAGCCTAGAATATACAAGTGTGGGTTTTTCAGGAGAGCAACAAGGGGAGAAGGTGATAGTGGCATATCAGAAAAGGAGAACAACAGTCTAATAGTCCCCGTGTTACTTAATGAATCACACATGGTGTCCAGCATTCTTCCTTATCTGTAGACATGTAAATGCAGTAGATGTTTTAGCAATAACTGAATTAATCCTCACAGAATTCTTTTTGGCCATTTCCAGGTACAGAGACCAGAAGAAGTCATTAGTTACAAGAGCAAGCAATAATTCGCTGGTCTGAATTTTGTTCAATATCTGTGTTTGCCCTTCATAGATTGATAAAAGTCTCTGAATCTGGCATTGAAGACAGTGTTTTCTCTATTGTTATGGATTGAATAGTGTCCCCCAAAATGTGTGCCAACCTGGCCAGACCATGATTCCCAGTATTGTGTGGTTGTCCTGCATTTTGTGATCTGATGTGATTACTTATGTGTTGTAAATTCTAACCTCTGTGATGTTAATAAGGTGGGATTAGAGGCAGTTAGGTTAATGAGGGAGGACACAATCTACAGGATTAGGGTGAGTCTTGAGTCAGTCTCTTTTGAGATACAAAGAGAAGAGTGAGCAGAAATGAGAGGGACCTCATACCACCAAGGAAGAAGTGCCTGGAGTGGAGCACGTCTTTTTGACCCAGTGTCCACGCGCTGAGAATTTCCTAGGCCAGGGGAAGATAGATGACAAGGACCTTCCCCCAGAGCCACAAAGAGAGAAAGCTTTCTCCTAGACCTAGTGCCCTGACTTCAAACTTGTTGCTTCTTAAACTGTGAGAGAATAAGTTTCTGTTTGTTAAAGCCATCCACTTGTGGTATCTCTGCTATAGCCACACTAAAAAAAAAACTAGATAACTAAAAAACACATATATAAAATAGTCAAAAGAAAAAAAGTTTCAAATACACACACATACACGTATGATGTTATTAAACTTTAAAAGCTTTTACATTCTTATAACACATTTAACAATAGAGATTTGTATATAGAAGTTATAATAAGAGCCATCCCCACATAAGTATATTGTACCTGCTCCCCTGAAGTGTCCAGTGTCCAAGATACATATGTACCCTTTTACACACTTCTTTTTGCCGGGACACATGTAAGTACATTCATTTGTTTGTTTTTATGGAAATTAGGTCACACTCTACCCATGTTTTTCTCTGAATCACTCTTCACTTGGTCAATATCATGAGTCAGAATCAGGCCAGGGGCTGACTGCAGAACAGATGATCAGTTGCTCATATTCACATTCAAGTTGAAGCTGAAGAAAATTCAAACAAGTCCATGAGTCAAAGTATGCCCTTGAGTATATCAAACCTGAATTTAGAGACCATCTCAAGAATAGATTTGATGCACTGCACACTAATGATCGAAGACCAGATTAGTTGTGGGATGATAGCAAGGACATCATATATGAAAAAAACAAAAAGTCATTAGAAAGACAGGAAAGAAAGCAAACACCAAAGAGGATGTCACAAGAGACTCTGAATCTTGCTCTTGAATGTACAGTAGCTAAAGAGAATGGAAGGAAAAATAAAGTAAAAGAGCTCAATAGAATACCTGAAAGGGAAGCTGGAGAAGACAAAGTATGATAATATAATGTGAACAGATCTGGAGTTAGAAAACCAAAAGGGAAGAAAACACCTGGCATTTCTCAAACTGAAAGAACTGAAGGAAATATTCAAGCCTCTAGGTGCAATACTGAAGGATTCTATGGGCAAAATATCGAACAACAGAGGAAACATCAAAAGTAGATGGAAGGAATACAAAGACTCAATACACCAAAAACAATTGGTCGACGTTCAACCATATCAGGAGGTAGCATAGGATCAAGAGCTGATGGTACTGAAGGAAGAACTCCAAGTTGCACTGAAGGCATTGGCAAAAAACATGGCTCCAGGAATTGATGGCGTACCAAATGAGATGTTTCAACACAGGGACGCAGTGCTGGAGGTGCTCACTTGTCTATTCCAATATATTTGGAAGACAGCTACCTGACCAAATGACTGAAAGAGATCTATATGTGTGCCCATTCCAAAGAGAGGTGGTCCAACGCAATGCGGAAATTATCGAGCAATGTCATTAACATTACATGCAAGAAAAATTTTGCTGAATTTAATTTAAAAACAGTTGCAGCAGTACACAGACAGGAAACTACCAAAAATTCAAGCTGGATTCAGAGGAAGACATGGAACGTGGGATATCATTTCTGATGTCTGATGGATCTTGGCTGAAAGTAGAGACTATCACTAAGATGTTTACCTATTTTTGTTTACTATGCAAGCACACTCAACTGTGTGGCTCATGACAAATTATGGATAGCTTACCAAAGAATGGGAATTCCAGAACACTTAAGTGTAATCATGCGGAATATCTATGTAGACCAAGAGGCAGTCATTTGAGTAGGGCAAGGGGATACCGTGTGGTTTAAAATGAGAAAGTTATGTGTCATGGTGGTATCCTTTCACCATACTTACTCAATCTGTATGCTGAGCAAATAATCTGAGAAGCTGGTCTGTAAGAAGAAGAACATGGCATCAGTTTTGGAGAAAGATTCACTAACAACCTATGATATGCAGCTGATACGACCTTGCTTGCTGAAAGTAAAGAGGACTTGAAGCAGTTACTGATGAAGAGCAACCACTACAGCCTTCAGTATGGATTACACCTCAACATAAAGAAAACAAAAATTCTCACAACTGGACCAGTAAGCAACACCATGATAAACAGAGAAAATACTGAAGTCATCAAGCATTTCATTTAACTTGAATCCATAATCAATGCCCACAGAAGCAGCAGTCAAGAATTCAAACAATGTATTGCATTGGGCAAATCTATTGCAAAAGACCTCCTTAAAGTGTTGTGAAGGAAAGATGTCACTTTGAGGACTAAGGTGTGCCTGAGCAAAGCCATGATATTTTCTATCACCTCACATGCTTGAGCAAGTTAGACAGTGAATACGGAAAACCGAAGAACTGATTCATTTAAAATATGGTGTTGGCAAAGAATACTGAATATACCATGGACTGCCAGAAGAATAAACAAATCCATCTGGGAAGAAGTACACCAAGAATGCACCTTAGAAGCAAGGATGGCGAGACTTCGTCTCACGTGCCTTGGACATATTTTCAGGAGGGACCTGTCCCAGGAAAGGCTCATCATGCTTGGAAAAGCTGAGGGTCAGAAAAAAAGAGGAAGGCGCTCAACAACATGAACTGACACAATGGCTGCAAGAATGGGCTCAAACATAGCAATGATTGTGAGGATGGTTCAGGATTAGGCGGTGTTTCATTCTGTTTTACACAGGATCGATGGCCTCTAACAGCCACAACTAACATATGTAAGCATATATGGGTGTGTGTGTGTGTGTGTGTGTGTGTGTGTATACCCATTGCCGTCGAGTCGGTTCCAACTCATAGTGACCCTACAGGACAGAGCAGAACTGCCCCACAGAGTTCCCAAGGAGCGCCTGGTGGATTCGAAATGCTAACCTTTTGGTTAGCAGCTATAGCTATTAACCATTATGCGACTAGGGTTTCCATATAAAAAAAAAATTTTTTTTTAAATATATATATATATATACACACACACACACGTATATATACACACACTCTTTTTTTTTTTTCATATATATGTGTGTATATATATATTCTGTTCACCAGTTTTGCATCTCTAGAGATCCCAGGCTAAGACATTTGGTACCTACACTGGTTCCAGAGGAACCAAATCTTAAGGATGAGTTTTCTCAATTGATTCTCAAGTCTGGCTAATCTTAAAGGCACTGATGACTGTCTCCAGTAGTAAATAGGCTATTGCTAATCCATGGTGGGAGGTGACAATAGAAATACGCAAAATACTACTACCACTGGATCAAATATTTGTGAGAGACAAGGCTCTGCCTGATTACATATTTGATACTTTTCTATAATTTTGTCAGAATAAGAATAATAAGGAAGCTGCTTGGTTGGTCCTGCTTTTGCTAGCCACACTGGTGAATGAAAGAAATGGACTCAAAGCTCAAGCACCACATACAAGATCTGAAAGCTGCCACTTGTGCCCAGAAAGAAAACCATATTTCTTATAGTAACAAGGCTAATGCTGCCAAAAATAAACTCAGATTCTTATCATAAGAGTGACTGAATTAAAGCGCCAGTTGAATATCCAACCTCAAATGGTTTCTGAAGTTAAAGTAAGGGCACTGATTGGGAAGAAATGGGATCCTGAAACTTGGGATGAGGACATATGGGCAGATAGTCAGGAAGCGGGGGACAATGAACCTCCAATTTCTGTTGAATCGCTCTTCCTAACAGAACCAGACCTCTTACTCCCATCTGAAGAGATTCTCTAACTTTGCCGGCTAAGCCACCCTTCCCAGTAAAACAATTATCCCTTCCACCTCCATCTGATGAGATTACCCCAGCTGTGCCTGAAGTGTCTTGTTTGAGTTGTCTCCTGGGGTGGTGTCTGGGGCATTGCCTGGGGCATCACCTTAGGCAGATGCCTTATAAGACACGGCTGAACATCCCACTGCCACTGCCCATTTTTGCTTCTAGACCTATACCTAGACTTCAGTCCCAACAAGCCCCAAAAGGTGAGCTATGAAGTGTGACCCAGGAAAAGCTATGCTAAACTCCAAAAGAACTGCTTGATTTTTCTAATATATACATACAGAAACCTGGTGAATATGTGTGGGAATGGCTATTTTGGGTGTGGGATAACGGTGCAAGCAACATAAAGGTGGATTAGTCTGAGTTTATTGATATAGGCCCAGGAAGCATAGATTCTTCATTCAGTGTTTCAGCTTGAGAGGTTAGAAAAGGATCTCATAGTTTATTTGGCTGGTTTACTGAAGCATGGATTAAGTGGTGGCCTAAAATAAATCAAGTGGAAATGGCAGATCTGCCATTGTATACTGTAGGAGAAGGTATCCAAAGGCTGAGGGAAATTGAAATGTTAGAATGGATTTATTAGGCTGGACCCACAGACCCACACACGGAGTGCCCAGAGGGCTCTCTTTTTACCATAGCAGTGAGGTACAAATTTGGGAAGCAAGCCCCAGCATTATTGAAGACTTCTGTGGTTGCTATTTTATGTAAGTAAGAGTCCACAGTGAGAACTGCCCTAACTGAATGAAGACACCTGACTACAATGCAGTTGACTGGACCCCATGGTGGTAGCATCCAAGTGGTGGCACTCAATCAACAAAGACGAGGTGGGTGTGGTTACCATAACAGACAGTAGAGTCAAAGCAGTAATCAGAACAGTCTGCTCGCATGGATTTATGGCATTGGCTACTTAGTCATAGTGTCCCTGGGAGCGAAAGAGCTGGGAAATGTACATCTCCTGGTACCTAGCATCTTAGATATCTAGTGCTCCTGTAACAGAAATACCACAAATGGATGACTTTAACAAAGAAAATTATTCCCTCACAGTCTAGGAGGCTATAAGTCCAAATTCAGGGTGCCAACTCCAGGGGAAGGCTTTTTCTCTCTGTCACTCCTACGAGAAGGTCTTTGTCACCAATCTTCCCCTGGACAAGAAGGTTCTCAGCACAGGGATCCTAGGTCCAAAGGATGCACTGCTCCTGACACTTCTTTCTTGGTGCTACTGAGGTCCCCCTGTCTCTCTGCTCTTTTCTCTTTTATATCTTAAAAGAGATTGACTTAAAACACAACTTAATCTTGTAGACTGAGCCCTGCCTCCTTAACATAACTGCTTCAAATCCTCGATCATTAACATCATAGAGGTATGATTTACAATACATTGGAAAATCACATCAGCTGACAAAATGGTGGATAATCGCACAATACTGAGAAGCATGGCCTAGTCAAGCTGATATATACATTTTGGGAAGACAGAATTTAATCCGTAACACCTAGTATGCAGCTATCGACCTGTTAATGCCTTTTTCTCCATACCTGTTTCGAAGTATCACCCGAAACAGTGTGCCTTCTCTCTGACCTAAGTATATAAGGACCAAATAATGTACAGGAATCTCTGTTACATTTTCTCCATCTTACCATTATTTGGCCTCATACGCAGACCCAGTCACTTAATTGTGCAGCAGAATGAAGAGATTAAAGCCCCAACATTCTTGCCAGTGGACCAGGAAGGTAGCTGCTCAGACATCAGAGAGCCTCAGAGAGACAGAGACCAGGCGGCTCAAGAGGGGGATACCATAAAGTTGTTTTTCATACCCCTCCCCACTCCCACAGTTGCATATGCTTTGCTCTGACCCTAAGAAGTAGATCAATCCTTTGAGAACTGCATTATGGGTTAGAACACCAACAAGGTCCCAGACTGAGTGACACTCCCATAGATTACATCCAAATATCACTGCAAAGTCTTCAAAATCTGAACTGACATCTGAGCCACAACACACAGAAGTTGGGAAAGAACCTGCAGCCTGAACATAACTGGGTCAAGTGATTCCTAAAACAAACAACATCGACATTTTCTGTAAGATTGAAGTAAGACACAGTCTTGGAATCACAGACAAAAACTTTAAAAAGCTACTTTAACCATGCTCAAAGAAGTAACAGGCACAACTTAGAAAAATAGAAAAATACATAGAAACCATTCACAAATGAAAATTTTAGACAGGAAAAACAGAAAAATAGAGATAAAAAATTCACTTGATCAGCTCTACAGCGGAATGCTGTTGACAGACAAAAGGATCAATGAGATGAAAACAGTTCAATTGAAAATATCCAATCTGAAAACAGAGAACAAATATTGAAAAAAAATGAACAGAGCCTCAAAAAAATTCAAAAATATCTAACATTTATTTATTGGAATTCCATACGGTGTAGAAAAAATATGTGGTGTAGAAAAAAGTATCTGAACAAATACTGGCTCAACACTTTCCCAATTTGTTGAAAGACATAAACTTACAGATTCAAGAAGCTCTGCAAACTCCAACAAGTTAAACTCACATAATTTTATGCCCAAATGCCTCATAGTCAATTGTGGAATAACAAGGACCAAGAAAATGTCTTCAAAGAAGCTAGAGAGAAAACAACTCATCTCACACAGGAGAAACAATTGGAATGACTCTGTATTCACCATCAGAAGCCATGGAGGCCAAAAGGCTGTGAAAACAACATTTTTTCAACACTGAAAGAAAAGAAACATTAACCCGGTGTTCTATAGGCTGTTATTTCCTTCATGAGTAAAGGAAAAATATTGACATTCTCAGGTGAAAGACGCTTAAGAGAATTCATCGCCACCAGACTTGCTCTAAATGAAACACTAAAGGAAGTTCTTCAGGTGGCAGGCTTGGAATTTCAGGAATTATGGAAAGCAACAAAGTGGAAAGTATCTTCGGAAGTTCGCCCTCCACCAAAGATTAGACAGGTCTATAAAACAAACAACAACACACGTGAAGAAAGTGTTTCTTAGTTCAATCATGTGTATGAGACCAAAAGTACAAAACCAGCCCAAAAGCACTGAAAAGAGGGCAGGACGGAACAGGAATCATGGCGGATGGAAATGGGGAACTGGAGCATAGGAGAGGACAATATTGACACATCATGAATATTGCAACCAATGTCACAAAACAATTGTGTATAAATGGTTGAACAAGAAAGTAATTTGCTCTGTAAAGTTTCAAATAAAGCACAATAAAAAATAAAAAAAAGTGGTAGGTATCTCGGTAAACATATTATGCCAACCCTGTTGTCACTGCACAACATGGCGCAGGACTCCCCTCTTTGCAAAGACTTTCTAGCCTATTGCAAACACTTTGGAATATACTCTTGGTGGCACATTAGTATTAGAGAATGGGGTTAATTTTGAAAATATGAGATGTCTGTACTCATGCCTGGTGAATAAACTGGATAATAATATTTTCAGAGCGAAATGAGATGTTCTAACAGAAAAATAGGCCTGAATTCCCACGTGGGCCATGAGCCTACTACTCTGAAGGCCTTTCCCAGAGAGGCATTTCAGGCACTTCTAGAGCAGCAGGAGCGCTGGGGAATGCAGGTGTCAACCTTCCCCAGGGCCTTCTCTGAGGGGTAAGTACCTGCTTTAGTACTGAGCTTAGTGGTTCATAAATTGTCATTCTGCATAAGGTCTTCAGGTTCAGGTCTGTAATCCAGCTGGGATTCTGTGTGTGCTGCATCTCTGCATCAAAAGAACATGCTTCTAGAAGCAGAATGCCAGGAGAGAGGCGGTTCGGCAGTTGGGGTTGGGGGGTGCTGCGCAGACAGGGGTGCCCGAGGGAGGCACAATATAGTCATTCTGCAGGAGGTCTAGTCCTTCTGCACAAGAATTAGAATGCTTCTCAATGCACAATAGTTTACATGCAGGACATAAACAAAGTGACCGAAGGACAAAGTTGAATAGTAAACCAAGCCACTCCCTGTCAGTCCTTACCTGAGAGGGTCTTCATCAGGACTTCCGGGATGGAGAAGGAAACAGTAAACGCTAATTTATTTTACCTCTTCCTTCCTCAAGAAACAGGAACTGGTGTTAAGATGTCAGGTGTCAAGCCCCAAACTCCTCTTCTGGTCTGTATTTAAGCTGTATAATAAAACTGGGAATCAGGCAATCAGCCAGGAGCAGACAGACCCAGAGTATTCCCAGTGCCCCACATCTTTGAGCTCCAGTGAGATCCTGTTCTTAGTCCCTAGATTAGCAGAGGAGCTGAAAGACTGAAATTCCGTGTTTTCAGGCAACTTGGGCTTCAAGCAGGCACTTATTGCTAAAGTCGTATTTCTCTGTGTTAATTTATGATCCTTAACTCAAATCCGGACTTTGAAGCTCATTTTGATAACTCCTCATTAGTCTGCCTAGACAAGAGTCTGCTCACAGTCAGTGATGACAATGGAGGAAACAAAGTCCCTAGCCCAGAGGAGGGACTGTTCCCCAAATTTAGGGCAATGCCCCTGGGGAGCATCTGCGAGGTGCACTGTGGCCTCTGTGGCTTTGCCTTCTGCTCCTGGAATTGCACCCTGGGGGCGTCCATATGCAGACGCAGAGTCCGTGGGTGACCACAACTCCTGCCCTTCTGGGTCATCATCCGGACGCACGTTGCGATATGCTTCCTGCCCTCCTTCCCAGCATAAGTGCTGCGATCACACATGGCAGAACCAGTTCCCAGGTCCAGACCCTAGGTCTTGCCCTCCTTGGCCTCAGGCTTCCCCTAGTCCTGGGGGAACCCGCAAGCCTGGCGGGTGCGAGGTTAGCACCCAGCTGGGCGGGCTTGGGCCTGTCTCAAAAGGCTCATGGCGCACGCAGGTTCCGCCTCCTTGGAGCCTGTGGGCTCGCGGTGGGCAGCCTGGCATCTCCTGCCTCCCTCGGGCGCCCTCTCTGGGCAGCAGCTCCCCTCCCCCTCCCCCGCCAACCACCCAACAGTCGCACTGCCTGCTTTCTGCTTCTAGAAGCGTGTTCTTTTGATGCACACATGCAGCACACACAGAATCCCAGCTGGATTACAGACTTGAACCTGAAACGCACAACTTTAAAACTACTAGACTGGGGGGGGGGGGCGGTATTGGCAGTGAAAAAAGGAAAAAAAAAAAAATAAGAAAGAGAACAATTACAAAAAAAGTATTAGAAGACTGTAACCTCACGTTATGGACTCAAGAAGGCTGCGGATACACAACTGCGTAGATAGCATACTGTTGTATCTTTCTTTGCAAATAAGTCTTAGATGAGGGAATTTGGTACCGGGAATAGTTGCAGAGCCTGACTTTGGGGAAATCTGGGATTGATTAATTGGCTTGCATGAGGCTACAAGCCCTGATAATCAATATTTAAAGATGAGATTCGAGCAATCTAGAACATGCATCAGAATTTTTTACAAGTAAATTAGCACCAGAAGAGGCCTTTAACCACTAAATAAAATGGGTCAGTAGTTCAAGATCTCCCTACAAAGAAAATGGCAGACCTAGATCATTTCCAGTCAGGTTCCAGCAAACATGCAAGAAACAGTCATTTTAATCTTGTACGCAGTCAACAGAGATTAGAAAACCATGAGACACTCCCCTAACTTGATCCTTATGGCTAGTTTAAAAATGATAACAAATTAGAGAAGGAAGGTAGAAGAAGAGTTAGAGGACAAGCACACTCAGTAACTGAGATGCAAAACCCTACATAAGATGCCAGCAAAGGAAATCCAGCAAAGGGTAAACCACGTAACATGCCATGATCAAGGCGGTTTATTGTAGGCATACAAATTTGAGTGAACATTAAAGATTTAGTAATTTCATTCACCACATGCATAGGTGAAAGAAGAGAAGACATATGCTCACCTCAAGAGATGGGGGCAAAGCAGGTTGATAAAATCCAATCACACGGACAGATAAGGACTAGGTGCAAACATGGAACAGAAAAGGAGTTCCCGAACATGGAAAACTACAACTAGCATGATAGTTCATGGTGACGGGTGGGACATTCTCTTTAAAATTAATAAAAAATAAAATAAGGATGCTTCTATCATTATTTTTATTAAACATTTAACACTGGAAGTGTAAGCTAGTACAAAAAAAGTATAACTGCTATTCATAGATTATAGGACTGTCTCCATTGAAAACCGTAGAAAATATTGGAATTAATAGTAATCATAAATAAAAAATAAATTGAAATTTCAATGCGTCAGCATCAAGCGGACTCTGTCATAGCTCTTAGGTGAAAGCAAAGGACACTGATAGGGAAAGAGGAGGTTCGGGTGGGCTAGACCAAGGAGGGAAGAAAATTATTCTGCACTGGGCTGAACTTATAAGCACGGGTATGTGTGTTAGTTACCTAGTCCCTCCATAACAAAAAATAACACAACTGGATGGCTTTTAAAGGACAGAAATTTATTTTCTCACAGTTTAGCAGGTAGTAGTTCGAATTCAGGGCATGGCTGTAGTGGGAGGTCCTTCCTTGTCTACCTCAGCTTCTAGTAGATGCCAGCAATCATTTGTGTTCCTGGCCTTCTAGAAGCATCTGTCTTCTTTGTCTGTCTTCCTTTTCACCTGTTTGTGTCTGTGTGTATTCTGCTCCTTTTATAACTAAGAAGAGTTAGGCTTAGGACCCACCCTACATTGGTATGACCTCATTCACATAATAAAAGCAGGCCCCTTATTTCCAAACAAGGTCAGAATTACAGGTACAGGGGTTAGGATTTCCACATACATTTTGAAGGGACACAATTCAATCCCTAACAGTTGATTTACCAGATATTCTGGATTGAGAGTACTCACATGAACAGCTGAGAGTAGTTCCAATTCTTTGCTACATTTGTTGGCTGAAACTTGTCTCAATGGTCACCCATAGGAATGTTGGAGCAATTTATTGTGCAGGACCTGGCCTACCATTCCTAATCATGTCCATTGTGTGGAAAAACACACACTCCCATCACCGAAGCCTTGAGAAATTCATCGATAAGAACAGAATGGTGGTTGGAACCAAGAATTGTTTCATAGCCTAGATAACATGGTGCAGCTGTTAGATATCCACATGGAGATGTCCGGTAATAAAACTTCACCCCACACGGAGATGTCAAGGATAATACCAACAGCTAATGTTCATTGAGTACCTACACTGGTGCCAGGCACTCCTGTGCTTTTCCTTTCATGTTTGCTTTTCATGATGGCCATATGAGGAATGTATCATTATAATGCATAAAGAGGTCAATACAGAGAGTTACGCTGACATTTGAATATATGAGTCTGGACCCAGGAGGAGTCTGAATGGATGGAGGTATAAACCTCATGTCCTTAGCTACAAATAGACAGCAGTAAACTCACTGAGGCATCCTAGAGGGAGGGTGTCAACAGAGCGAGGAGCAGGCACCAAGCCCAAGGGTACTTGGGTATCTAGAAGCCTGCCAGGTGAACAGCAGCCAACAAGCCTCTCTGAAGTCCAGTGTGGTTCCTGGAGGGTTGTCTGTCCTTGCTCTCAGCTGCATTTCCCCAGTGCTCCTCCCACCTGCACTGGGTTGTCCGCTCATGACGACAGGGACAGTGTGTACCTTTCACCACTGTATCTGCGTAACATAGACTATTTCTGGCCCATGGAGTATATTGACTGAATGAAAAATAAACAAACGATAAGGACGTAAAATCCTTCGTAGTTGATACCTTGGAATACATTAAGGGGCTTCATGAGTAAGAGGGAGAAAAATTGATCAGGGCTGCTTCTGAGACCATCCCTTAGGCGTAATGAGTGTTAAACAACACTTAAACAAAGAGATTTAATGGCAGAGATGTATGTTAAAAAGATGTAAGTATAGCTTAAAGATTACTAGAAACATGCACATTATTGCAACTATAGTCAAATCGCTAAAAAACATATAGTACATGCACACAGAATATTACAAAGTAATTTAATGCCCTCATTAAAAAAAAACAAAAAAAAATTACCATGAAAAGACTAATGTTGAATGAAAATATCAGGATATAATATCTGTGTTAATATACATAAATGTGTGTGCTAATACACACATAAAACCAGTTGCCATTGAGTCAGTTCTGATTCATGATGACACCAGTGTGCCAGAGTAGAACTGTACCCCATAGGGGTTTCAGTGGCTGGGTTTTCGGAAGTAGGCTGCCAGACCTCTCTTTCATAGCAATTCTGGGTGGACCTGAACTCCAACTTTCTGTCAGCAGCTCAAGATATTAACCATTTGCATCAACCAGAGACTCTAATACACATACATGCCAATATAAGCACGAAAATAGACATATCGGAACGTTAATAATTTATTCTATGCGTTACGTATGTTTTCTTGTTTTTTTTTTTTTTTTTTTGCATACTTTCCCATTGCTTCCAAGTTTTTGAGGAATAGAATGTACTTCTGGAAAAATTCATGAGAGATTTTTAAGTAATGAAATAATTAACAGAAACAGAATGAGTAAATCTGTGGCAAGGCAGCCCATGAACCCAAGATTACAGTAACACTGGTATGAAAAGGAGAATTGTGGAGTCCTGAAGCTCAGTGGTTCCATGCATCCATCAGGAAAGAGGGAAGAGCAAATAAACAAGGAGAAAATACAGTGAGCCAGAGGAGTGGGAGCCCTCTGTTGTGGGCACAGTTTTCTCATGAAACTTTAGATGGACACAGTGGGTGGGATTATCCACTTCCATCATACAAACATTTTTATTACCCTTGATTTTAACAGAACTATGTTATAAAAACAAATAATAAAATAAAGTATAATAAAAGAATAAATCTCATCAGTGGACTACTATCATTTTCCCCAGCCACTGAGGAGGGCAGGAGACACACAAGGGAAAGAAGATGGAGCAGTGTGAAAACTCATGCTAAGTGGGGAGGAGAGTGTTTCTGAGACAGGCCTTAGCTGCTACCACCTAGGGAAGTAGGCAGCCATGCACAACCAACTGGAAGAAATGGTACATTATTTCTGAGACCTACTCCAGCTCATAACAAATTATGGATAACATGGGGAAGAATGAGATTTCCAGGACACTTAACTGTTTTTATGAGAAACCTGTACATAGAACAAGAGGCAGTCATCTAAACAGAACAAGGAATACAGCATGGTTTAAAGTCAAGAAAGGTGTGCATCACCGTTGTATCCTTTCACCATATGTATTCAACCTGTATGCTGAGCAAATAATCTGAGAAGCTGGTCTGAAGAAGAATAAGGCATCAGGATTGGAGGAAGACTCATTAATAACCTGAGATATGCAGATGATAAAATCTTGCTTGCTGAAAGTGAAGAGGCCTTAAAGCATTTACTGTTGAAGATCAAAGACTACAGACTAACAGCCTAACAACTGGACCAATAAGCAACATCATGATAAACGGAGAAAATGTTCACGTCATTAAGGGCTTCATTTTTACTTGGATCCACAATAAACACCCACGGAAGCAGCAGTCAAGAAATCAAACGACACATTGCATTGGGCAAATCTGCTGCCAGAGGCCTCTTAAAGTGTTCAAAAGTACAGATGTCACCTTGAAAACTAATGTGCGCCTGACTCAAGCCATGGTGCTTTCAGTCGCCTCATACGCACACGAAAGGTGGGCAATGAATAAGGAAGACCAAAGAAAAATTGAAGGCATTGAATTACGGTGTTTGCAAAGAATATTGAATATACCATGGACTGCCAAAAGAATGAACAAATCTGTCTTGAAAGAAGTACAGCCAGAATATTCCTTAGAAGCAAGAATGGCGAGGCTTCATCTCACATATTTTGGACATGTTGTCAGGAGAGATCAGTCCCTGGAGAAGCAGGTCATACTTGGTAACAAGTGGCCACAACAATTGGCTCAAACATAACGACGACTGTGAAGGTGACGATAGGTAGTTTAACATACATTTTGACCCATATGAATTAAAATTTAAACAATTATTTCATGCCTTTTTGTAGGGGTTTTAGAATATACAATTAAAATAAATGTAAACAATTAATAGAAAAAATCTCTGAAAATAAAATTTAATTTTTTTAAATCACTGCTCCATACCCCAGATCTAAATGGCTTGATATAAAGCACTGGTCTTTGTGATTCACAAAAAGGAGGTGCCAATTCCTGGAGGGGGGATGGGAGGATAGAGAGAGTTGGAAGCTGGCAAAATTGTCACGAAAGGAGAGACTGGAAGGGCTGACTCATTAGGGGGAGAGCAAGTGGGAGTACGGAGTAAGGTGTATACAAACTTATATGTGACAGACTGACTTCATTTGTAAACGTTCACTTGAAGCTCAATAAAAGTTAATATAAAAAAAAAGCCCAGCCCTGAGCAATGTTTGCTTAAAAACTTTGAAAGTTTGTTCCTCTCTAAAATAAAGCAGGGTCTAACTTTAAAAATAAATAAATAAATGTAAACAATTATTAGAAAAAATCTCTGAAAATAAAATTTAATTTTTTTAAATCACTGCTCCATACCCCAAATCTAAATGGCTTGATATACAGCACTGGTCTTTGTGATTCACAAAAAGCAGGTACCAATTCCTGAACAAGAACTGAAGTGACAGGAGAAACCCCCCATGCTGTTAGAGCCCTGAGTATGGGCCCTAATCCAATGATCTGTCTTCATTAATTCCTTTTTATTTCATCTCTGTGAAAGAGGGGAGGGAGAAGGTGAGAGAGGGTTACATGTGCCTATTCTGTTCTTTAGCATCCAGTTCACTGCCAGGAACAAGTATTCGTAAGAGTCTAAAAAACGTTAAAGTACAAATAAGGAGGAAAACCTCCTAGTATATATATGTATTAGGTGGCACAAAGAGTTAAGTGCTCAGCTACTAACTGAAAGGTTGGCAGTTTAAATACACTCAGAGTTGCCTTGGAAGAAAGGCCTGGCAATCTACCTCCAAATAGTCACAGCTATTGAAAACCGTATGGAGGGCAGTCCTACTCTGAAAACTCATGGGGTCGTCATGAGTGAAAATCTACTCAACGGCAACTGGATTGGTAATCTATATATGGCATAAATGTTGGGAAAATTAGTTTCTGAACATATACACGGCATACAGAATACACTGCACATTAGTATTATGTGCCAAAACCCACTGTCATCAAGTCGATTCTAACTCACAGTGACCCCAAAGGACAGAGTAAAACTGCCCCATAGGGTTTTCACTGAAGCAGACTGCCACGTCTGTCTCCTACAGAGAGGCTGGTGGGTTCGAACCACTGACCTTTCAGTTAGCAGCCAAGTTCTTTAACCACAGAGCCACTAGGGCTCACTGCTGTCATGTACAGTGATTACATAAGCAAATTCTGAAACAAACTGCCTGGGTTTAAATCCTAACTCAATTTATCAGCTGGGTGATCTGGGCACGTTACTTTACCTCTCACTGCCTCAGTTTCCCATTTCTAAAACGGGTCTTATTCAAAAGGTTGTTACGCAGGTTAAATAAAACACACAAGGCACTTAGAAAAAGGCCTTACACACAGAATGAACACAATAATTGTTAGCTTTCATAATTATTAAGGGAATACAAACAAACGGCTAGGTTGAAGGAACTTCCATTGAGAAAGAGTTGAGTTCCAAAATTCATGTGTAAAGTCATTTACATCAACTGTTAAAGTTGTATGTTTAGATTCAAGTGATTACTGAGGTATGTTATGATCTTGAACAGAGTTCAGGGGACTATACAGGCTGACTCTGCATGCCCTTCTCCTGCACATCCATTCCATCTCCCTTGGAGCCCAGACATCATGTTATCAATTAAACCCCTCCCACGCTGGTGGTGTACTGTTTAAGAGCTATGGCTGCTAACCAAAAGGTCATCAGTTCAAATCCACCAGGCGCTCCTTGGAAAGTCTATGGCACAGTTCTGCTCTGCCCTATAGGGCCGCTATGAGTTGGAATAGACTCAGTGGCAATGGGTTTTTAACGGGTATGAGGTAACTGTTCAGTGCTTAAAGACGTACCAAAAGCAACCACTAACACAAAAGTATAGTAAAAGGTTCTTATTTCAGAGTAGCAAAACCTTAGTTTCTAACACAGTGGTGAATTAGGGTGGACTGTGGATCAAGAGGAGCTCTGGTGGCATAGTGGTTAAGAGCTCAGCTGCTAACCAAAAGGTCAGCAGTTCGAATCCACCAACTAGTCCTTGGAAACTCTATGGAATAGTTCTATTCTATGCTATAGGGTCTCTATGAGTTCGAATCAACTAGGGTCTCTATGAGTTGGAATCAACTTGATGGTGACAAGTTTGGTTTGGTGGGTGTCATGGATTGAATTATGACCCTAAAAAATGTGTGTCTCAACTTGGTTAGGCCATGATTCCCACTATTGTGTAGTTGTCCTCCATTTTGTGATTGTAATTTTACTGTAAGAGGATTAGGGTGGGATTGATTGTAACACCACCCTCACTCAGGTCACCTTTCCCTGGGGTGTGGCCTGCACCACCTTTTATCTCTCCAGAGATAAAACGAAAGGGAAGCAAGCAGAGAGTTGGGGGCCTCAGACTATCAAGAAAGCAGCACCAGGAGCAGAGCATGTCCTCTGGACCCAGGGTCCCTGCACCTGAGAAGCTCCTTGACCATGGGAAGGCTAAGGACAAGGACCTTCTTCCAGAGCCGAAAGAGAGAGAAAGCTTTCCCTTAGAGCTGATGCCTTGAATGTGGACTATTAGCCTACTTCAATGTGAGGTATTAAATTTCTCTTGCTTAAACCCATCCACTCATGGTATTTCTGTTATGGCAGCACTAGATGATGAAGACAGTGGGTCAAGGTGGAAGGGGTGGATGAAGGACAAAAAAAGAAAAATGGACAACAGGAGAAATATAAGAATTCAGAGAACTGTGAAAATTTAATTCCTGAATATACTTTCTTTCTCCTCCCTATAACTGGAAGGACTTTTCTCATATACAGCGTATATAAGTAAATCCTTGCAATATTTAAAACACTTAGATTTTTGTAAAACTCATTCTCTGAAAACTCATGGTGGCCCCATTAATTTCTGGCTTAAAAACAACTCAGAACTAAAAAGAAGCATAAATAAATAAATAAAGGCACTGCTGTCATTTGCGGGTGATGTTCTTTTCCTGCTATCCACAACCCACACACTCGGGTTAATTTTCCAGGGTCAGTGTTCACAGACCATCCTCTTTCTCTTACCACCACCCCACCACCCTTAATTATTTAGAAAAGGCAGGGCCAGTCAGTGCTCCAAACATCAAGTTTTCTCTCCAAAATGCCAACTGGCACTTGGGGAGCAGGCTACATTCTCAGCTATCAGCACTTCCACTAGCCCCTGCACATAAGGAATGTGTCTCCCCTGAACTGTTCATTGTAATTAAAAAAAAAAAAAAAAAAGTAAAAAACTGTTTCTTAAAAAAAAAAAAAAAAAACCAGGCATTTCCCTATTACCCACCCACCCCACTCTCCCACACCCAGTGCTCCCCTCACCACACACACACTCAAATATTTCATACCAAGGGTGTGTCCCAAGCACGGGGTCTGGCTCCACTCTTCTTTTACACCCCTTGGAGGCCTCTGGAGAAACCATACCTTTGGTTGGCAATTCCCTGAACCCTGCCTATTCAAGCTGGCACTTATTCAAAAAGGCAGATGAGTCTTCAAGTCAGGTTTTTAAAAGGAGTTTAAGAGGTGCCAGGTGATATGCCTACTCACCCTCAAATTTCTCAAAGGTAATAATTTCTTCAGATGTTTACAATGTCTCAACTATGGGTTAATTAAATCCCTTAGGATGGTGGGCATAGGAAAATCCTCCATCTCAATGCCCCCCATTTCGAAAAAAAAAGAGAGGAATCTCCAAAATTACAAATTTCAATTTCTACATACTTGATTGAACTAAGGAGTAAGTTCCTCACATGTGTTATTCTTGGTCTGAGTCCTGGTGGTGCAGTGGGTAAGAGCTAAGCTGCTAACCAAAAGGTCTGCTGTTTGAATTCACCAGCTGCTCCTTAGAAACCCTATGGGGTAGTTCTACTCAGTCCTATAGGGTTGATAAGAGTTAGAATTCACTGGATGACAATTGGTTTCTTTGCTTTTCAATCTTTGGCTGAAAGGTGGACTTTGTTATCAATTTATTAAATCAACTGGTAATTTGCTGGATATTTCTCGTACAGGAACTTATGATGTCTTCAAATCCAGCTAATCAGGTTTAGAGAGAGAGAAACTTCTCTACCTTAGCTTCCCTGCCACTCCCACACCTTTTTCATTGATTTCCATGCCCTGTTTAAGTAACATCACTCATCACTTCTCACTGTCTAGGTTATCTGAGCCAATTCATGGCAGTCAATTCCACCTGCGCCCTAGGATACCCTCATTTACATACTCTGCCCTGTTCCTTCACCAATGGCTGACCTCACATCTCCACTGGAATGTCTACTAGGCATCTCAAACTTAATGTGGTTCAAATAAAATTCTTCGTCCAAGTGTCTTATCTACCTCCCAGTCTTCCTTATCTCAGCAAATGTTCTCACTATCCTCTGGGTTGTTCAGGACAAAAACCTAGAAATCATCCTTGATTTCTCTCCTTTATTCAAATCTTGCATCCAATCCATTGACATATTCTAGACTCTTGGCACTACCTTAACATAAATCCTGACTCTATCCACTTCTCACTACCTCCACCTTACATCCACCATCATCTCTTGGTTAAAACTGGACTCCATGCACCGATCTTCCCTCTTACAATCTACATAACAGCATCATTTCAGTGGCTTCTCATGGCAATTAGGAAAAATTCCCAAATCCTTCCCATGGTCTTTCATGATGCGGGGCTTGCTCACCATACTAACCTCATTTCCTAACAGTCTTCCCTCGGTTCACTCCACACTAGCCATGACTTATTTCCTGAGCTTCCTCAAATGTGCCAAAACACTTGGTTATTTAAGGGCCTCAGAAACAACTCTTTCCTTTATTGGCAATATCCCTCCCTTCAGAACTTCATACAGCTATTCTCTCCTTTGATATAGGTCAGTTATCTCCTCAAATATCCTGATCCCATAAGCCTTTACTATTAATCTAAAACAGCTCACCCCACTCATTCCCTCACATGCAACTCTGTCTTATTTTCAAAATATTTAGCTCTCCTTGACATTTTTTGTTAATTATTACCTGTATTTTTTCTGGTTGAGAATATATGCAGCAAAACATACACCAACTCAACAGTTTCTACCTGTACAATTTAATAACACTGGCTACATTCTTGAAGTTGTGCAACCATTCTTACCCTCCTTTTCTGAGTTGTTCCTCTGTCATTAACATAAACCCACTGCTCCTTAAGGTTCCTATCTAATCTTTTCAGTAGCTGTTGTCAATCTGATGCCATGTAGACCATTCTTAAAAGAGCATATGCTCAAGGTAGACCATTTTTATTGGTTAAGTAAGCTAATGTTCTGGAGCCCTCATGGCACAGTGGTTAAGTGATATGGTAGCCAAGCAAAAGAAGAGCAGTTTGAATCCACCACCTGCACCTTGGAAACTCTATGGGGCAGTGCTATTCTGTCTTACAGAGTCTCTGAGTTGGAATCAACAGCAACAGTTTGGTTTTTTCTTTTTCATACTTCGGTTTTAAGATGATTCAAGGGAATGCTTTTGGTGTAATGTTTAAAGATTATCTCACGGCAATAGTTTCAGGAGTTCATTCACCCTCAGTGGCTCCAAAAAGTCTAGGGTTCATTTGAAATTCTGTTCTGCATTTTCCCCCTTTTGATCAGGGCTTTTCTATGGACTCTTTGATCAAAATGTTCAGCGACAGCAGCTGGGAACCTTCTGGTTCTTCTGGTCTCATGGCATGCTAGATGTTCTTTTAAAAAACATGAGTGGATGCTGAAGGTTATCAAATACTTATTTTATTACACCTATTAATATAATCACATTTATTTTTCCTGTACATATGGCAAATTATACTGATTCATTTTTGAATGTTAAACTAACCTTGAATTCTTGGGATAGACCCAACTTGGTCATAATATATTCTTCTTTAGAGTATTGCTGGATTTGTTTTGCCTATTTATTTTTATATTTTGCATCTATGTTCATCAGTGACATTGGCCTGTAATTTTCCCATCTTCTGCTGCTCTTGTCAGGTTTTGGTATCAATATTCATTCTACAAGCTTTATAAAATGAGTTTGGGTATATATTTCCTTTTATATTGAAGAATTTGTGAAATATTTCTTGAATATTTGGCAGAATTTGCAGGAAAAGCCATCTGATATGAAATTTTCTTTTTGAGAATAGTTTGAGCTCTAATTCAATTGTATTAACAGTTGTGGAATTACTTTTGCTTCCTGTTTCTTCTTGAATCGTTGTTATTAACTTACATGGTATGATACGTTTGCCTACTTTACCTAAATTTGCAAATTTATTGGCTAATACGGTTCATAACATTCTCACATTATCTTTATGTTCTGCAAGATCTGTAGTCATTTTCTTTCTAATTCCTGATATTCGTTTTTTATATCTTCATTCTTTTTCACTTGATCAATCTTGCCTAAAGTTTGTCAATTTTACTAGCATCTTCTAAGAATCAACTTTAGTCTTTGTTGATCATCTGTTGCATGTATTCAATCATTAATAGAAACAAAGATTCCTATGAATGTTTGTTTCTGGTTTTTTCCCAACATTTTGAATGGATGTTTAACTCACTTATTTTTCAAGATTTGTTCTTTCCAATTATATTTTTAAGGCTATAAGTTTCCTATATTATATTGTCTGTACTGCACAAATTTTTGTATGCACTATCTTCATAATTGTTCACTTCAAAATGTATTCTAATTTTCATTATGATGTCTTTTTTGACTCATAGTATTTTAAAATATCCAAGCACATGGAGATTTTGTATTTTCATTTTCTAAGACGGTTTTTTTTTTTTTTTAATTATGGTGTACTTACATAAAAAAAAAAAAATGGAGATTTTGTATTTTCATTTTCTAAGATGTTTTTTTTTTTTTAATTATGGTGTACTTACATAGTATCCTCTATATTATTGCAGACTCTTGAAATTTGTTGAGACTTGCTTTATAACACAGTATACAGTTAATTTTTATACACACTATGTTATGTATGTGCATGAGATGAATGTATATTCTTTCATGGTTAGATAATACACACAAATACACATATAGCAATTTGGTATTTTTTTACATGTTAAATCTTCTGTATCCTTGATAATTTATGGACTTCTATGTTTCTGAGGGGTGTGTTAAAAATCTATTATGATGCATGATGTCAAAAGGAGCCCCAGTAGTGCAGTGGTTAAGCACTCAGCTCTTAAACCTTTTGATTTGATCCACCAACTACTCCACAGGAGAAAGATATGACAGTTTCCGTCCATAAAGATTACAGCCTTAGAAACCTTTGGAGAAGTTCTACTCCATCCTATAGTCACTATGAGTCAGAACTGACTCAACAGCACACAAGAAAAAATGTATGATGTGATGGAAACTCAGAAGTACGAAGCTAAAAAGAATTGGTCCTACCTCCAGGGTCAAAGGATGAAGGACAGAGAAAACAGCAGAGACATCCAAAAGCTTGGAAAAAGGGCTGAGAGGACAATGGTTGGTGGTTTAAGGGCTTTGAAGGGCTACCATATATACTGAGGAATCTGAAGTGCAATGTTCTTGCCTAAGGATGAAGACATGCTCATAAAGATCCTGACAAAGCTTTAGGCTTGCATCTCTGGCTGATCTTTGGGCTCCATGGGGGCAGGAAGTGAAGGCTAGGGCAGAGTTTTAGGCACTCTTGCTTAGCATTGAAAGAACGTGCCAGTTCAGAGCCAATCTGCAAAGACTGGGATAATGTTACTTTTTCTTTTTGGCTACAAGCATTTAAAGAAAGCACTGTCAGGTCATGAACTGACTGCTGAGATAACAGAACAGAACTTCAGTGTCCACACATGAGAAGACATACAATCTTTGCAGAAATAGTTTGGAAACATCACTAAGCAAATGGATGACTGGCCCTCAACAATTAAAAAAAAAAAAAAAGCAAACCCTAATAACAGGAGGGAATCTTATTTCCAGAGTCACATTATAATATCTAAGATATCCAGTTTGCAACACACTATTCTAAGTCATAAAAAGAAAAAAGAAAAGGATGGTTCATTTGTTAAGAAGAAAGAAAGAAGAGAAATGAACAGAAAGCATCCCTAAGGAAACACAGATATTGGGATTACTAGACAAAGATTTTAAACCAACTGTCTTAAATTTCCTCAAAGAGCTAAACAAACCATAGACACACACACAAAAAAAGGAAACCAAGAGAAGAATGTATGAACAAGTAGAAAACATTAATAAAGAAATATTATACAAAAGAACCAAATAGAAATTATAGAGCTGAAAAGTTGAATAGCTGAAATAAAAATTTCATTAGAGGAGCTCAACAGCAGATTTGAGCAAGAAAGCAGGAAAATGTAAGCTTGAAAAAGCACAACTGAAATTGTTCTAACTGAGGAGCATAAAGGAAAAAGAATGAAGAGAACGAACAGAGCCTAAGGGACCTGCGGGACAACATCAAGCATACCAATATACTCATTAAGGGAGTCCCAGAAAGGAAAGAAAGATGAAAGGACAGAAAGAATATTTAAAAACGTAATGACTGGAAGTTTCCCAAATGTCATCTAGATATCCAAGAAGCTCAATAAACTCAAAGGACAGTAAATTCATAGATATCCACAGACAGACATAATCAAAATGTCAAAAGACGAAGACAGAAACTTGAAAGCAGCAACAGATAAGTGACCCCTAATGTACAAGAGAGTCTCAACAAGTTTAACTGTTGATTTTTCATCAGAAACCATTGAGACAAGAAAATAGTCGAATGATGTATTTAAGGTACTGGAAAAAAAATACAGAAACAAAACTATGAACCAAGATGTCAATATCTAGCAAAACTATCTTTCAAAAATGAAGGTGAAATTAAGACATGCCCAGATACACAAAACCTGAGGGAGTATGTTAGCAGCAGAACTGCCTTATGAGAAATGCTACAGGGAATCATCCTGGCTGGCACGGAAGGACACTAGACAGTAACTTGAAGCCATAAAAAGAAACGAAGACTCCGTAAAGGTAACTACTTAGATAAAACAAAGTCAGTAATATTTTTATATCACGCCTCTTTTTTTCATATATGATTTAAAGCACAAATGCATAAAAATACTTACACATCTCTCTTAATGGACACACAATGTATAAAGATGCAATTTTTGTAACAGCAACGTAAGTAGGGGAGGTAACTGAGCTGAATAAAAGCAGAATGTTGTATACTGTTGAAGCTAAATTTGTATTAATTAAAAGAAGATTGTTATAAACATAAGATATTAATTGTAATCCTCATGGTCACCACTAAGAAGTTAAAAAATATAAGGAAAGGAAATAAGGAGAGGACCAAAATTGTACACTTGAAAAAAATCAGTCAAACACAAAAGTGGACGGTAGTGAAGAAAATGAGAAACAAAATACATATATGACCTACTACAAAGTAGAAGACATAAGTCCTTCCTTATCATTAATTGCTTTAAATTTAAATAGATTAAATTCACAATTGGGATCATTAAAGTTGTGTGTCAACTTTGTTGGACCATGATTCTCAGTGCTTTGGCAGTTATGATGTAGTTTAGCAGTCGAATAACGATGCAATCATTTCCATGATGAGATGTGATATAATGTGATTACCTCCATGATGGGATCTGCTGTGAGTAGCCAATCAGATCTAAGGGAGTTTCCTCGGAGGTGTGGACTGCATCCAATATAGGTGGACTTTCTGGCAAGGCTCTTGAGCTTTTGCTCACTCTGAATCCTGCAGCTGGCTCCTCTTCATCTGATCTCAAGTTTTTGGGACTTGAACTCTCAGCTTACCTTCCAATTTGGGGATTCACCAGCCTCCGCAGTCTGTGAGCCGCGGCCTGCCAGCTTACCTGCCGATCTTGAGATCTGTCAGCCTTTGCAGCCTGTGAGCCACAGACCTGTTGTATGACCTGCAGATCTTCAGTTCTGCAGTCCCTGCATCTATGTGAGTCAGGAGAAGCCACAAGCCTGACCCATGGACTTGAGACTTACCAGCCTCTACAGCCTCGTGAGCCATTTTCTTGATATAAAGCTATTTATATATAAATATATATATATACACCTCACTGGTTTTGTTTCTCTAGAGAACCCAGCCTAAGATACCAATTAAAAGACAAACATTGGCAGAATGCATAAAAAAATCATTCGATTGCTATGAAGCTGATGTGACTCATGGTGACCCCTCCCCTCATGTGTGTCAGAGTAGTACTGACACACAAGTGTGTCAGTTCAATGGCTAATTTTTCAAAAGTAGATCACCAAGCCTTTCTTCCAAAGTGCCTCTGGGTGGACTCAAACCTCCAACATTTTGGTTAGCAGCTGAATGCATTAACCGTTTGTACCTCCCAAGGACTACAACATGTATCTATGTTTATTTCTGTATTACTTCTCTTTATACTATATACATACATACACACATACACACACACACACACATACATACACACACACATAGACATCCATGAGTGGTTCATACAGATGCTTTGGACTTCAACTAGCAGGGCTCTATTAATTATTGATAGAAAAGTACTGATACCAGTTATAAATGCGTATTTGTCCATTTCCCCTTTCAGATTTATTAGTTTTTGTATTTTGGAGCGCTGTTGTTAGACACGTACACATTTAGGAGTGTTGTATCTTTTTGGAGAATTGAACCTTTATTATGTTATGTCCCTACTTATTCCCAATAATACTCCTTTTTCTGAAGTATAATTTGTCTGATATTAATACAGCCACTGCAGTAGAACTGGATAATTTTCAACCATTTCAATAGGTAGCATAAGATCAAGAACTGATGGTATAAAAGGAAGGAATCGAAGCTGCATTGAAGGCATTGGTGAAAAAACTACCCTCTCTCCACCATCTTCACTAACTCTGACACCAACTGTCCCTCACACAGCACTCCCTACTTCTCTGCCGGGTTCAATAACTCATTGCAATGGCCACACAGAACTCATAGTCCATATTCACGATTATGGGGTTTATTAGGGAAGTAACAGTTATAGCTCAGGCTCAACGACACTCAGAATACAGTTTTTCTATCAGGACAGCCTCTTCCCTCCTGTGCTCATAGGCGTGCCTCTGCCTGGCCTTGGGCCGGCCTCTCTCCAAAGGCACTCAGCTTTCCTTCTCCCTGGGCCATCATCTCCTATAGCCAGGTCCCTGTTGCTCGGTCTCTCCTGCCATGGCATCTTACCATCTTCAGGGTTACAGCTTCCTCTCTCTATCTCAGTCTCCTGCTTCTAGGAGCTTCTCAGTGCAGGGATCTCAGGTCCATAATATACGCTTGGCTCTTGGCTGTTCTTCCTTGATGGGAGTTGAATCCTCCTCTTTGCTCTGGAACTGGTTCTCTTTGAAGGCAAAATAAACAATCCCCTTGGTGAGCCACAATTACCCTATCACACAGTCCTGCCCAAGCACCAGGGTGGATGTTATAAGATCATGGCTAGAAAGGCCACACAAAGTAAACAATCACATCACAGTACCTTGGACTCATTTTTCAAGTGAAGTACCAAAAATCCCATACAAACAGATTGGTAAAGAATATAATCAACAGCAAGAACATTTTCATACTTATGTTTTCTGTATTTGGAAGAAATCTATAGCACTATTCTTATTTTGCCAATTCAAAGGGATCACAGAGATTAGTGGTAGATGTTGCAGTACCAGAAAACTCTCTGGTAAAACAGTCTGTGAGCAGTCTTACAAACATGGATATTCCACCAGAGTCAAAAGAATGACGTTACATATCATCAAAGAGAACATTTCAAGATCTAGCCTGAAGTACAATGTTGTCACTGATAGGCTAAAATCCATACACTTACAAGGAAGACTAGTTTATATGACTATTCAAATTTATGCACCAACCACTAATGCCAAAGATAAAGAAATTGAAGATTTTAAACAACTTCTGCAGCCTGAAATTGATCAAACATGCAATCAAGATGCATTGATAATTACTGGTCATTAGAATGTTAAAGTTGGAAACACAGAAGGAAAAGTAGTTGGAAAATACAGCATCGCTGAAATAAATGACGCCAGAAATCTCATGAAAGAATTTTGCAAGACCAGTGACTCATCCACTGCAAATATTTTTTTTCACCAACATAAACGGCAGCTATACACGTGGACTTTACCAGATGGAATACACAGGAATCAAACTGACTACATCTGTGGAAAGAGAAGATGGGAAAACTCATATCATCAGTCAGAACAAGGCCAGGGATCGATTGTGAAACAGACTGTCAATTGCTCATATGGGAGTTCAAGTTGAAACGGAAGAAAATTAGAATAAGTCAAAAGGGGCCAAAATATGACCTTGAGTATATCTCACCTGTATTTAGAGACCACCTCAAGAACACATTTTACGTGTTGAACACTAACGACTGAAGACCAGACGAGTTGTGGAATGACATCAAGGACATCACACATGAGGAAAGCAAGAGATCCTTTAAAAGACAGGAAAGAAAGAAAAGACCAAAACGGATGTCGGAAGAGACTCTGAACGTTGCTCTTGAATGTCGAGTAGCTAAAGTGAAAGGAAGAAATGATGAAGTTTTGAGTATTGAGACGCCACCAGTGATCCCTCTTACAAAAAAGACCAGAAAAAACAAGTGAAGCGATTATATTTATGACAAGCTAGGAGCCCTGAACATCAAAGGTAAAGTTAGAAAACGGAGTCAGCGGCAGGGGGAGGGAGAGACTATTCAGAAGTGGAGAGGAGTTACTGGACCTGAATAGCCAGGAACCCTCAGGCACCATTCCCTGGAGCGACTGCAGTGCGGCTGGCAGTAGCGTTCCACAGGCGTTTAGCTCAGGGAAGGACAGCAAGTTGCACAGACTACTCACACCTCCAGAACAAGAGAAGAACGGCACTCTCAGCAAAAGGTAATTACTTGTGTTTATTTTACCTCACCCCTAGCCCCCAAGCCGGCTTCAGTGGCTGTCAACTTCCCTGGGCCTGAGATAGGCCCTGGTACCACTCTCAGCCATTTTTCCATCCTTGAAGAAGGTATAAGTTCACAACTGGAGGAAAGATAATCTGCCAGCTCAATTAAGCTGGGGAGCTCAGGACACAAGCAGCTCTTGTTCAGGCACAGACAGTCCATGGGCTTTGAATACCTTTCACCCCAGCATGGACCTGTGTGGGCCCATTTCAGGAGAATAGGCCCTTGTTGCCAGACTGCAACTGTTTCAGCTGGACGGTGGAAAGATGGGTGTTTGATGTTTGACACTGCTTTGCCTATTAAACAGGGTCTTCACCTACCCACATCAGGGGCCTAAGGACTGGTGGTCCCACCCACAATACCTAGCCACCTGTGACAGGGCTCCAAGGGTAAGTAGTACCTCCCAGAACTTACAACCCAAAGCATTGGGTACCCACTGCCCTTCTGCAGAACCCACCCGTGTGCTCTACAGAACAGGGATGCACTTTCCTCACAGACACTCAGAGGACAGCTGTCAGACCCCTGCCTTGATCAGAGCCTGACCCCCTACTGCAGCCAGATACTTCTGCCTACACCAATAACCCCTGCCCCTCTAAGACTGTAGGACAGAGCCTGTACCACACACTTTATGACCAACTACCTGGGCACCTGAGTTGAATGCATACAAGAAAAGTAAATGAACTCCTAGGCTCATATACCTGGTAACAGTGCTAGCCATCTGGTGATAGTACATTAGAGCTTCAAAGGTGAAAATAATCAACCTAGCACACTCAAGCAGCTTATTTGGGAATACCAAAACTAAACAAAGGAAGAAGCTAGGATACAAAAAGCAAGCATAAAATAAACTAATACAATAACTTATAGATTGCTCAGAGACAACAGTCAATATCAAATCACATAAAGAGGCAGACACGGGGGCAGGACCAAGATGGCTGACTAGGTAGAAGATTCCGCTTATCCTTCTTGAAACAAAGACTCGAAAAAACAAGTGAACTGATTACATAAAGGACAATCTACAAACCCTGACCATCAAACACAGAACTAAGGAGTTGACCTGAGTGACGGGGGAGCGAAAGCCACGCTGCAGCAGGGACCGCTTCCGGAGCCAGTGTCCCACGCCACAGCCTTGAGCCCTCGCGGTTTCCTGGTGTCAGAGTGGTGGGGCTGATTGTGGTTTACTGAGACAGGGAAGAACAGATATAGGCCTAACCCTCAGGACCAACCTCAGAGGGGACCCAGGCAGCACACGCAGGCTCCACACAGACGCGGCTGACAGGGAAACGAAAAACTATAGGGAAGCAGCAACTGGTTTTGGAGCCTGGAGTGCAGCGTCCCAGAAAGGAAACCTTGGTGCTGGGCTTTGGACTAAGTGTGGGGGAGCCAATTGTGGCTTCCTGAGACAGTGTGAGCATGGATGCAGCCCTAACCCTCTGGGACAGTCTCAGCAGGGATCCAGCCAGCACACACGAGCGACACAATGCTCTGGAATCTCAGAAAAAACAGTTCTCACCAAACAACATAAGTAACTTTGTATATTTTGCCAGGCTACTCTCTTCTATATATCTGATTCCACCCCTCATTGCCCCAGCCAGCTTCATTAACATTGGAATCCTCTGTGCCAGAGAGTGAAGTGCACTGCTGAATTTTTTTTCTTCTTTCTTTTCTAACCCATTCTCCTGGCCTGAGAAAAGCAGCATTTAACAATCAAAGAAAAAATCCTTCCCTGACTTCCCTAAACTGAAATAACAGTACAGAATCAGCTCCATCCAGGCATTAACAGACCCATAGTCTTTGGCTTTCACCCTACAGGTAACTAGGTGGCTATTATAATGCAAAGGCAATTCTGATAGAGATCTGACCATAATTGTTTTAGCTCAGCAGTGGAAAGGCAAGTTTTGGAGGTCAGATACCTCTCTACCTATTAAACAGAGCCCTCGCTGATCCGCACCAGCGAACTGAGGGCTGAGACTCCACCCACATCACCTAGCCACCTGCTAGAGGGGTCTGAGAATAGTGACGCCTACCCAAGCATTGGGTGCCTAAGATACAGCTGCAAAGCCCACCCACCAGAGTGCTCTAGAGAATAGAGCCACACCTACCTCACTGACACTTGAAGGAAGGCTGTCAGCATCCTGCCCTCCTCAAAATGTGACCCCCTGCCACTAATAGAAACTGGTGCATACAACCATCACCACTACTCCTCTAAGATAATAAGTGAGAGCCTACACCACACACTAGGTGACCAGCTATCAGGACACCTGAGCTGATTGTATTCAAGAATAGTGAATGGACTCATACACTTATATACCTGGTAACAGCTCAGGCAAGCTGGTAACAGGACGTAAGTGATTCAAAAGCTACATCAATCACGACACCACAATCTAGTAGCCCATCTGGGTGTATTGTAACAAAACAAAATAAGAAGACTCAGTGAGCAAATATAAAATATTACAATATCTTATAAATGGCTCAGAGACAGCAGTCGACATCAAATCACATGAAGAAGCAGACCATGATTCCTTCTACAAACCCCCAAATCAAAGAATCAAAATCATTCCCAGATGTAGATACATTCCTAGAATTGCCAAATGTAGAATATAAAAAAATTATATACAGAATGCTTCAAGACATCAGGAATGACCTCACAAATGAAATAAGGCAATCTACAGAAAACACCAAGGAATACACGGATAAAGCAGTTGAAGATATCCAAAAGATTATTCAACAACATAGTGAAAAAATTAATAAGCTGTAAGAATCCATAGAGAGACAGCATTCAGAAATCCAAAAGATTAACAATAAAGTCACAGATTCAGACAACTCAATAGGAAGTCACAGGAGCAGAATCAAGGAACTGGAATGCAGAGTGGGGGAGCTGGAGGATAAGGCAATTGACACAAATATAGTTGAAGAAAAATCAAATAGAATTTAAAACTATGAAGAAACCCTAAGAATCATGGGGGACTCTATCAAGAATAATTTGCGTGTGATTCGAGTTCCAGAACAGGGAGGGATAACAGAAAATACAGAGAGAACAGTGGAAGATCTGATGGCAGAAAAATTCCCTGGCATTGTAAAAGATGAAAAGATATCTACCCAAGATGCTCATCGAACCTCATACAAAATAGACCCCAAAAGAAAATCACCAAGACATATCATCAAACCTGCCAAAACCTAAGATAAAGTGAAATTTCAAAAGCACCCAAGGATAAACGAAAAGTTACCTACAAAGGAGAATCAATAAGTTTGCACTACTCGGCAGAAATCATGCAGGCAAGAAGACAATGGGATAACATATATAGAGCACTGAAAGAGGAAAAACTGTCAGCGAACAATCATATATCCAGCAAAATTCTAAAACATGAAGGTGAAATTAAGATATTTACAGATAAACACAAGCTTAGAGAATTTGCAAAAACCAAACCAAAACTGCAAGAATTACTGAAGGAAATTCTTTGGTCAGAAAATCAATAATATCAGATACCAACACAACACAAGGTCACAGAAAAAAACATCCTGATATCAACCCAGATAGGGAAATCACAAAAACAAAATAAGATTAATTAAAAAATTGCTCAAAACAGGGAATCATTGATGTGATTATGTAAAAGATTACGATAGTGAAAAAAGAGGGACTAAATACAGGAGGCTTAGAAATTACATATGGAGAGGAAACCAAGGCGATACAGGGCGAAACAACTTAGGTTTTTACTTACTCAAACCAGGGTAAATATTAAGATAACCACAACAAGGTCTAACAATTCCATACTTCAAAATAAAAACCAAGATAAACATAACGACTCACCAAAATAAATTCAACTACTATAAAAAGGAGGAACACACATTCTACAAAGAAAAACTCAGCACAAAAAAGTAAATGGAAAATGAAATTGTCAAAAACAGGCATCAAAATGACAGCACTAAACTCATACTTGTCTATAATTACACTTAATGTAAATGGACTAAATTCACCAATAAAGAGACAGAAAGTTGCAGACTGGATAAAAAAACACGATCAGTCTGTATGCTTCCTAAAAGAGACACGCTTTAGAGTTAAGAGACACAAATAAACCAAAACTGAAAGGATGGATAAAAATATATCAAGCAAACAACAATCAAAAAAGAGCAGGAGAGGCAATATTAATTTCCAACAAAATAGACTTTAAAATTAAATCCACCACAAAGGATAAAGAAGGACACTACATAAAGATTAAAGGGACAATTTACCAGGTACATATAACTGTATTAAATATTTATGCACCCAATGATAGGGCCGCAACATTCATAAAACAAATGTTAACAGAATTAAAAAGTGAGATAGACACCTCCACAATTATAGCAGGAGACTTCAACACAACACTCTCGGTGAAGAATAGGAAATGCAGTAAGAAGCTCAATAGAGACACGGAAGATCTAAGTGCTACGATTAAACAACTTCACTTCATAGACTTATACAGAACACTCCACACAACAGCTGCAAACTATAATTTCTTTTCTAGTGCACATGAAACATTCTCTAGAATAGATCACATATTAGGTCATAAAACAAGCCTTTGCAGAACCCAAAACATTGAAATATTACAAAACATCTTCTCTGAATGAAAGACCATAAAAGTAAAAATCAATAACAGAAAAACCAGGGAAAAGAAATCAAATGCTTGGAAACTGCACAATACCCTGCTCAAAAAAGACTGGGTTATGGAAGACCTTAAGGAGGGAATAAAGAAATTCACAGAATTCAACAAGACTGAAAACACTTCCTATGAAAACCTTTGGGACATGGTGAAAGCAGTGCTCAGAGGTCAATTTATATCAATAAAGGCACACATATTAAAGAAGAGCCAAAATGAAAGAACGCTCCCTACAACTTGAACAAACAGAAAGAGAGCAACAAAAGGAACTGTCAGGCACCAAAAGAAAGCAAAAAATAAAAACTACAGCAAAATTAAATGAATTAGAGAATAGAAAAACAATTGAAAGAGTTAACAAGGCCAAAAACTGCTTCTTTGAAAAAATTAACAAAATTGATAAACCATTGGCCAGACTGACTAAAGAAATACAGGAAAAGAAACCAATAATCCGAATAAGAAATGGGATGGGCCATATCACAACAGATCCAACTGAAATTAAAACAATCATATCAGATTACTACAAAAAATTGTATTCTAACAAATTTGAAAACCTAGAAAAAATGGATGAATTCCTAGAAACACACTACCTACCTAAACTAACACAAACTGAAGTAGAACAACTAAATAGACCCATAACAAAAAAAGAGATTGAAAAGGTAATCAAAACACTCCCAACAAAAAAAAAGCCCTGGCCCTGATGGCTTCACTGCAAAGTTCTACCAAACTTTCAGGGAAGACTTACCACTACTACTGAAGGTATTTCAAAGCATAGAAAAGGACGGAATACTACCTAACTCCTTCTATGAAGCCAGCATAACCCTGATACCAAAACCAGCTAAAGACAACACAAAAAAAGAAAATTACAGACCTATATCCCTCATGAACATAGATGCAAAAATCCTCAACAAAATTCGAGCCAGTAGAATTCAACAACATATCAAAAAAATAATCCACCATAACCAAGTAGGATTTATACCAGGTATGCAAGGTTGGTTCAATATTAGAAAAACAATTAATGTAATCCACCACATAAAAAAAGGACAAGAACCACATAATTTTATCAATTGATACAGAAAAGGCATTTGACAAAGTCCAACACACACTCATGATAAAAACTCTCAGCAAAATAGGAATAGAAGGAAAATTCCTCAACATAATAAAGGGTATTGATACAAAGCCAATACCCAGCATCATCCTAAATGGAGAGAGCCTGAAAGCATTTCCCTTGAGAACGGGAAACAGACAAGGATCCCCTTTATCACTGCTCTTATTCAGCATTGTGCTAGAGGTCCTAGCCAGAGCAACTGGGCTAGACAAAGAAATAAAGGGCATCCAGATTGGTAAGGAAGAAATAAAATTATCTCTATTTCCAAAGACATTATCTTATACACAGAAAACCCTGAGGAATCCTCAAGAAAACTAATAGAAGGGTTCAGCAAAGTTTCAGATTACAATACAAACACACAAAATCAGTTGGATTCCTCTATATCAACAAAAAGAACATTGAAGAGGAAATCATCAAATGAATACCATTCACAGCAGCCCCCAAGAAGATAAAATACTTAGGAATAAACCTTACCAAAAATGTAAAAGAGCTATACCAAGAAAACTACAAGGTACTACTGCAAAAAAAACAAAAGGGACCTACGTAATTGGAAAAACATATCTTGCTCGTGGATAGGAAGAGAACATTGTAAAATTGTCCATTCTATCAAAAGCCATCTATAGATACAATGCACTTCCGATCCAAATTCCAATGACACTTTTTAAACAGATGGAGAAACAAATCACCAACTTCATATGGAAGGGAAAGAAGTCGCGGATAAGTAAAGCATTACTAAAAAAGAACAAAGTGGGAGGACTCACTCTGCCTGATATTAGAACAAATTATACTGTCACAGTAGTCAAAACAGCCTGGTACTGGTACAGCAACAGACACATAGACCAATGGAACAATATTGAGAATCCAGATATAAATCCATCCACATATGAGCAGCTGATATTTGCCAAAGGCCCAGTGTCAGTTAATTGGGGAGAAGATAGTCTTTTTAACAAAAGGTG
The DNA here is from genome assembly GCF_030014295.1 of Loxodonta africana. Lineage (NCBI taxonomy): Eukaryota > Metazoa > Chordata > Mammalia > Proboscidea > Elephantidae > Loxodonta > Loxodonta africana. The sequence goes on from NW_026975539.1 coordinate 726,835, forward strand.
CTGGCGTAACTGTATAGCCACCTCCAAAAAATGAAACAGGACCCCTACCACACACCATGCACAAAAACTAACTCCAAATGGATCAAAGACCTAAACATAAAATCTAAAACGATAAAGATCATGGAAGAAAAAATAGGGACATTAGGAGACCTAATACATGGCATAAACAGAATACAAAACATTACCAAAAATGATGAAGAGAAACCAGATAACTGGGAGCTCCTAAAAATCAAACACCTATGCTCATCTAAAGACTTCACCAAAAGAGTAAAAAGACCACCTACAGACTGGGAAAAAGTTTTCAGCTAAGACATCTCCACCCGGTGCCTGATCTCTAAAACCTACATGACTCTGCTAAAACTCAACCACAAAAAGACAAACACCCCAATTAAAAAATGGGCAAAGGATATGAACAGACACTTCACTAAAGAAGACATTCAGGCAGCTAACAGATACATAAGGAAATGCTCTCGATCATTAGCCATTAGAGAAATGCAAATCAAAACTACAATGAGATTCCATCTCACTCCAACAAGGCTGGCATTAATCCAAAACACACAAAAAAATAAATGTTGGAGAGGCTGTGGAGAGACTGGAACACTTATACTCTGCTGGTGGGAATGTAAAATGGTATACAACCACGTTGGAAATCAATTTGGTGCTTCCTTAAAAAGCTAGAAATAGAACTACCATACAACCCAGCAATCCCACTCCTCGGAATATATCCTAGAGAAATAAGAGCCTTTACACAAATAGATACATGCACTTCCACGTTTACTGCAGCACTGTTTACAATAGCAAAAAGATGGAACCAACCAAGGTGCCCATCAATGGATGAATGGATAAATAAATTATGGTATATTCACACAATGCAACACTGCACATCAACAAAGAACAGTGACGAATCTGTGAAACACTTCATAACATGGAGAAACCTGGAAGGCATTATGCTGAGTGAAATTAGTAGCAAAAGGTCAAATATTGTATAAGACCACTATTATAAGATCTTGAGAAATAGTTTAAACTGAGAAGAACATATTCCTTTGTTGTTATGAGGGGGGGAGGGAGGGAGGGTAGGAGAGGGGTATTTACTAAAGAGATAGACAAGAACTACTTTCGGTGAATGGAAGAACAACACTCAACACAGTGGAGGTCAGCACAACTGGACTAAACCAAAGCAAAGAAGTTTCCTGAATAAACTGAATGCTTCGAAGGTCAGCAAAGCAGGGGCAGGGGTTTGGGGACCATGGTTTTAGGGGACATCTAAGTCAACTGGCATAATAAAATCTATTAAGAAAACATTCCGCATCCCACTTTGAAGAGTGGCATCTGGGATCTTAAATGCTAGCAAGCAGCCATCTCAGATGCATCAATGATTCTCAACCCACCTGGATCAAGGGAGAATGGAGAACACCAAGAACATAAGATAATAACGAGCCCAAGAGACAGAAAGGACTACATGAACTAGAGACTACATCATCCTGAGATCAGAAGAACTAGACAGTGCCGGGCCACAACCAATGACTGCCCTGACGGGGAACATAACAGAGATCCCTTGAGGGAGCAGAACAGTGGGATGCAGACCCAAAATTCTCATAAAAAGACCAGACTTAATGGTCTGACTGAGACTGGAAGGACCCCAGTGATCATGGCCCCCACACCTTCCGTTTACCCACTACGGGAACCATCCCCAAAGCCAGTTCATCAGACATGGGTTGGACTAGACAATGGGTTGGAGAGGGATGCTGGTGAGGCGTGAGCTACTTGGTTTGGGTGGACACTTGAGACTATGTTGGCATCTCCTGCCTGGAAGGGAGATGGGTGGGTAGAGGGGCTTAGAAACTGGCAAAATGGTCATGGAAAGAAAGAGTGGAAGGAGGGAGTGGGCTGTCCCATTGGGGGGAAAGTAATTGGGAATATGTAACAAGTTGTGTATAAGTTTTTATGTGAGAGACTGGCTTGATTTGTAAACTTTCACTTAAAATACAATAAAAATTATTAAAATAAAAAAAAAAGAAGCTGACCCATGATTGCTTCAACAAGCTCTCAGAACTAAGACTCAAGGAATCTTCTCGATGAAGGTGTAATCCTGGAATTACCGGATACAGAATACAAAAGATTAATATACAGAACTCTCAAAGATATCAGGAAGGAAATGAGGCAAAATACAGAACAAGCCAAGGAACACAAAGATAAAGCAGCTGAAGAAATTAAAAAGGTTACTCAAGCACATAATTAAAAATTTAATAAGCTGCAAGAAACCATAGAGAGACTGCAATTAGAAATTCAGAAGATTAACAATAAAATTACAGAGTTAGAAAACTCGATAGAAAGTAAGAAGAGCACAACTGAAGAACTGGAAGGCAGAATTACTGAGATAGAAGATAAAACTCTTGGGACCAATATATTTGAAAAGAAACCAGATAAAAGAATTTTAAATGAAGAAATCCAAAGAATCATGTGGGACTTTATCAAGAGAAATAACTATGAGTGATTGCAGTACCAGAACAGGGAGGGCTAACAGAAAATACACAGGGAACTGTTGAAGATTTGTTGGCAGAAAACTTCCCTGATATCATGAAAGATGCTCATCAAATTCCACATAAGGTGATCTCAAAAGAAAGTGACCGAGACATATAATAATCAAACTTGCCAAAATCAAACATAAAGAGAATTTTAAGAGAGGCTAGGGATAAAGGAAGTCACCAAAAAAGGAGAGTAAATAATAATAAACTTGGACTACTCAGCAGAAATCATGGAGGGAAGAAGGCAATGGGAGGACTTATACAAAATATTGAAGGAAAAAAATTGCCAACCAGGAATCAAACCATAACCCTGGCCCTCTGGCCTTAGCCCTCTAACTCTAGCCCCTAAGCCCTAAGTCCCAAAGCCCCTAAGGCCCTAAGCCCTTAGGTCCTAACCCCCAAGGCCCTAAACTCTAACCCTAACCCAAACTCTAACCCCTATACCCTAAACCCTAAATCCTAACACCTAACCCCTAACCACCCTAACCTTAACGACCCTAACCCTAACCCTAACACTCGAACCCTAACCCTCTAACGCTAACCTGAAACTCTAACCCTCTAACCCTAGCCCTCTAATCCTAGCCCTAAACCTAACCCCAACCCCCAAACCCAACGCCAAACCCTAAACCTCAAATCCCTAGCCCTAAACCTAAGAATGGGTCTAAGCCTAATCCTAAACTGTAAACCCTAACACTTAAAACCCTAACACACAAAACCCTAACACCCTTAGCCCTAACACATTCAACCCTAACATCCTAAATGCCAAAACCCTAAACACTAACACCCTTAACCCCAACCCCTAAACCCTAAACTTAAACGCTAAACCATCTAACCCTCTAACCCTAATACCCTAACACTAAACCCTAAACCCTAACCCCAGCCCCAGCCCTAACCCTCACTCTAAGCCTTAAACCCTAAACCTTAAGTCCTAAACCCTAGGCTCTAAGCCCTAAGCCCTAAACCTTAAGTCCTAAAACCCTAAACTCTAAGCCTTAAGCCCTAAACATAACCCTCTAACCCTAAACCCTAAAACCTTACCCCAGACCCATCCCACACCCCTAAACCTGAACCCCTAAACCCTAGCTCTAACCCCTAACCCTAAACCTCTAAACCATACCCCTAATCTTCTAACCCTAAACCTCCAACCGTAACCCTCTAACCCTAACTCTCTAACCCTAACCACAACACCAACCCCAACCTCTGAACTCTGAAACCCTAACCCCCTAACCCTAAGCCTCTGAACCCTAAGCCTAAACCCTCTAACCCTAAACCCTAACCTTCACCCCCTCACACCCTCACCTTCTCACTCCCTCACTCTATAATCTTCTCAACCTCTAACCCCCTCACCCTCTAACCCCTCACCCTCTAACTCCCTCAATCTCTAACCCCCAAACCTCTAACACCCACCCTCTTACCCCAAACCACATATCCCAAACAAACCCAACACCAACCCCAACCCTAAATCTAAATCCTGACCCCTAAAACCTAACCCAAACCCTAATGACTAAACCCCAAAACCCTAAACCCCCAAAACTGTAAACCCCAAACTGCAACCCCTAACACCTAACCTGTAAATCCAAACTCTAACCTCAAACCCTAAACCTAAGCCTAACACCTAACCCCAACCGAAAAACCCTAACCCAAACCCTAACAACCCTAACCCTAACATCCCTAACCCCAAAACCCTAACCCCAACCCCTAATCCGAAACCCTAACAACCAGAACTCTAACAACCCTAACCCTAACATCCCGAACCTCAAACCCTAACCCTTTTTGTTAGCAGCCGTAGCACTTAACCACTAGCCACCAGGGTTTCCATGTCACAGGAATAGACATATGCACACCCGTGTTCACTGCGACATTATTCACAGTAGCAAAAAGATGGAAACAACCTCAGTGCTCGTCCACAGAGGAATGGATAAACAAACTACGGTACATACACACAGTGGAACACTACACGACAATGAAGACCAATGATGAATCTCCGAAACATCTCACACCATGGATGAATCTGGAGCGCATCATGCTGACTAAGTCAATCACAAAACGACATATACACTAAGAGACCACTATCATAAAAACTCATGAAAACGTTTACACACAGAAACAATCCTTGATGTTCACCAGGCAGACAGAGAGTGGGTAGAGAAAAGCTAACTAAACAATAACCAAAAAAAACAAACCCACCGCCGTCGAGTCGATTCCAGCTCATAGAGACCCTATAGGACAGATTAGAACTGCCCCATAGAGTTTCCAAGGAGCGCTTGGTGGATTCGAACTGCAGACCTTTGGGTACCACTGGTGGGTCTTAACCACTATGCCATCAGGGTTTCCAACCAAACGACAGATATGTGGTAACTCTGGTGAAGGAAGAGATGGTACACAAGACTGGGAATCAACCTCAGCCCCACTCTAACCCTAACCATAACCCTAAACCACTTGTGCCCTAGCCTAGTAACCCCAGCCCTAACCCCAACCCCCAGCCACCTAAAACCTATACCCCTAAACCTAACTCCCAAACCTCTAACCCCCCAACCTGAACCCCTAACACCAAACCCTAACCCCTAATCCTCTAACCCTTCTGCATCTCTGGGCCTCTCGACTCTCCGTCTATTTTCTCCCTCCAAATCCTACTAACACTCAGTGGAATTTTGAAGTTTCAGCTGTGCTTTGCTTCTTGTTGTCTCCACCGGTCCCATCAAGGCACTGCATCATTTATTTGCTCTGCTTCACTATTGAGTTCCAAAACCATGGCTTAGAATCACCTGACACTGAACCTCAGCGATTGGGCGCAAGGCCGCGAGAGGGCGTGCGCACCGCCGGTTCTGTTCTGCCCACCAGACCCTCCGAGCATGGGAACCTCCTGGACCTAAGCCGGGACGACCTGGGTACCGCTCCAGTGGCGACAGCAGAAGCTTTTCTTCCAGAGGGACCCAACGCCCCAGGGCGCTCTCTCAATACTCCCATTAATGCTATGATTATCCTAACCCACTCCGTCTGCGAGACCTAGTGGGTCCTCGACCAGGCCCAGCCTTCAGGACCCGCAGCCCCCTGCCGTGGTCATGTACAGGAACCTGCAGGGCCGCGCCCTTCCCGCCCAAGCTCTGCCCCTCCACACCCTGATGCCCTGCAGGCCTCTACTAGGTCCCCGCCCAGGGGAGAGTTGTCGCCCCGCACGGGGGGGGGGGGCCACGAGGAAACATTCGGAAACCACCCCCCAGGCACGAAGCCGACTACCCGTATTGAGACCGTGTGAGCAGGGCTGCCCCGCCGACTGGAGCCTGCAGGGCATCACTCACGTTTGTCAGCTTCTCACCGCTCTCTGGGCTCAGGGTCCCAGAGCAGCCAATCCCCCCCCGGGGGGGGCGGTCCGTCCGCAGGGGCTGGAAGATCGGGTTGGTGCCCATGGCCGGAGCGCTTAAAAACCTAACAAACCCTCATAAACCGTCAGCTCCAGACCTTCAAATGTCAGCCCGAGAGACACCTAATCTCCAACCTAAAAAAAAAAACCACACCTGTTGCCATCGAGTCAATTCTGACTCATAGCGACCCTATAGGACAGAGTAGAACTGCCCCACAGAGTTTCCAAGGAGCGCCTGGTGGATTCAAACTGCCAACCTTTTGGCTAGCAGCCTTAGCACTTAACCACTACGCCACCAGGGTAACCCACTGAACCCACTGCCACCAGGGTAGAGGCTCCAAATCCCACCAGTTTGAGGAACCCTCAAATCCCCTCAGCACCAGAGACCGCGTCCACAGCTACCGCTACACAGCGCCGCACAAACGTTTAAGTTAACAAACAACATGGGCGCTCAGGACCCCTTCCTCCTACCCCACCCCCGCCACCCAGAGGGGGAGCGGGACCCGGCATCCACACTGTTAACAGACACTGAATCGCTGCTGCTTCCACAAGGAGTAGGATCCCCGCGCTGCTCCACAGATTCCCAGGACCCCTTCCTTTCCAGGTGGGGCCGGGGCCGCGCCGACGCCCCAGCCCCGAGAGTAGACCAGCCGGCACGGGCGCGGGCGCGGGCGCGGGGTGCCTCAGCCTCCCAGGCACAGCACCCAAAACAGTAAGGGGCAGCGGGGCCTTGGGCGGGGGATCGCTCTCTCCCCGCCCCTGGCACCCTACGGAGTCTGGTGGGGGTGGGACGACGAACGGGGGCGAGTGCCCCGTCCTCAGTCTGGAGTCTCACCCCCCCGGGCGAACTCTGGGCCTTGGTTTCCCCCCCTGGCACAGGGAGCAGGTGGGGGGCGAGGAGGGGGGCGCCCCGGGCAGAGGAGGGACCTGGGCGCAGCCCTGGACACGGCCTTTCTCCCCAAGCCCTTCAAGTCCCCAGGCCCGAGGGCACTCCGCAGCTGGATCCCGCGGCTGGACCCCCCCCCCCCCCCGCAGCAAATCCATGGGGATGAAATTTCGCAGACCAGCTGAGTCTCCCGGGCCAGAGGCTCCCTCTCCCAGCCCCTAGAGTGGCTGCGTCCGCCCGGCCCCGCACCGCGTCCGCCCCAGGGGATCACTCGGGACGGGGTACGCCGGAGGGGGCGATGCCAGCTGCTAACCCAACGTCCGGACTCCCCAACCTCTGGAGCCCAGGGGATGCTGGCACTGGAAACCACCCTCCTGGCGCCTTCCCTCCACACCTTCGAGGGGCCGGGCTTGTTCAGTCTGGGAGCGGGTCCCTCCACCCACCTGCCGGAGTTTCCTACCTTTCAGAAACCACGGCACGGAAAGCAGCAGGAACACCGTCCGCTATAAGGTGCGCCACCGGCCCGGGCCCATCACCACCCGTCCGGGCGCTTCCGGGAGTAACTGGCTGGACTGCGAGGAACATGGCTGCCGGCCCCGCCCAGCGGCCCGGGTGTGGGGCGGGCGTGGGGGGGTTGGGCCTCCAGAGGGGAGGGTGGGGTCTAGAAGCAAGGACAACGCCAAGGTGTGCGGGGTGAGGAGACGGGAGACGTCAGGAGAGGGCCCCCTCGCGTGCAGAGTTAAGTATTGGAGGTGCAACGGTTAAGTGCTTGGGTAACTGAAAGGTGGGCCGTTGGAACCCACCAGCTCAGGGGTTGAAAAGATCTGGAGATGGGCTCCCATAAAGATTCTAACCAAACAAAATCCAAACCAGTTGCTATTGAATCAATTCCAACTCATAGTGACCCTACAGGGCATAGTAGAACTGCCCCATAGGGTTTCTAAGACTATAAGTCTTTACAGAAGCAGACTGCCATGTCTTTCTGCAAATAACCAACTGGTGGATTCGAACTGTCCACCCTTTGGTTAGCAGCCGAGCTCTTAACCATGGTGCCACCAGGGCTGCGCCATAAAGACTGCAACCTAGGAAACCTTGTGAGGCAGTTCTAAGTTGTCATACAGGGTTGATATGAGTCAGAATCTCTTGATGGCACACAACCATGATTGTACTAAGAAAAATTCCTCCAAGCATCTGCCTACATGACCCCTGAAGCACATATGCATGCACGCTACCAAAGCAGTGCGGCCAAAGACAGGAAATTGGGATAGAGACATTATAGACTGCACACTGAAAAGTGATTTCTGAGGGGCATGCAGCTCAAGCGGAGGAGGTAGCATACAACTAAATGCCCTTCTCCTTCTATTGTTCAATGGTCTTGAGAAAGAATGTGTCCCAGGAATTAACTGTAGCCCAGGAGAACTTGAAGACAGCAAATACAGAGGACCGGTCAGGATGCTTCTGCAGTGGTCAGGGTGAGGAGTGATGGTGGTAGTGCAGGTGGGAACAGTGGGCAGGCTTGAGGTGTACTTTGGAGCTTGAGCTGCCAAGAATTGCTGGTCGATCAGACGTATGGGATGAGGGGAATGGAGAATCAAAGGTGACTTCTAGAATTCAGGCTACCATGAGCGCATGGTCACCAGAGCCATTCTCTACCATGTGGAAAACCATGGAGGAACAAGCTTGAGAAAATGACCAAAAGATTTTTTTCTGTACATGTTAGATTTGGATGTCTGAGGTCATCCAAGTGTGGAGAACAGTTCCCAGCTGTGGATACCACTCTGAGGTAGAGTAGTTTTCTGGGTTCTAAGAATTTGGAGATCATCAGCCTATAGCTGATTTGAAAGCCACTGGTGGTGCAGTGGTTATGCATTTGGCTGCTACCAAAAGGTCTGCAGTTTGAATCTACCAGTCGCTCCTTGGAAACCCTGTGGGGAAGCTCTACTCTGTCCTGTAGGGTCCCTATGAGTGAGAATCCACTCAATAGCGCCTTTTTTTTTTGTTTTGTTTTAATACTAAGCTCAGAAAAGTTGTGTGTCAGGGTTGTATTTTTTCACAATACTTATTCAAGCAGTTCGAATCTACCAGCCACTCCTTGGAAACCCTATGGGTCAATTCTACTCTGTCCTTTAGGGTCGCTGTGAGATAGAATTGACCCAATAGCAATGGACTTAGAACTTGGACTTAGAGGAGCCCTTTCTTTGTCAAAGCTGAAAGTTTTACTTCATACTTTTTAAAAACTGCCATGTCTCATGTTACGTGGCTACCCTTACAGGAGCATTTTTGGTGCTAACTTGACTTGTCCTTGGTGAAGGGCTCTGTATTCATTTTCTAGGGCTGCCATAGTAAATTACCAAAAACTCAGTGTCTTTAAAAAAACATATAATCCATACAGTCCAAGAAGCTGGACTCTATGAAGAAGAAGGGGCACCAGGATTGGAGGAAGACTCATTAACAGCCTAGACATGCAGATGACACAACCTTGCTTACTGAAAGTGAAGAGGACTTGAAGCACTTACTGATGAGGATCAAAGACTTCAGCCTTCAGTATGGATTACACTTCAACATAAAGAAAACAAAAATCCTCACAACTGGAACAATAAAAAAATCACAATAAACAGAGAAAATACTGAAGTCGCCAAGGATTTCATTTTACTTGGATCCACAATCAACACCCATGGAAGCACACTTCGAGAAATCAAATGACATATTTTATTGGGCAAATCTGCTACAAAAGACCTCTTTAAAGTGTTAAAAATCGAAGATGTCACTTTGAGGACTAAGGTGTGCCTGAACCAAGCCATGATATTTTCAGTCGCCTCATGTGCAGCTAAAGCTGGACAATGAATAAGGGAGACAAAAGAACTGAAACTTGAATTATGTTGTTGGTGAAGAATAATGAATATACCAAGGACTACTAGAAGAATGAACACACCTGTCTTGGAAGAAGTACAGCCAGAATGCTCCTTAGAAAGGTGGGTGGCAAGACTTGGTCTCACGTCCTCTGGACATATTATCAGGAGGAATCAGTCCCTGGAAAAAGACATCGTGCTTGGTAAAGTAGAGGGTCAGTGAAAAAGACAAAGATCCTCAATGAGACAGATTGAGACGGTGGCCGCAACAGTGGGCTCAAACATTGCAATGAGAAAGGCCCAGGGCTGGGCACTGTTCCATTCTGTTGTACACAGGGTCACTATGTGTTGGAACTGACTCAACAGCACCTAACAACAACATCATAAACTCACTAGATCTCCTGGGGATAGAATGTCATATTCACTGTGGAGTAGATAGTTTGTCTGTTTGTTTACCATATTTACTAATACTATGATTTACATTTGATAACTTCCACAATCAGTTGGATCGCTTTTCTTTGGAATGGACACAAACATGCATCTCTTGCAGTCTGTTGGCCAGGTAGCTAGCTTCCAAATTTCTTTGCATAGTGGAGTGGGCATGTACAGGGCTGCATCTGTTTGTTGAAACAACTCAGTGGGTGTTCTGTCAGCTCCTGGAGCCTTGTTTTTCGCCAGTGCCTTCAGTGTAGCTTGGACTTCTTGCTTCACTACTACCAGTTCTTCATCATATGCCACCTCATGAAGCAACTGAGAGTCGACCATTTCTTTTGGTACTGTGAATCTGTGTATTCTTTGCATCTTTTGTGTGTGTGTGCTTTAAGTGAAACTTTACAAATCAAGTCAATCTCTCATACAAAAATTTGTATACAGCTTGCTATGTGCTCCTAGTTCCTCTCCCACTAATGAGACAGCACACTCCTTCTCTCAGCCCTGTATTCCCCGTGTCCATTCAGCCACTTTCTGTCCCTCTCTTCCTTCTCATCTCCCCTCCAAACGGGAGCTGCCCACATAGTCTTATGTGTCCACTTGAGACCAGAAGGTCACTCCTCACCACTATCATATTCTATCCTATAATCCAGTCCAATCCCTGTCTGAAGAGTTGGCTTTGGGAATGGTTCCAGTCTTGGGCCAACAGAAGGTCTGGGGACCGTGACCTCCAGGGTTCCTCTAGTCTCAGTCAGATCATTAAGTCTGATTTTTTTATGAGACTTTGAGGTCTGCATCTCACTGTTCTCGTGCTCCGTCAGGGATGCTCTGTTTCGTTCCCTGTCGGGGCAGTCTTCGGTTGTAGACGGGCACCATCTAGTTCTTCCGGTCTCAGGCTGATGTAGTCTTGGATTTACGTGGCCATATCTGTCTTTTGGACCCATAATTACCTTGTATCTTTGGTGTTCTTCATTCTCCTTTGCTCCAGCTGGGTTGAGACCAATGGATGCATCTTAGATGGCCGCTTGATAGTGTTTTTAAGACTGCAGATGCCACTCACCAAAGTGGGATGCAGAATGTTTTCTTAATAGATTTTATTATGCCAATTGACCTAGATGTCCCCTGAAAACATGGTCCCCCAACTGCTGCCCCTGCTACTCTGGCCTTCGGAGCATTTGGTTTATTCAGGAAACTGCTTTTGGTTTAGTCCAGTTATGCTGACCTCTCCTTTATTGTATGTTGTCTTTCGCTTCACCTAAAATAGTTCTTGTCTACTATCTAATTTGCAAATATCCTTGTCCCTCCCTTTCTCCCCACCCTCATAACCATCAAAGAATATTTTCTTCTCTGTTTAAACTATTTCTTGAGTTCTTATAATAGTGGTCTCATACAATATTCGTCCTTTTGCAACTGACTAATTTCACTCAGCATAATGCCCTCCAGATTCCTCCAAGCTATGAAATATTTCACGGATTCATCATTGTTCTTGATCTGTGTGAAGTATTCCATCGTGTGAATGTACCACAATTTATTTATCCATTCATCTGTTGATGGGCACCTTGGTTACTTCCATCTTTCTGCTATTGTAAACAGTGCGGCAATGAACATGGTTTTGCATATATCTGTTCATATAAAGGCTCTTATTTCTCTAAGATATATTCCAAGGAGTGGGATTGCCATATCCTATGGTAGTTCTATTTCTACCTTTTTAAGGAAGTGCCAGATTGATTTTCAAAGTGGCTGCACCATTTTAAATTCCCACCAGCAGTGAATAAGTGTTCCAGGCTCTCTACAACCTCTCCAACATTTATTATTTTGTGATTTGGGATTAATGGCAGCCTTGCTGGAGTGAGATGGTATCTCATTGTAGTTTTGATTTACATTTCTCTAATGGCTAATGATTGTGAGCATTTCCTCATGTATCTGTTACCTGCCTGAATGTCTTCTTCGTTGAAGTGCCTATTCCTATCCTTTGCCCATTTTTTAAATGGATTATTTGTCTTTTTGTTATTGAGTTTTTGCAATATCATGTAGATTTTAGAGTTCAGATGCTGATCAGAAATGTTATAGCTAAAAACTGTTTCCCAGTCTGTAGGTACTCAGTTTACTCTCCTGGTGAAGACTTTGGATGAGCATAAGTGTTTGATTTTTAGGAGTTATCTAATTTCTCTTTGGGTACTTGTACATTGTTAGTAATGTTTTTGTTACAATCCCACCCTAATCCTCTTTAACATAAAATTACAATCACAAAATGGAGGACAGCTACAGAACACTGGGAATCATGGCCTCACCACCTTGATACACACATTTTGGGGGGGACATAATACAATCCATGACATCCACCTTTTAGTATATTTTGGGGACTGGCTCTTTTAGTCAGAAACAGGTTGAATAAAAGTGCTTCCTTACCAATAGTTTCCCAGCAGTGTTGGTGACGGATCCCCAGTTGGATACACACAATCACACTGACGTCATTTGCGGTGCCTCAGCAAGTCCCACTTGCCTTCATAACACTGATCTCTAGAACAAAACACAGCTCTGTAAGCAAGTCAGTTAAAAATAAAGGCATTGGATATTGAACATCACTAAAGACATAAGTGCATATTGGTTCTGTGTTGGTTGCCGGAATCTAATTCTCTTGATTAATTCATATTTTTTGTAGATATTTTTCTTGCTCCATATACCCAGAGTTCTGTGTACATATAATGAACATTCTACACGTAGGTTTCTCACAAATATTACCCAATGTCATTCATTTTTTTGACCATTCACTCAGTGTTCAAGAATAAATTGAAGTATAGGAAATATTCTTACGGTTATTTAACTCTAAGGATGAAGAAATTGCATAGTGGGTCTTGGCTCCCTTTAGAAATTCTCTACCTGATGCAGTTCCACACAGCAACACGGACCTTCATCTCAGCACAGGAAGAAAGACAGCTTTGTCTCAATATTTGCCACTGCTCTTCACCTTCTATTAAGGTAAAAATTCTTCAGCCTGCCAAGAGCATTGTTCAAGAATTGGCTCCAAATCTCTCCTTGAAAATTACAGTGAAAAATCTTATAAAAATGTTAAGTTTTATTATTAGGCAAACCACTATTTCATCAAATCATCGTCTCTATATAAATTTTTCACCACTATGTTTTTTTTTTATGTGGCTTAAGACAACAATCAGGTGTGTAATAATGTGTATATCATTACATTTCAAATTATAAAGTGATGTTCCAATGGTTTAAAGAGTTGGAGGGACTATTGTGGCTAGAGAATACTGAATCAAAAAATATTTTGACATGAAAGTTTCAACAACAAATATGTTCCATAACTATAGGTGTACTTGTAGGTAAATGTTTAATGTAATAATTCGGATGGTTAAAAAAGACAAAAACAAATAAAAACACATTAAACAGCAGAATAAGTCAATAGATACCTATTGTCATGACAGATACAAACAGAAAACAAAGAATAAAAAATAAGTGCAGCAGAGGTTACCAGCGTTATGTAAAAGAGAGGAGCATCTTGACACCGAAATAAAATAGCTAGATGCTTCAAAATGTGCATCCAGCAGCTTTTCCCTTTAGCAGGTATTGCAATTTCTGATTTATTGGAATTAAACTAGTTGTCCATGTCATTCAAGTGTTATTTTAATGCAATAAATCATTTTACAAGTCCCATGCTGTAGAAAAAATGCTTAAATCATTACATAAACATAGCTTTGCTCACAACTCTTCCCATTCTAAATGCTTTACCACTTCCTAAATAGCTGTGAAAATCTTCACAGTGCTGTAAACCCAAGTTCTAGTCCCACCACCATTTTATGTGATACTGATCACTGTGTGTCCCTGTGAAGTCTTTTTTTTTTTTTTTAACATCCTATATATATATATTTTTTATAGCACTATGGTCACTATTGTCGACTCAACATGTTTACTGCCTTATTGTGCTCTTTACCTGTTGTTGAAGCCTTGTTATTTACTTTTAAATGTCTTTCTTATTTCTCTACCTTAACACTTAAAACAGTGTTTCATTTTATTTGCTGTTGTTTTTTTCTTTTATTATATTCTTGTCCACTCAGAGTTCAGGCATGATTAAAAAGTAATTACATTTTTGTGGAGACAGAATGGGATTTAGAATCAAGTTTCAATTACCTGGGTTTTACTTCCTTCATTGACTAGCTGTATATCGGCAATACTTACTGACTATAAAACTTAATTTCAACATTTGTGAAACAGGTTACAATCTATCTATGCTTTTTTTAGATATATACATTTCTTTTTAATTTCAAAATATAAATTCACCAAAAATGATGTTAACATTTAGATTTTTCTTGTGTTAAAAAAAACTAAACCAAACCTGTTGTCATCAAGTTGATTCCAACTCATACCGACTCTGTAGGACAGAGGAGAGCTGCCCCATAAGGGCTTCCAAGGAGTGGCTGGTGGATTTGAACTGTCGGCCTTTTGGTTAGCAGCCAGGTTGGAATCCGCTACATCACCAGGATTCCTTTCTTGTAGTAAGTCAGATAAATTGATAAGCTTATATTCCAGCTATGTATTTAGTGCATGAAATATGTCAAAGAGAATTATGTAATGTTTAAAATTTTAAATGTAAATTGATCAAAAATTATAATAAATTCCAAATAAGTAAGATCAAATGATTAGCTCCAGTTCTCAGTAGGGGTTTAAATGCCTTTGAGACCAGTTGGTGCTCCTGTTTTCACCCGTTCTCAATGGCACAAACTCAGCATCAGTCTCTGAATAGTGATTATGATACTAACACAGTAGACAGTCAGGAGTGGTTGGGCTACTATTTTCACATGTTTTGCTGGCTAATAGATTTAAATTATCTTTACTGTCTAATATTTCTTATCTTTTACTTTTGGACAACGAAGTCAATTGTTCATGTCGTATTATGTATGGTACAGCCCAGAGTGTTTGTAGTGTTCAATACTTTAAATTTCTCACCACTTTCATCATTACTTTTTTGTATAGGAAACTCAGGAATCAAATAGGTATTTTATACTGTCCAGCAATGCTTACATTGTAAGTATAAAGTGGGAGCCATTATAACGTTAAGGGAAATATCATTGATACAATGTTGGCTTTTTAATTACGCAGATTTGTATTTGTAATCCCACTCTGCCCTTAATTGGCTGATGACTTTAAGTATGCTTCTTTACTTTCCGTAGCCTTGATTTACTCACCCACAAAATGGGATGATGACCCTCATCTGGAAAGAATATACATATATATATATATACATATATATATATATACATATATATATACATACGTATGAAACTTACTTCTGACAATGGATGAAACAAAGCCAATACTAACAAATATTGCTATTTCTTCTACCTGCCTTCTTTACTCACTCCAAGCTTCTAGACAGTTTGCTCAGATACGTTTCCTTCCTTCCCGTCTTCTTTCTTTCTATGCTACCTCTTTTTGTTTCCCTTTCAGTTTCATTGTGAATTCACAAACGCTAGGTTGAATTTCAGTGTTTATATGCTATTGGGGGTATGCATCTAAGTAAGCAAATTTACCTTCTTGAAATTAAAATATAGATAATTCCTGCACTGCCTGCCTCACATGGCATGCGAAAGTTATTTAAAATAGTAAGAAAATATAAATATGTTACTTATTATCTATTGAATCCATACATCAGGCTAGATAATTTAACTGTCATGTTGAAGTGATAAATTTATAAATGTAGATATTAATATTTTGTTATTAATGTAAGAAGAGTAAGTTAGAAACCTAATATGAAGAGCAGGTGAGGATTTCAAAAGGATTGGTTCTCAGAAGGGTAGGACTAGAACAGTAATAATCAAACAAAATGTAAAATATGTTCATAGCAGGAACATACAGAAGGTTGCTTCTACAATGGTGTTTAAAATAGAATAATGTATATTTGATTAGACAATCATTTATGGGAATAAAAAGATTAAGAAAATTTATCCTTACCTGCAAAATCTTAGAACCAAAAAACCAAACCAAACCCAGTGCCGTCGAGGTGATTCCTACTCATGGCGACCCTAAAGGACAGAGTAGAACTGCCCCATAGAGTTTCCAAGGAGCGCCTGGCAGATTCAAACTGCTGACCCTTTGGTTAGCAGCCATAGCACTTAACCACTATGTCACCAGAGTTTCCACAAAATCTTAGAAGCAACAACATATTCATCATATTTCATCCAGAACATTCCGGATGTCCTGCAGTCATGCATTTGAACTCATTTGTGCAGAAACATTCATTTTTATAGCTACTTACCTTCCTGGTGGTTACATCATTGGCTCCTAAAGACCAGAAAAAGAACCAAATGCAATTTGGCTGTCTTGACTGGGCCCCAAAGAAGACTCTTAAAGTTAAACAAATGAACAGAAATATCTTAAACAAGCAATATCTTCTAGGTGCAACTGCTTGTGTGTGGCACGAGGAAAATAAACACTAATCAAGGTAACTTAATTCTCAGTGAAATGAAACCTCATATGGAAACATGGGAATTTTACTCTTCCTTGATAATTACATCATCTAGAATCATCTCATGTGAGATTTTTATCATAAAGAAAGGGTTCATGGAAAGGAGATGCCTGACTGGAGCCAGCTGTGGATTATTCTTAATTGCCTCTCCACTCTCACATTCCCAAAAGGAAGGAGGATATCAGGGCTTAATATGACTCAAGTACAGCATGAGAAAATGGAATATGTTTACAAATGTCAACACAACTATTTGTAAAATAATTCTATATTTATTAAATCTTTTTGTGAGAAATGAAGTGGCTCTAATCAGACTTAAATAAATGGGTTGACTAATTTTTTTTTTGTTAATATTTGAATGTACCATGCAACTAGGTTGATGGAAGTTGTATATAAAAGTTATCCAAATCACTCAGTAGGATGATTTCGAAGAATCTGAAAAAAGTTAGGAAAATAAATTTGAAATACTGTGGCACTATGAGTCAACCAGAATTACAGAGCGTTCAGTAAATTGGAGTAAAAAAAAACTGAAGGTATCATTTTCAAATTGATTGTTGTTGTTAGGTGCCATCAAGTCTGTTCTGACTCATAGCCAACCTATGTATCACAGGACAAAACACTGCCTGGTCCTGTACCATTCTTAAAATCATTACTATCCTGGAGCCCATTGTCGCACCCACTGTGTCAATCTCTCTCTTTGAGGGTCTTCTTTTTTTTCCGCTGATCCTGTACTTTACCAAGCATGATGTCCTTCTCCAGGAGCTGATCTTTCCTGACAACATGTCCAAAGTATGTAAGACACAGTCTCGCCATCCTTGCTTCTAAGGAGCATTCTGGTTGTACTTCTTCCAAGACAGATTTGTTCCTTCTCTTGGCAGTGCATTCAATATTCTTTGCCAACGCCACAATTCAAAGGCGTCAATTCTTTTTTGGTCTTCCTTATTCATTGTCCAGTTTTCACATGCATATTGGGCGATTGAAAACACAATGCCTTGGGTCAGGCACACCTTAGTCTTCAAGGTGACATAGTTGCTTTTCAACACTTTAAAGAAGTCCTTTGCAGCAGATTTGCCCAATGCAATGTGTCTTTTGATTTCTTTCTTTTTTTTTTTTTAATTTTTGTTGTGCTTTAAGCAAAAGTTTACAAATCAAGTCAGTCTCTCACACAAAAACTTATATACACCTTGTTACATACTCCCAATTGCTCTTCCCCGAATGAGACAGCCTACTCCCTCCCTCCACTCTCTCTTTTCATGTCCATTCCTCCAGCTTCTAACCCTCTCTACCCTCTCCTCTTCCCTCCAGACAGGAGATGCCAACACAGTCTCAAGTGTCCACCTGATCCAAGAAGCTCACTCCTCACCAGCATCCCTCTCCAACCTATTGTCCAGTCTAATCCCTGTCTGAAGAGTTGGTTCTTGTCCTGGGCCAACAGAAGGTCTGGGGGCCATGACCACCAGGGTCCTTCTAGTCTCAGTCAGACCATTAAGTCTGGTCTTTTTACGAGAATTTGGAGTCTGCATCCCACTGCTCTCCTGCTCCCTCAGGGGTTCTCTGTGTTCCCTGTCAGGGCAGTCATCAGTTGTAGCTGGGCACCATCTAGTTCTTCTGGTCTCAGGCTGATGTAGTCTCTGGTTTATGTGGCCCTTTCTGTCTCTTGGGCTCTTAATGACCTTGTGTCCTTGGTGTTCTACATTCTCCTTTGATCCAGGTGGACTGAGACCAATTGATGCATCTTAGATGGCCGCTTGCTAGGGCCGAAGACTCCAGATGCCAATCTCCAAAGTGGGATGCAGAATGCTTTCTTAATAGATTTTATAATGCCAATTGACTTAGATTTCCCTTGAAACTATGGTCCCCAAACCCCTGCCCTGGCTACTCTGGCTTTCGAAGCGTTCAGTTTATTCAGGAAACTTCTTTGCTTTTGGTTTAGTCCAGTTGTGCTGACCTCCCCTGTATTGTGTGTTGTCTTTCCCATCACCTAAAGTAGTTCTTATCTACTACCTAATTAGTGAATATCCCTCTCCTTCCCTCCCTCCCATCTCTCTTAACCATCAAAGAATATTTTCTTCTCTGTTTAAACTATTTCTTAGTTCTTATAGTAGTGGTCTTATACAATACTTATTCTGTTGTAACTAATTTCACTCAACATAATGCCTTCCAGGTTCCTCCATGTTATGAAATGTTTCACAGATTCATCACTGTTCTTTATCAATGCGCAGTATTCTGTCATGTGAATATACCATAGTTTATTTATTCATTCATTCATTGATGGGCACCTTGGTTGCTTCCATCTTTTTGCTATTCTAAACAGTGCTGCAATGAACATAAGGGTGCATATATCTGTTCCTGTAAAAGTTCTTATTTCTCTAGGATATATTCCAAGGAGTGGGATTGCTGGATCTTATGGTAGTTCTATTTGTAGCTTTTTAAGGAAGCGCCAAATTGATTTCAAAAGTGCTTGTACCATTTTACATTCCCACCAACCGTGTGTAAGTGTTCCAATCTCTCCACAACTTCCCCAACATTTCTTGTTTTGTGTTTTTTGGATTAATGCCAGCCTTGTTGGAGTGAGATGAAATGTCATTGTAGTTTTGATCTGCATTTCTCTAATGGCTAACGACCATGAATATTTCCTCATGTATCTGTTAGCTACCTGAATGTCTTCTTTAGTGAGGTGTCTGTTCATATCTTTTGACAATTTTTTAATTGTGTTATTTGTCTTTTTGTAGTTGAATTTTTGCAGTATCATGTAGATTCTAGGGCTCAGGCACTGATTGGAAATGTCATACCTAAAAACTTTTCCTCAGTCTGGGTAATCTTTTAACTCTTTTGGTGAAGTCTTTGGATGAGCATAGGTGTTTGATTTTTAGGAGCGCCCAGTTACCTGGTTTTTCTTCTGCATTATTAATAATGTTTCATATACTCTTTATGCCATGTATTAGGGCTCCGAACAGTGTCCCTATTTTTTCTTCCATGATCTTTATCATTTTAGATTTTATATTTAGGTCTTTGATCCATTTTGAGTTTGTTTTTGTGCATGGGGTGAGGTATGGGTCTTGTTTGATTTTTTTTGCAGATGGATATCCAGTTATGCCAGCATCATTTGTTAAAAAAAAAAAAACTGTCTTTTCCCTATTTAACTGTTTTGGTGCCTTAGTCAAATATCAACTGCTCATATGTGGATGGATTTATGTCTGGATTCTCAAATCTGTTCCAGTGGTCTATGAATCTGTTGTTGTAGGAGTACCAGGCTGTTTTGACTACTGTGGCAGTATAATATGTTCTAAAATCAGGTAGAGTGAGGCCTCCCACTTTATTCTTCTTTTCCAGTAATGCTTTACTTATCATTAAAAAATGTCATTGGACTCTTTAGACATGGATTGGACTGGACAATGGATTGGAGAGAGAGATGATGAGGAGTGAGCTACTTGTATCAGGTGGACACCTGAGACTATGTTGGCATCTCCTGTTTGGAGGGAAGATGGGACGGTTAGAAGCTTACAAAATGGTCACCAAAAAAGAGACTGGAAGGAGGGAGCGGGCTGTCTCATTGTGTAGTAAGGCGTGTATTATAAGTTTATATGTGAGAGACTGACTTGATTTGTAAACTTTCACTTAAAGCACAATACAAATTATTTTTAAAAAGTTGGAATTTGGCTCGGAATTGCATTAAATCTATAAATTGCCTTTGGTAGAATAGACATTTTTATAATGTTAAGTCTTCCTATCCATGAGCAACGTATGTTTTTCCACATAGGTAGGTCTCTTTTGGTTTCTTGCAGTAGTGTCTTCTAGTTTTCTATGTTTAGGTATTTTACATCTCTGGTAAGATGTATTCCTAAGTATTTTATCTTCTTCGGGGCTATTGTAAATGGCATTGATTTGGTGATTTCCTCTTCGATGTTCTTTTTGTTGGTGTAGAGGAATCCAACTGATTTTTGTATGTTTGTCTTGTATCCTGATACTCTGCTGAACTCTTCTATTAGTTTCAGTAGTTTTCTGGAGGATTCCTTAGGGTTTTCTCTGTATAAGATCATGTCATCTGCAAATAGAGATACTTTTACTTTTTCCTTGCCAATCTGGATGCCCTTTATGTCTTTATTTAGCCTAATTGCTATGGGTAGGACCTCCAGCACAGTGTTCAATAAGAGTGGTGATAAAGGGCATCCTTGTCTGGTTCCCTATCTCAAGGGGAATACTTTCAGGCTCTCTCCATTTAGGATGATGTTGGCTGTCGGTTTTGTATCAATGCCCTTTATTATGTTGAGGAATTTTCCTTGTATTCCTATTTTGCTGAGAGTTTTTGTCATGAATGGTGTTGAACTTTGTCAAATGCCTTTTCTGCATCAATTGATGAAATCATGTGATTCTTGTCTTTTGTTTTATTTATATGATGGATTACATTAATGGTTTTTCTAATGTTGAAACATTCCTGTATACGTGGTATGAATCCCACTTGGTCATGGTGAATTATTTTTTTTTTATATGTTGTTGAACTCTATTGGCTAGAGTTTTGTTGAGGATTTTGGCATCTAAGTTCATGAGGGATATAGGTCTGTAATTTTTTGTGTGTGTGTGATGTCTTTATGTGGTTTTGGTATCAGGGATATGGTGGCTTCATAGAATGAGTTTGGGAGTATTCTGTCCTTTTCTGTTCTCTGAAATACCTGTAGTAGTAGTGGTGTTATCCCTTCTCTGAAAGTTTGGTAGAACTCTTCAGTGAAACTGTCCGGGCCAGAGCTTTTTTTGCGGGGGGGGGGGGGCAGTTTTTTGATTACCCTTTTCGCTTCGTCTTTTGTTATGGCTCTATTTAGTTGTACTACCTCTGTTTGTGTTAGTTTAAGTAGGTAATGTGTTTCTAGGAATTCATCCATTTCTTCTAGGTTTTCAAATTGTTAGAGTACAATTTTTCAGAGTAATCTGATATGATTCTTTTAATTTCAGTTGGGTGTGTTGTAATATCGCCCATCTCATTTCTTATTCGGGTTATTTGGTTCCTCTCCTGTTTTTCTTTTGTCAGTTTGGCCAGTAGTTTATCAATTTTGTTGATTTTTTTCAAAAAAACTAGCTTTTGGTCTTATTAATTCTTTCAATTGTTTTTCTGTTTTCTATTTCATTTAGGTCTGCTCTAATTTTTATTATTTGTTTTCTTCTAGTGTCTGTGAGTTTTTTTTTGTTGCTCTGTTTCTATTTCTTCAAGTTGTAGAGATAATTCTTTCATTTTGGCCATTTTTTCTTTTTGTATGTGTGCATTTATTGATATAAATTGGCCTCTGAGCACCGCTTTTGCTGTGTCTCAAGGGTTCTGTTAGGAAGTGTTTTCATCTTATTGGATTCTATGAATTTCTTTATTCCATCCTTATTTTTTTTTTTTAATGTCTTCTATAATCCAATCTTTTTTGAGCAGGGTATTGTTTAGTTAGTGTTTGATTTCTTTTTCCTGCTTTTCCTGTTATTGATTTCCACTTTTATGGCCTTCTGGTCAGAGAAAATGCTTTGTAATATTTCAGTGTTTTGGATTCTGCTAAGGCTTGCTTTATGACCTAATATGTGGTCTATTCTATAGAATGTTCCATGTGCACTAGAAAAGAAAGTTTAGTTGGTTGCTGTTGGGTGGAGTGTTCTGTATATGTCTATGAGGTCATGTTAGTTGATTGTGGCATTTAGATCTTCCGTGTCTTTACTGAGCTTCTTTCTGGATATCCTGTTCTTCAGCGAAAGTGGTGTGTTGAAGTATCCCAGTATTATTGTGGAGCTATCTATCTCACTATTCAATGCTGATAGAGTTTGTTTTATGTATCTTGCAGCCCTGTCATTGGGTGTGTAAATATTTAATATGGTTATAGCTTCTTGGTGTATTGTCCCTTTAATCATTATATAGTGTCCTTCCTTATCTTTTCTGATGGATTTAACTTTAAAGCCTATTTTGTCAGAAATTAATATTGCTACTCCTGCTCTTTTTTGCTTATTGTTTGCTTGATATATTTTTTTCCATCCTTTGAGTTTTAGTTTGTGTCTCTAAGTCTAAGGTGTGTCTCTTGTAGGCAGCATATAGACAGATCGTGTTTCTTTATCCAGTCTGAGACTCTCTGACTCTTTATTGGTGCATTTAGTCCATTTACATTCAGAGTAATTACGGATAGGTGTGAATTTAGTGCTATCATTTTGATGTCTTTTTTTGTGTATTGACAGTTTCTTTTTCTCACTTGATTTTATGTGCTGAGTAGATTTTCTTTATATATTGTCCTTTCCTCATATCTGTTGTTGTTGATTTTGTTTCTGCTGAGTCTCTATTTTTTTTTTTTTTTTTTAATGAGTAGGGTAGCTTGTCTCCTTTGTGGTTACCTTATTATTTACCCCTATTTTTCTAAATTTAAATGTAACTTTTATTTCTTTGTATTGCCGTATTTTCCACTCCATATGGAAGGTGTATGATAACATTTCTTACTCCCTCTTTATTATTCTAATGTTGTCTTCTTTTCTATGATAACATTGCTGTTACCCTGTTTTGAGGGTTTTTTTTTTTTTAATAATCTTGCTTTGTTTTTTTGGATTTCCCTATCTGGGTTGACTTCTGGTTGCTCTGCCCAGTGTTCTAGTCTTGGGTTGATACCTGATATTATCAATTTTCTAGCCAAAGAACTCCCTTTAGTGTTTCTTGTAGTTTTGCGTTGGTTTTTATGAATTCTCTAAACTTCTGTTTACCTGGAAATGTCTTAATTTCACCTTTATATTTGAGAGACATTTTTGCTGGATATATGATTCTTGGCTGGCAATTTTTTCCTTCAACTTTTTATATGTCATCCCATTGCCTTCTTGCCTGTGTGGTTTCTGCCTAGTAGTCCAAGCTTATTCTTATTGGCTCTCCTTTCTAGGTGACTTTTTCTTTATCCCTAGCTGCTCTTAAAATTCTTTCTTTATCTTTGGTTTTGGCAAGTTCAAGTATAATCTGTCTTGGAGACTTTCTTTTGACATCTGCCTCATGTTCAGTTAGATGAGTATCTTGGATAGATATCTTCTCCTCTTTCATGATATCAAGGAAGTTTTCTGCTAAAAAATCTTCAACAATTTTCTCTGTATTTTGTGTTATCCCTCCCTGTTCTGATACTCCAATCATTCGTAGGTTATTTCCCTTGATACAGTCTGCCATGATTCTTAAGCTTTCTTCATTTTTTAAAAATTCTTTTATCTGATTTTTCTTCAAACATATGACTGCCAAGTGCTTTATCTTCAAGTTCAGAAATTCTGCCTTCCATTTGCTCAAATCTGCTTCTCTGGCTTTCTATTGAGTTGTCTATTTCTTTATTTTTATTGTTAATTTTCTGAATTTCTGATTGCTGTCTGTCTATGGATTTTTCCAGCTTATGAAATTTTTCATTATGTTCCTGAATAATCTTTTTAATTTTTTCAATTGCTTTATCTGTATGTTCCTTGGCTTGTTCTGCACATTGCCTTATTTCCTTCTTGATGTCTTGAAAGGTTCTGCATATTAATGTTTTGTTTTCTGCCTCTGGTAATTCCAGGAATGCACTTTCATCTAGAAGATCCCTTGATTCTTGGTTTTGAGAGTTTGTTGAGGTAATTATGGTCTGTTTCTTTATGTGACTTGAAATTGACTGTTTTTTTTTGAGCCATCTATAAGTTATTGCATTAGTTTATTTTATGTTTGCTTACTGTGTCATAGCTTCTTGCTTTGTTTTGTTTTGATATGCCCGGATGGTTGCTTGACTGAGCTAACTTGATTATTTTCACTTTTGGAGCTCAGATGTCCTCTCACCAGATGGTTAGAGCTGTTATCAGGTAGATCAGTCTAGGATTGCATTCAGTTTTCTTGTATGAATTCAGCTCAGGTGTCTAGGTAGCTGATCATCAAGTGTGTGGTGCAGGCTGTGTCCCACACCCTTAGAGGGGCAGGGGTGATTGGTGCAGGTACCTGTATCTGGTTGTAGCAGATGGTCATACTCTGAACAAGGCAGGGGGCTGAGAATCGTCCTCCAAGTGTCTCTGAGGAAAGTGTGCCCCTATTCCCTAGAGTGTACAGTTGGGTGGGTTCTTCAGACGGACCACGGGCACCCAATATTTTTGGTTGTAAGGACTGAGAAGTACCAGTTATCCTCAGACCCCTTTTGTGGGTGGCTGGGTGACCTGAGTGGAGCCATCTGTCTTTAGGCCCCTGATATGGGTAGGTGAGGACCCTGTTTAATAGGCAAAGCAATGTCAAACATCAAACACCCACCTCTCCACCACACAGCTGAAAGAGTTGGTGTTTGCCAACAGGGGCCTATTCTCCTGAAATAGGCCCAGACAGGTCCATGCAGAGGGGAAAGGTTGTCAAAGTCCACAGACCGTTTATGTCTGATCAGGAGCTGCTTCTGTCCTGAGCTTCCCCAGTTAATGGAGCTGGTAAATTATGTTTTTCCCCAATTGCAAATTTATTCCTTCTCAAAGCCCATGAGGATAGGTCTAGGCTCTCAACAGGATCTATCGCAGGCCCAGGGAAGTCAGCCACTGAAGCCATCTTGGGAGTAGGGGGCGCGGGGGGGCAGAGTGGGGGGTGCAGTGAAATATATGCAGGTAATTAGCTTTTGCTGAGAGGGCCATTCTTCTCTGATTCCAGAGGTCTGAGTAGGCTGTATGGCTGGCTGCTTCTCCCTGAGGAAACTGTGGCCGAACACTAGTACCAACCCGCCACTGCAGCTCCTGGGAATGGGGCCTAAGGGCTCCCCATGATTCAGGTCTGGTAACTCCTCTCCACTTCTGAACCATCTCTTCCTCCCCCTGCCCCTCAGTTCTTTTTCTAAGCTTGCCTTTGATACTCAGGGCTCCTAGCTTGTCATAAATATACTTGTTTCACTTGTTTTTTTCAGGTGTTTGTTGTAAAGAGAGCTCGCTGGAAGCGCCTGTCTATTCTGCCACCTTGGCTCTGCCTCTGGAAATAGCATCTTTTGATTTCTTGATTGCTGCTGCTATGGTATTGATTGTGGATCCAAGTAAAATGAAATCCTTGACAACTTCAATCTTTTCTCTGTTTATCGTGGTTTGGCTTATTGGTCCAGTTGTGAGGATTTTTGTTTTTTTGTGTTGAAGTGTAATCCATAATGAAGGCTGTAGTCTTTGATTTTCCTCAGTAAATGCTTCAAATCCTCTTCACTTTCAGCAAGCGAGGTTGTGTCATCTGCATAATGCAGGCTGTAATGAGTCTTCCTCCAATTCTGATACCTCATTCTTCTTCATACAGTCCAGTTCCTCAGATTATTTGCTCAGCATAGAGATTGAATAGGTATGGTGAAAGGACACAACCCTGACACTCACCTTTCTTGACTGTAAACCACTCAGTCTCCCCATGTTCTGTCTGAACAATTGCCTCTTGATCCATGTACAGGTTCCTGATAACACAATTATGTGTTCTGGAATTCCCATTCTTCACAATGTTATCCATAATTTGTTATGATCCACACATAGTCGAATGCCTTTGCATAGCCAGTAAAACACAAGTAAACATCCTTCTGGTATTCTCTGCTTTCAGCCAGGATCCATCTGACATCAGCAATGATATCCCTGGTTCCACTCCCTCTTCTGAATCTGGCTTGAATTTTTTGCAGTTCTCTGTTGTTATACTGATATTCAAATCTATTAATGTCCCGTTTATCTTACCATTAATAAGGACCAGTTATAAAAATATATAAATGGTCACCTAATGGTATTAAAAATATGATATTCAAGTCAGCTATTATAGGGACATCTTTGGTTTAGGGTCTGTCAAAACCAATATGCCTATTGTTCATAGGAGACACCTGTGATATCTCACTGGTTTCTAGTCATGCTTGTAGAGCAAGTCAAAATTTCACCCAAGCTCCTGTCAGTATTAATTATATAAAATACATATGGGTTGGGACGGGTGTATATCATCACCATTATCATCAGCAGCAGCACTTTTTTTGCATTATCACTAAATCAGTTAAAATTTGTGTTAACTGGGTTAAAAAAAAAAAAAAAAACCTGAGTTCAAACTTGTATAATAATTACAGGTGCATGAACCCCTTCTAGAATAAATAAACAGTTGACCTAATTAGACAACATCTGGTTTAATTCATGCTCCAGAAATAATCATGACAAATGGGATTACTGTTATTGGTGAAATGGTTGGGTTATATCCTTGGAACTGGGCTTGAACTCTATCCTAGTTGATTGACAATCCACAAGTTCCATTGACTTAAAATGTGGGGATATTTCTCATTTATAATACCTCTTGGGTGTGAGTCAAGTGCAAATCTGCTCTGTATTATCATCTTTCCTATTTCATTTCTGGTTAGCAGCTCTTATGTTAGTCACTATCATGGCAAATGCATAGGAATATGGATGGAACCAGGTAAATGGCACTTAATTCTTCTGTTTGAATGTGGAATCTTTCACTTCACTCATATTCCATTTGCCCAGCAAGTCATATGGCAAATCCTGATGTGGAAGAGATGAGAAATACCCCGCTACTCAGGATGCACCAAGGATAACCCTTTCCCTTGTTTCTAGGTATAGTGAATTAATCATATACTTCATATACCATTAGGTCTGTATTTGGCTTCCATATCATGTTCCTATATTAGTCATGGAATTGACTCGAAGGCACTGGGTTGGGATATTAGTCAGAATTTTACTACAATAATGATGCATAAAAGACAACCACAAAATCTTAGTGACATGTAATAAAAAGTATTTCATGCAACTCTACAGATCAGCTAGGTTTTGAGTTCAGGTTGTTTCCATGCATCTCTTAATTTCCTTGGACAAGTTGAAGGGGCGGCAGACACTTGAGGCAAGTTCATCTCATGGTAGAACTTCAAGCTTTCAGAGGAGAAGTCTCTTACAGACTAGGCTGGGAAACACCACACTCACACTCATATCCACATTCCATTAACCAAGTAACATGGCCAAGACTAGTGTCAATGGGTCAGGAAATATACTCCTCCCATGGAGACAGTGTAGGTCTGTGTGGGGGGGGCAAGCAGGGGAATAATGTCAATATTTGGTGACTAATAATCTAATCTACACAAGTTGCATTCACTCATCCAAGAAATACTTTCTGGACACAAATATTTTTTTCAGATACCAAAGCAGGATGTCAAAGTATATGCATTCTAGTTGTTGTCAGCTGCCATCAAGTTGGTTCCGAGTTACGGTGACTTTATGCATAACAAAATGAAAGATTGCCATGTCCTGTAACATCTTCATGATCTTTGGTATTTTGAGTCCATTGTTGCAGCTATTGGGTTATTCCGTCTCACTGAGGGTTTCCCCCATTTTGGTTGGCTCTCTACTTTACCAAACATGGTACCTTTTCCTAGCAATTGGTTTTTCCTGATGACATGTCCAAAGTAAGCAATTTGAAGTCTCACCAGCTGTCATGGATTGAATTGTGTCCCCCCCCAAAATATCTGTCAACTTGCCTAGGTCATGATTCCCTTGTCCGATTCTATGATTGCCTATCATTTTACGATCTGATGTGGTTTCGCTAAGTGTTGTACACCCTATCACTATGATGTAATAAAATGTATTAGCAGAAGTTATGTTGATGAAATCTATAAGATCAGGTAGTGTCTTAAGTGGATCTCTTTTGAGATACAAAAGAGAGAAGTGAGAAGAGAGACATGGGGGCCTCATACCACCAAGAAAGGAGTGCTGGAGCAGAGCATGTCCTTTGGGTCTGAGATTCCTGCACTGAGATGCTCCCCGACCAAGGGAAGATTGATGACAAGGGCATTCCTCCAGAGCAGACAGAGAGAGAAAGCCTTCCCCTGGAGCTGACGACCTGAATTTGGACTTGTAGCCTACTAGACAGTGACAGAATAAATTTTTCTTTGTTAAAGCCATCCTCCTGTGGTATTTCTGATATAGCAGCATTAGATGACTAAAACACCGTCCTAATTTCTAAGGTACATTTTGGTTGTATTTCTTCTAAGACTGCATGAGGAAACATTCATTCTATTGGGAGTCTATGGTATATTCAATATTCTTCATCAACACTGGAGTTTGCATGCATCAATTCTTTTTCTAGTAGTAGACAGAAATAGATACACATAATTACATATATAGTTAGATGGTGCCTTGCTCTCTGAAGAAAAATTAAAAAAATAGGGTAAAGGACAAGATAGTAACTGGTTCAGGGATGAAGTCTCTCTATCATTTCTAGAAGCAGACTGCTCAAAGCAAATGAACTGGCTAAAGCCCTGAAATAAGAGATGAGTTATTATCCAAAGAAGAAACCTCAGCAAAATATAGCTGTAATACAATGAAAGAGCCCAGTGATGTAATAGGAATTGAGGAGCACACAACAATGGAGGCCAGGTGGAGTTGGGCCTTGAGTTTAATTTTAAAAGCTTTCCATTCAACTCAGGTTTTTGTAAAATTGAATAGAACCGTAATAAAATCTAACATACTTTAAATGGATTATTCCATGTGCTTTATGGTACAAAGATGGGCACAGTAAGACAATTTAGATAGATATTACAAAAGTACAGGTGAGTAAGTATGATGACTTGAACCATCAAGTATGGAAAATAGCAAAAGTAGCAAAATCCTGAAGACAATGAGCAAATGCTGAACAATGCATTCTTTGAGAGAACAGTGGAGTCAGGGATGCTACTAAAGCTTTGGTTGAATAAAGGCATCATTTATTGATAGGATGAAGATTGAGCAGGAAAATATCTTGGAGAGCCTAATCAACCTTTAAACTTCAAATACGTCAACTTTGAATACTTAACATATATCCTCATGGAGAGATTAACTTGGAAGTTGATATTCAACCATAGATTTCAGGGAAGAGATTCTATTTGGAGATATAAATTTGGTAGTTGTAAACATAGAGATAGAAATTAAACAATGACATAAACGATTTAGTCAAATGAGAAGTCTGTTTATTTAAATAAGGACACAGCACTGTTCATTTATTACAAAATGTCAGGTATCTGGTAGGGGCTGTTACTTATTTTTTAGTACTACTCTAGCTACTATTGGGCCTTTACATACCTACGTAAGTTTTAGAATTAGTTTGTCATTTTCTTTACAAATTTTGTTGTGATTTTTATTAGATTTGCATAGAATATATAAACAGTATTGATGGAATTTAGTCTTCTTAACCATTAACTTTCTATATCTCAAGAATTATTGAGATCTACCTTCATGTCAATATTATAATTTTATCCGTGAAATCCTTGAGTGAATATGTGTGTTCATGAGTGTAGGAGTGTGTGCATGCATGTGTGTGTTCATATACACGCGTGTAAGTCTGTTCACAGATATACATTAACAAAATATAATCAATAAAATACCAAAAAAACACTGAATAGAAAATACCTAAACTAGAAAGCTACTGAACCATTAAAATCCAAAGCAAATCACTGTCATATAATTTTTATGTTACTTTTATCAAAATAGCAAGAAACTTGCAATTCTTATACTTTGTAATATATTGCAGACACAGGGCATAGTGAGGGTAAGGAGTTTCCAGGGGCAATCTCTAAGTTCAGCCTTTCCCTATCCCAAATTTCAAGATGAATAGATGTTGATGAGTCAGCAGAAATGTCTTCCCCCTCTTGTCTGGCTTTCATATTTGTGGTGCCTAAAAGTATTCTGTACCTTGTCTGCTGCACCCTTGGACTTGGACCCTGGGGCATGTGCCCTCCTCTGCCCCCCTTTTGCGATGCTTCTGTTTAGACAATGGAGAATATAAAATAGAACAAAACCATGTGATTAATAATAATCATACGAATTCTAGTTGCATGACCAAGAACAAGTTACTTAACCTCTCTGAGCCTCAACTTTGTCATCTGTACAATGGCAGTAACAACAGTAACAGATTCAATAGAAGTAATAGCTTTTGATGTTGTGAGGATTAACTCGTTGCCATCCAACTGATTTCATCTCATGGCAAACCCATACTCTGTAGGGCTTTCAATTGCTGTGACCTTTTGGAGGTAGATCACTAGGTCTTTCTTCTGAGGTGCCTCTGGGCAGACTGAAGCCACAAATATTTTGGTTAACAGCAAAAAAAAAATTTTTTTTTTTTTTTAGTGCAACTAGGGACTCCCTGTGAAAGTTAAGTGACTTATTATAAACAAAATGTGTAGAACACTGCTTGGTATATTGTAGTTGCTACTTAATTGTTATCAGAAATTGTTATCAATATATCATGAATATTTATGGCATTATCACTGAAACATTTGATAAAAAGAACAAAAATATAAAGTTGGACAAGCCTCACTTATGCATATTATTTAATACCATAAATCAAATCCCAGAAAATGAATGCTGTCAGTAGATAAAAAAGATACTGTATTTTAAACATATATTTGTAATTACAAAATTCCTAAGATGGCCCTACAATAGGACCAGTACAATAATCCATTCATTAAAAAATATTAAGTAAGTGCATATTGTTTGTCAACTGCTGTTTCAGGTCCCATAGAAACAGAAGTAAACCATCAGACAAATCTCTGCCCATCAGAAACTTACATTCCAATGTAGAAATACACAAAAAATGCATATACAAATAGAGATACAGTAAAATTCAAAGTAATGCTAATGCTTACAAAATGAGCAAGGCATTGAAGTAGAATGTTAATTTATAGGTTAAATTAGTTGGTCAGCAAAGTCCTTTCTTAAGAGTGGTATCTGAGCAGAGATCTGAAAGAAAGGGGAGAGACAACCAACAGGAAAATATGGAAAAAAAAGAAAAAAATGCTAGGAGAGAGAACCAACCCCAGTCCAAAGGCCTGGAGGCAATGAAACAAAACAAGGAGGATGCACAACAGAAATCAAGGGAGAGAGGGGTGCTCTGTAGTGAGGTGAGAGATATGTCCAAAAGACTATCATGGCAGCCTAAAGGACTTGGATTTATTTAAAATCTTTGAAAAGATTTGATCAGAGAGACATGTCACCTGAGTAATGTTTTAAGAACTTCTCCCTGGTTGTTGTCTGATTAGACTCTAGAGGGAAAAATTGAAGGTTGGGAGAGCAGTTAGGAGGCCCTTGCAGTGTCTGAGCAAGCTGTAATGGCAGCCAGGCCCAGGGTGTTGGCAAGGGAGTAATTTAGAAGTGGGCAGATATGGAATCTATTCTGAAGATACAACCAACAGAAAGTGTTGTATATAAGATGTTAGAGAAAGAGAGAAGTCAATGATGACTCCAAATTAGAGAAAAACCCTGACATCACATAAGTGGGGGATAAACATTTTTGGTAAAAAATAATGCAAATTCCCATAGAACACTAAATACAAACATACTAATTTTTTTTTTGATAGTCTAGAAGAGGCAGAAAAAAA
Organism: Loxodonta africana; assembly: GCF_030014295.1. Classification (NCBI taxonomy): domain Eukaryota; kingdom Metazoa; phylum Chordata; class Mammalia; order Proboscidea; family Elephantidae; genus Loxodonta; species Loxodonta africana. Next base: position 758,677 of record NW_026975539.1, read on the forward strand.
TCTGTAATATGATAAAATGCATACATAGTTTAAATGGAAAATAAAACACTGTTAATGTTTTCCATCAATGTTACAATCAAACATTAAGGATCAAATACTCAACATTTTTCTTGGAAATTGTAGACCTGGATATCATGGCAAACAACACTGGAACCAAAAATATCTTACCTTTGAAAAGCTAGCAAAAACGAATGGTATTTACGTATGATATAATCAACCTGAAACACTATTAGACTCAACTGAAAAATCATATGAACTAAAAAGAATGCTCAGAAAGTATAATTGGCACCCCATTAATATAGATAAAGTATAACCCTGAAGAGTTACAAATTTTATTTTCTCATAAATAAAAAAATGCAACAAAATTTATACATTTCCTAAATCTAAATTGTCAATTTAGATTTAGGAAATGTATTTTGTGATATTTATATAAAACATTTTTTCCTTGAACTCCACTTAAACCAAATGAAACCCATTGTTATTGAGTTGATTCCAACTTACAGCAACCCTATAAGAGAGATGTAACTGCTCAGTAGGATATTCTTGCTGTACTTCTTCCAAGACAGATTTTTTTTCTACTTTTGGCAGTCCACGGTACATTAAATATTCTTCACTAAAACCATTATTCAAAGGCACCAACTCTTCTTTGGTCTTCCTTACTCCTTGTCCAGCTTTCACACACATATAAGGCAGTTGAAAACACCATGGCTTGGATCAGGCACTCCGTGGTCCTTAAAGTGACATCTTTGCTTTTTAACACTTTAAGGAAGTCTTCTGCAGCAGATTTGCCTAAAGTAACACGTCATTTGATTTCTTGAATGCTGCTTTGATTGTCACTCCAAGTAAAATGAAATCCTTGACAAGTTCAATATTTTCTCCTTTTATCATGACATTTCTTAGTGGTCTGGTTGTGAGGATTTCTGTTCTCTTTATGTTGAGGTGTAATCTATAATGAAGGCTGTGGTTTTAGATCTTTATCACTAAGTACTTCAAGTCCTCTTCACTTTCAGTAAGCATCGTCTTGTCATCTGCATATCACAGGTTGTTAATGAGTCTTCCTCTAATCCTGATGCCAAATTCTTCTATACAGTCTGGCTTCTCAGGTTACTTGGTCAGCGTACAGATTGAATAAGTATGGTGAAAAGATACAAACCTGATGCACATCTTTCTTAACTTTAAACCATGAAGTATCCCCTTGTTCTGTTGGAACGATTGCCTCTTGATCTATGTGCAGGTTTCTCATGAGCAAAATTAAGTGCTCTAAATTCACATTCTTTGCTATGTTATACGTAATTGGTTATGATCCACGCAGTCGAATGTCTTTGCATAGTCAATAAAACACAGGTAAACATCTTTCTGGTATTCTCTGCTTTCACCCAGGATCCATGTGACATCAGCAATGATATCCCTCATTCCATATCCTCTCCTGAATTCATCTTGAACTTCTGGCAGTTCCCTGTCAATACACTGCTACAGCCACTTTTGAATGATCTTTAGCAAAATTTTGCTTGTATGTGATATTAATGATATTGTTCAAGAATTTCTGCATTTGATTGGACCTCCTTTCTTGGGAATAGGCATATATATTGGCTCTCTTCCAGTTGGTTGGCAAGGTAGCTCTCTTCCAAATTTCTTGGCATAGACAAGTGAGCACTTCCAGTGCTGCATTTGTTTGTTGAAACATCTCAATTGGTATTCTATCAGTTCCTGGACCCTTGTTTTTTGCCATTCCTTTCAGCATAGCATGGACTTCTTCCTGCAGTACCATTGGATCTTGATCATATGCTACATCCTGAAATGTTGAACATTGGCCAATTAGTTTTGGTATAATGACTCTGCGTATTCCTTCCATCTTTCTCTCGATGTTTCCTGAGCTGTTCAATATTTTGCCCATAGAATCCTTCAATATTGCAACTTGCAGCTTGAATTTTTCTTCAGTTCTTTTGGCTTGAGAAATACTGACAGTTTTCTTCCCTTTTGATTTTCTAGCTCCAGATCTTTGCACAGTTCATTATAATATTTTATTTTGTCTTTCAAGCTGCCCTTTGAATCTTCTGTTCAGCTCTTCTACTTCTTAATTTTTTCTATTCCCTTTAGCTACCAGATATTTTAGAGAAAGTTTCGAAGTCTCTTTTGACATCCATTTTGGTCTCTTCTTTCTTTCCTGTCTTTATGATACATATAAACCAAGTCATTGAGTCAATTTTGACAGAGTGGAACTGCCCCATAGGGTTTCCAAGGAGCACCTGGTGGATTCAAACTGCCGACCTTTTGACTGGCAGTCATAGCTCTTAACCACTATGCCACCAGCACTCCTCAAATCAACATAAAAGTATAAAAATGAGCAAAATATATGTCAGGAGAGTCCAGTAGAAGATAAGAAGGCACAAATATATTCATGGAAATTTATCTAATTTCACTAAAAAATAAATTTAAATTAAAATGACAGCTGGAATTCATCATTTTTCCAAATGGTTTATCAGCTATTGGAAGACTTAAAAATAGTAATAGAAATGGTCCAAGGGAAAGCAGGTGCCCTCAACCATTGTTGCAAATATGGATTGTGAAACTTTGTGATGATATATTTGCAGTTGTTTTCAATATTTATATTTATGCTAGAAATAATCCAAGTTAGGAATTCATAAAATGCAAATAAACAATTTTACATACTTTTCTTCATTACATTTTATAAGAGGATTTTTTGAATCAAAAAAAAAAAAAGGAAAGAATTCCCATGACTGTGAATTTCCATCAGTCAGGCATGAGAACATAATGTCTACTTTGAAAGCATGAGGAAAACTTATGTTCTAACCTAGAAAAGTATCTATCAAATATAGCTAGACAAGAATGCATCAGATGCAGGCAGGGCCAAGATAGTGGAGTAGTCAGATGCTTCTGATAGTCCCTCTTACAACAAAGACCTGAAAAAACAAGTAAATTGATTATATATATGACAAGCTAGGAGCCCTGGACATCAAAGGCAAAGTTAAGAAATTGGACTTAGCAACAGAGGGAGGGAGATATGGTTCAGAAGCAGCAAGAAGTTGCCGGACCTAACTCAGTGGGAACCAGCGCCCCTCATCCCTGATCTGCTGGTGTGACTGCAGAAGGGCTGGCAGTAGCTTTCTGTACACGGTTTCCCTAGCCACAGAGAGCCAGTGGCACAGAGTCTACTCATGCCTCCAGAATCAGAGAAGAACAGCGCTCTCGGCATAAGTGCTAGCATTTAATTCACTGCACAGATCAAATACCTCCCCTTTCAAAAGAACTCTCTCCCATTTATCTGATCCCTCACCCTCTGTCCCAGGCCCCCAAGCTGGCTTCAGTGACATTCGATTTCCCTGGGCCTGAGATAGGTCCTGGCATGCAACCAGAGCCATTGGAGATGGAGCAAATTAACAAACAGGGAAAAAATAATCTGATGGCTCCTCTAAGCTGGAAACTCAGGGCAGAAGCAGCTCCTGTCCAGGCACAAGTGGACCATAGACTTTGAATGGCTTTCACCCCTGCATAGAACTGTGTGGCCCATTTCAGGAGCTGGGTTCTTGTTACAGTGCAAGGGTGTGTGGCCTAAGGTCTGACTTTAACAGTTTCAGCTGTGCAGTGGCGAGGTGGGTTCTTGATGCTTGACACTGCTCTAATAAGCAGGGTCCGCACCTACCCAAATCAGGGGCCTGAGGACTGGTGGCTCCACCTGCACCACCTAGCCACCCATGTCAGGGGTACAAGGATAAGTGGTGTCTCCCAGTCCTTACAGTTAAAAGTATCGGGTGTCAATGGTATGGCTGCAGAGCCCACCCACTTGTGCACTCTAGAGAACAGGGACATGTCTTCCTCACAAACACTCAGGGAAAGGTTGTCAACCCCCTACCTTGCTCAGAGTGTGACCACCTGATGCAACAAGAGACCTGTGCATACACCAATCACCACTGCTCCTCAAAGACAGTAGGTGAGAGCCTACACCACACACTTGGTGACTAACTACCTGGAAATCTGAGCTGAATCCTTACAAGAAAACTGAATGGACTTCTAGGCTCATATATCTGATAACAGCTCTAGCCATCTGGTGACAGGACGTTAGAGCTTCAAAGGCTCCATTAATCAAACCAACTAATTTGAGCAGCCTATTAAGTATTTCAAAACAAAACAAAGCAAGAAGCTAGGACACAGTATGCAAACATACAGAGACAACAGTCAATATCAAATCACATAAAGAAGCAGACGATGATCATGTCAGCAAGCTTCCAAAGCAAAGAATTGAGGAATCTTCCAGATGAAGATATATTCCTAGAATTACCAGAGATAGAATACAAAATAATAATATACAGAACTCTTCAAGATATCAGGAAAGAAAAAAAAGAGCTCAGGCAAAATGCAGAACAAGCCAAGGAACACACAGATAAAGCAGTTGAGGGAATTAAGAAGGTTATTCAAGAGAATAACGAAAAATTTAATAGGCTTCAAGAATCCTTAGAGACACAGCAGTCAGAAACTCAGAAGATCAACAATAAAATTTCAGAATTAGACAACTCAGTAGAAAGTCAAAGGAGCAGAATTCAGGAAAGTGAAGTCAGAATTAGTGAGACTGAAAATAAAATACGTGGCACCAATATATTCAAAGAAAAATCAGATAAAAGAATTTTAAGAAATGAAGAAACCCTAAGAATCATGTGGGACTCTATCAAGAGAAATAGCCTACAAGTAATCAGAGTACCAGAATAGGGAGGAAAAACAGAAAATACAGAGAAAATTGTGGAAAATTTGTTGGCAGGAAACCTCCCAGATATCATGAAAGACGAGATATCTTTCCAAGATGCTCATCTAACCCCACAGAAGGTAGATCTCAAGAGAAAGATATCAAGACATATTATAGTCAATCTTGCCAAAACCAAAGATAAAGAGAATTTTAAGAGCAGCTAGGGGTAAACAAAAAGTCACCTGTGAAGGACAGTCAGTAAGACTAATCTCGGACTACTCAGCAGAAACCATGCAGGCAAGAAGGCAATGGGAGGACATATATAAAGACAAAGGGAAAATAACTGCCAGCCGAGAATTATATATCCAGCAAAACTGTCTCAGATATGAAGGTGAATTATGGCATTTCCAGATAAACAGAAGTTGAGGGACATTGCCAAAACCAAACCAAAATTACAAGAAATTCTAAAGGAAATCCTCCAGTTAGAAACTCGATAACATCAGATAACAATCCAAGACAAGAACAGAGGACAGGGAAACCAGATATCATTCAAGACAGAGAAATCACAAAACTAAATCAAAGCTAAAATGCTCAGAACAGGGAAACAGACATCATGAAGTAAAAGATGACAACATTAACTCAAAAAAGAAGAACTAAAAGATATAGTCATAGATCTTTCATATGGAGTATGAAAATAGGGGTAAATTTATCAAGGTAATCACAAAGGAAAATAACAATCCTGCACATCAAAATAATAATAAAAAAGAAAAACATGAAGACAGCAAAAACAAAAGCAACAACACTGGAAAAGAGGAAAAGATAATACATAAAGAAAAATTACTCAGCACAGAAAATTCAGTGGAAAAAAGAAACTGTCAACAACCAAAAAAAAAGGCATCAAAATGACAGCACTAAACTCATACCTAGACATAATTACGCTGAATGTAAATGTACTAAATGCACCAATAAAGAGACAGAGAGTGGCAGAGTGGATTAAAAAAACAAGATCTGCCTATATGTTGCCTACAAGAGACATACCTTAGACATAAAGATACAAACAAACTAAAACTCAAAGGATGGAAAAGAGATACCAAACAAACAACAACCAAAAAAAAGAAGAGTGGCAATATTAATTTCTAACAAAATAGACTTTAAAGTAAAATCTACCACAAAGGATAAGGAAGGACCCTTTTGTGCAGCCAATGACAGGGCTCCAAAATACATAAAATGAACTCTAAAAGCACTGAAAATAGAGATGGGCAGCTCTACAATAATAGTAGGAGGCTCCAACACACTACTTTTGGTGAAGGACAGAACATCCAGAAAGAAGCTAAATAAAGACAGTGAAAGTCTAAATGCCGCAATCAACCAACTTGATCTCATAGGCACATACAGAACACCCCACCCAACGGCAGACAAGCATATTTTCTTTTCCAATGCACATGGAACGTTCTCCAGAATAGACCACATATTAGGTCATAAAGCAAGTCTTAACAGAATCCAAAACATCAAAATATTTCAAAGCATCTTTTCTGACCATAAAGCCATAAAAGTAGAAGCCAATAACATAAAGCAAGTGAAAAAAAACCCAAACGCACAGAAACTGAACAACACCTTGCTGAAATACTACTGGGTTATAGAAGAAATTAAGGGTGGAATAAAGAAATTCGTAGAATCAAATGAGAATGAAAACACTTCCTACCAGGACCTGTGGGACACAGCAAAACAGTGCTCAGAGGTCAATTTATAGCAATAAATGCACACATCCAAAAGAAGGAAAGGCCAAAATCAAAGAATTATCCCTACAACTCAAAGAAATAGAAAGAAAGCAGCAAAAGAAGTCCTAGGGTACCAGTAGAAACAAAATAATAAAAACTAGAGCAGAATTAAATGAAATAGAGAAAAGAAAAACAATTGAAAGAGTTAACAAGACCAACAGCTGGTTCTATGAAAAGATCAACAAAATCGATAAACCATTGGCCAAATGGACAAAAGAAAAATAGGAGAGAAAGCAAATAACCCGAATAAGAAATGAGATCGGCAATATTACAACAGACCCAACTGAAATTAAAAGAATCATAACAGAATATTATGAAAAATTGTACTCCAACAAATTTGAAAACCTAGAAGAATTGGATAAATTTCTAGAAACACGCTACCTACCTAATCTAACACAAACAGATGTAGAACAGCTAAATAAACCTACAACAAAAGAAGAAATTGAAAAGATAATTAAAAATTCCCAATAAATTAAAGCCCTGGCCCTGATGACTTCACTGGAGAATTCTACCAAACTTTCAGAGAAGTGTTAACACCACTACTACTAAAGGTATTTCAGAACATACAAAAGGATGGAATACTCCCAATCTCATTCTATGAAGCCAGCATAACCGTCATAACAAATCCAGGTGAAGACACCACAAAAAAAGAAAATTAGAGACCGATATTCTCCATGAACTTAGACACAAAAACCCTCAGCAAAATTCTAGCCAACAACATATTGAAAAAGTAAGTCACCTTGACCAAGTAGGATTCATACTAGGTATGCTGGGATGGTTTAACATTTGAAAAACAATCAATGTAATCCATCATATAAATAAAAGACAAGAACCACATGGTCTTATGGGTTGATGCAGAAAAGGCATTTGACAAAGTCCAACATCCATTCATGATAAAGACTCTCAGCAAAATAGGAGTAGAAGGAAAATTCCTCCACATAATAAAGGACATTTATGGAAAGCCAACAGCCAACAGCACCCTAAATGGAGTGAGTCTGAAATCATTCCCCTTGAGAACGGGAACCAGACAAGGATGCCCTTTATGATCACTTTTATTCAACATTGTTCTGGAGGTCCTAGCCAGAGCAATTAGTCTAGGGAAAAAAAAAAAAAAAGCATCCAAATTGGTAAGGAAGAAATAAACTATCTCTATTTGCAGATGATATGATTTTATACACGGAAAACCCTAAAGAATCCACAAGAAAACTACTGGAACTAATAGAAGATTTCAGCAAAGTATCAGGATACAAGATAAACATGCAAAAACCAGTTGGATTCCTCTATATGAGCAAAGAGAAAGTCGAAGAGGAAATCATGAAATGAATACCATTTACAATAGCCCCAAGAAGATTAAATACTTAGGAACATATCTAACCAGAGACATAAAAGACCTATACAAAGAAAACTGTGAGACACTACTGCAAGAAACCAAAAGAGACCTACGTAAGTGAAAAAACACACCTTGTTCTTCAATGGGAAGACTCAAGATTGTGAAAATGTTTATTCTACTCCAAGCAATCTATAGATAAATGCAAGCCTGATCCAAACTCCAATGGCATTTTTTAATGAGATGGAGAAACAAATCACCAAGTTCATATGGAAAGGGAAGAGGCCCTAGATAAGTAAAACAGTACTGAAAAATTAGAACAAAGTGGGAGGCCTCACACTACCTGATTTTAGTACATATTACAACACCAGGGTAGTCAAAACAGCCTGGTACTGGCACAACAGCAGGTACATAGACCAATGGAACAGAATTGAGAATTCAGACATAAATTCATCCACGTATGAGCAGCTTGTATTTAACAAAGGCCCAAAGTCCATTAAATGGAGAAAAGACAGTCTCTTTAACAAATGGTGCTGGAATAACTGGATACCCATCTGCAAAAAAATGAAACAAGACCCATACCTCTCACACGATGCAGAAAAACTAACTCAAAATGGATCAAAGACCTAAATATAAAATCTAAAATGATAAAGATCATGGAAGAAAAAATAGGAAGAACTCTAGTAGCCCTCAAACATAGCATAAACAGTATACAAAACATTGCCAGCAATGCACAAACACTGGAAGGTAAAGTCGATAACTGGGAGCTTCTAAAAATGAAACACTTATCCTCATCCAAAGGCCTCACCAAAAGAGTAAAAAGACTACCTATAGACTGGGAAAAAAAATTTGGCTACAACAAATCCGATCAGTGTCTAAATCTTTAAAATCTACAAGATACTTCCAAACTTCAACAACAAAAAGACAAATAAACCAATTAAAAAATGGGCAAAGGGTATGAACAGAAACTTCACCAAATAAGACGTTCAGGCAGCTAACAGCTACGTTAGGAAACGCTCATGATCAATAGCCTTTAGAGAAATGCAAATCAGAACTACAATCAGATACCATCTTACCACAACGAAGCTGGCTCTAATCTAAAAAACACAAAGTAATAAATGTTGGAGAGGTTGTGGAGAGACTGGAACACTTATACATTGCTGGTGGGAATGTAAAATGGCACAACCACTTAGGAAATCGATTTGGCGTTTCCTTAAAAAGATAGGAGTACCATACGATCCAGCAATCCCAGTCCTTGGAATATAGTGTAGAGAAATAAGAGCCCTACAAGAATAGATATATGCACACCCATGTTCACTGCAGCACTGTTACAATAGCAAAGAGATGGAAACAATCAAGGTGCCCACCAATGGATAAATGGATAAACAAATTATGGTATATTCACACAATGGAATACGATGCAACAATAGAGAAAAACAATGAATCCATGAAACATCTCATAACATGTAGGAATCTGGAAGGCATTATGCTGATTGAAATTAGCCAGTCGCAGGACAAATATTGCTTGAGACCACTATTATAAGAACTCAGGAAAAGGTTTAAACACAGAAGAAAACATTCTTTGATGATTACGAGAATGGGGAAGGAGGAAGAGGGATATTCACTAATTACAGAGTAGACAAGAATCATTTTAGGTGAAGGGAAGGACAACACACAATACAGGGGAAGTCAGCACAACTGGACTAATCCAAAAGCTAAGCAGTTTCCTGAATACAACGAAACACTTCGAGGGACACAGTAGCAAGGGTGGGGGTCTGGGGACCATGGTTCAGGGGACATCTAGGTCAACTGACGTAACAAATCGTATTAAGAAAGTATTCCACATCCCACTTTGATGAGTGGTGTCTGGGGTCTTGAAAGTTAGCAAGCGGCCATGTAAGATGCATCAATTGATCTCAATCCGCCTGGAGCAAAGGAGAATGAAGAACACCAAGGACTCAAGGAAATATGAGCCCAAGAGACAGAAAGTGCCACTTAAACCAGAGACTCTAACAGCCTGAGACTGGAAGAACTAGATGGTGCCCGGTTACCACCAATGACTGCACTCTAAGGGAACACAACAGAGAATCTCTGATGGAGCAGGAGAAAAGTGGAATGCAGACCTCAAATTCTAGTAAAAGAGACCAGGCTAAATGGTCTGACTGAACACTGGAAGGACTCCAGAGGTCATGGCCCTTGGACTCTCTGTTAGCCCAAAACTAAAACCATTCTGAAGCCACTTCTGCAGACAAAGATTAGACTGGACTATAAGACATAAAATGAAACTGGTGAGGATTGTGCTTCTTAGCTCAAGTAGACACATTGTGACTGTGTGGGTAAAGCCTCTCTGGAGGTGAGATGAGAAGGCAGAGGGGGACAGGAACTGGATGAATGGACACAGGAAATACACAGGGGAGAAAGAAGGAGAGTGCTGTCACATTGTAGGGAGAGCAACTAGGATCACCTTAACCATGTCTGTATAAGTTTTTGTATGAGAAACTTACTAGAACTGTAAACTTTCACTTAAAGCACAATAAAAAGAATACTTAATATTAAAAAAAAGAATTGTTATCCATACACATTTGCTAAATATTTACTTCTGAAAAGCTTCCATATACCATAACTTCCCCGTTACCCTCACTCTGTTTATGATTTTTAAAATAAGCTTAAAAATTTCAATTTAGAACAATTTTATATCTTGCTGTTATGATTTCACTTAAAGTAAATTTATTGCCAATCATAGCTTTTATAACAAAATATTAATTCTTTTTCCCTTGCAAATAATTCATTTGATTGGACTATATATATATATATATACATTTTTTCTCATTGAGTCCATGTTTAAATTTCTTGTTTATAATTTCTTTTCTTATCCACTCCAAGCCTGTAAATACAATTTACAGAATGTAGTAGCAAGTTTTGATATAAGACCCTGGATTCACTTTGGAAACCCTGGTAACATAGCGGTTAAGAGCTACAGCTGCAAACCAAAAGGTTAGCAGTTCAAATCCACCAGGTACTCCTTGGAAACCCTATGGCACAGTTCTACTCTGTCGTATAAGTTTGGTCAGAGTCAGAACCCACTCGATGGCAACGGGTTTTAGGGAACTTACTTTATGCTACATAAAAAAAGAAAATACAGCCATCAATTTACATATTATTTAGGTCAACAATTAGGTTATCAAACACTTATCATTTATTAGTCACCGTGCAGGTCATGGTGCCATGAATAGTGATGTTTATGGTCTCCAGATACCAAAAGAAAAATGAGTAGTAATGGTGAACATTTAGAAATTTATTTCACCTAATAAAAAGGAAATACTTTTTTTCTGATTTTTGATGCTCTACCCACTATCATCTGATGCCTACAGCCACGTTTTCTTAGCATTAGAAATATTTGTTTGTTTTTCTGTGAAAGTAATTTACAAGTGAGAACAACTTTCGTGAGGGAAGGGGTCATGTGCATCCTCTGAGGGAGGCTGAGGAATATACTCAGCATTGCATAACCCAGTATATTGGCTGATGCCTTATTGTTTTCCTTGGCAATTTTATTGCATACTCCCAGAAATAAAACAAATTAAGAGAACAGTTTATTGTGATACACTCAGTGATTATTTTTGAAAGCTGGAAGGATATATTTATTTTTACCTTTCAAATATTTTTGATATGAAAATAAAATGGCAGAAATCTTAATGAAAAGTATGATTTCTGAGATTGTTCTATAAAATATGAGAAGAACAAAAGAATTTATTTTGTATTCCCCTATGTAATTTCCATCTATCCTATATCAGTATTTTTGAAGATTGGGTTACTTCAGAGTCTATGTCTTATTTTGTTAGAAAAAAATTTTAAAAACTACCAAATTATTTTAACATTGGTCTTTACCACTTATACACAAATCTAATTCCCCTTCAACACTGAAATTTTACCCTCTGTGTACTTAGCTACATTCCCAAATTTCTCACTGGAATGACAAGATTTTGTTAATTTTAGATGAGTGGAATCCCAAACATGAATTTTTGTCTAGAATGTGGGCAATTAGTTATAATATTCTAGTTTATGCTGTAGTATAACACCAGTGATTAAAAAAAAATCTCTGTCATAAAACCACAATAGTGGATTTCTGGATCACGCTGCATGTTATCTTGGGATTTGTCCTCCCTCAGGGACACAGGCTGATGGTGCTTCCCTCATTGTGAAGCAACAGCAATTTCTGGAAGATGGAAAGAACATGGAATTTCACTCGCTGGCTCTAAATTCTTGCCATGGGTTATGCATGCCACTTGCACTAATGTTTCACAGTCCACACCTAACTTCAGAGAAAAGGGAAGTGCAATCCAAACTTGAGCCAGGAAGGATGAAGATCAGATGATTAACCCACATTCCTAATCAAGTAGTTCACCCTTCTGGGTCCCAACTCCTCTCCAAAGGAGACAACCAAATGTCCCGTTCAGTCATGGAATAAGCTCAAAGCCCAGGATCTCTTGGTGATAAGCAGTCACCAATAAGGTCCATCTTTTATCTGATGACCTGTGAATTATCTAAATTTCCCAGTTATCCAGATATCCAGCATGTCTTGGTTGGACAGGGACAGGATAACGGAAATAAACACTGGTATTAGGAAAGAAATAATGAGATATCCACAGGAATCGTGGGTCCCCAGAAATTCTGAATTTCCATTAGGCAGACATTTAAAGGCCCACTATATTTCTGATGAGGAATAGTCACTGATAAGGCCACATTTCTGCCTCCTTAGAGTAGTTTTCACATTCATTTTTTTGATAGCATAGCCCCTGGATCTTCTCTCTGAGATATGCTTTTTAAAAGATTCATATTGCCTTATCTGCCATGATGCAAAACCCCAAAAAAACCACTGCTGTTGAGTCGATTCTGCCTCATAGCGACCCTATAGGACAGAGTACAACTGCCCCATAGAGTTTCCAAGGAGCGCCTGGTGGACTCGAACTGCCAACCTTTTGGTTAACAGCCATAGCACTTAACCACTACGCCACCAGGGTTTCCTATCTGCCATGATAATTGTGGAATATACTCTTATGGTTGCTAAAGAGTTTTTTCAACTAACTTTCTGCCCATGGTGTTTGGAGTCTGTGATAAAGAGACTATCATTTGACAAGTATTTACTGCCTTCTGCTGATCACATGAGGAGCACACTTCTTCACTCCATCACGCGTTAACCTAGTGATTTGATAAACTTTGCTCAATAGCATGTGGCTGAAAGTGTCTGTATACCACTTCCAAGCCTAGAGTTTCAGCGATATTATATTTTCATATTTCTCTATTGTTTCTTCCATCATCATGAGAAGAAAATGTCTCCAGTACGTTGTCTCTTTCAAAAACTTTTTTCTAAGCCTAATTTTCTCATCTAAAAATCAGTTATCAGGAGAGAGATCACTAGCTATTTCAAAAGAGAGAACAGAATTCAGATAAGTACTTCAATAGGAGATGAGGGAATCAAGGAACCAAACAAGGGAAGCTGAATCAACTTAGAGACTCCCATCAGTATGTTGCTTCCAACACCCAGAAAACTGTCAAACAGCAGGACAAGATGGCTTCCAGGACCCCATGGGTGGGGCCCTCATGCAGAACCCAGAACCAAGGTGAGGACCAGCGGACAATATTTGAAACCATGAAGAGAGTGGCTATTTATTCAAAGTGAAATCATGGCGAGCCACGGTTACTTCCAGGAACTATAGTTGAAGTGGGGAAAGAGAGAAGGAGAAATTTGCTGACTTCTGTCCTATAGCATTTCTAATCTTCTGACAGTCTTACATTGTGATTTCCTACAAGAAATATGCTGGCAAAGGATCTTGGGAAATGTAGTTCTCCTTGGTATAGAGTCAAATAAAGTCAGTGAAAGTATCTGAAAACCAAGGAGCATTACAAAACATGCTGGCTAATATGAAAAAATAAAAACCAATCATGTTGAGTCAATTACAACTCATAGCAACCCTATAGGGCGAAGCAGAACTGCCTTATAGGGTTTTCAAGGAGCAGCTGGTGGATTTGAACTGCCAACCTTTTGATAAGTGTCAGCTTTTAACCACTGCACCACCAGGACTCCAAGCTAATAATCCAAAAAAAAATAGAGCCTGTCTTATATGGTGTGTGTGAGCATCTTCATATCTAGAGTTTTTTTTTCTTAAAATCTGCTTTGTTTAATATTTTATAGCTAAACCATATTTCCTTTTAATTAATATTTGTCTTACGTATCTTTTTGACCTTTTAAATTTCATATATTCTTTGTCTTTATATTTAAATATGCCTCCTTAAAATTTCACTCAAGTAAAATTTTGCTGAAGATAATTAAAAAATGGCTGCAGCAGTACATCAACAGGAAACTGCCAGAAATTCAAGCCGATTCAGAAAAGGATGTGGAAACTAATGGGCCGCAACTACCACAGCCTCCACCAGACTGAGTCCAGCATAACTAGATGGTGCCCAGCTACCACCAACGACTGCTCTGACAAGGATCACAATAGAGGGTCCAGGACAGAACTGGAGAAAAATGCAGAACAAAACTATAACTTACAAAAAAAGACCATACTTACTGGTCTGACAGAGACTGGAGAAACCTCGAGAGTATGGCCCCTAAGTGTCCTTTTAAATCAGTACTGAAGTCACTCCGAAGGTTCACCCTTCAGCCAAAATTTAGACAGTCCCGTAAAACAAATCAAGACTAAATGGGCACACCAACCCAGGGGCAAGGATGAGAAGGCTGGAGGGAACAGGAAAGCTGATAATGGGGAACCCAAGGTTGACAAGGGTAGAATGTTGACATGGTGTACGGTTGGCAACCAATGTCACAAAACAGTATGTGTATTTATTGCCTAATGAGATATTAATTTGCTCTGTAAACCTTCATCTAAAGCATAATTAAAAAAAAAAAGAGAAAAATCAAAATATCTACCTGATAACATTTGGGAATTACTGTTATTTCCATCATTGCTATCACATAATAACAATTATAACATGTGCATTGTTAATTATAATTACAACGTTTATTGTGCACTGTCAGGAACAGTACCAAGTACTTTTCATACATTGCTCATTCCATGCCCGTATTAACCCCATGAAGTAGGTGCTATTATCACATCCAGAGTCCTGTGGATAGTAATGGGTAGGAATGTAAACCTAGGTTGAAATTCTTAACCACTGTTACATTAACTTCAGTTCTACTTCTGGCCACGGTGGTTCTGTTTTTATATATTAATTGATTAAATGTATTGAGGAAGACTGACACTATAAACTTAGAGAGATAAATTTGAATATGTAAGTATATAGCCAGTGGAAGGATTTCAAAGGATAATGGAATCAGGGTATTATAATGAAGAAAGATCTGGATCATTGGGATGGCAGACCAAAGAGTAAGAAACACTAACTCTTCAGATGAACTATGTGAGCACTACCCAACTGGCACAATGGTAAGTCCCATCACTTGTCTTGTCAAAGAAGATATGACATACTGAAGCCATATACAGCTGTATTTCTGTATGACTTGATTCTGATCCATTGGGCAGACAACCATGTATAATGACTCTGATCTACAAGAAACATGTGCTCTGTGTGCTAGGCTTTGGGTACACAGATATATGTTCCCTTTCTTTTCTTTTCTTTTTTAAAAATAAGTTGTGGTTAAATAAATATTAAAATAAAAAAATCCTGATTTGAAAGAAAAAAAATAACGAAAATGACACAGAAGGAGGGATATAATTGCTGATGTCCAGTGGATCTTGGCTAAAAGCTGAAAATACCAGAAAGATGTTTATTGTTGTTGTTATTAGGTGCAGTGGAGTCGCTTCCGACTCATAGCGATCCTATGTACCACAGAAAGAAGCACTGTCCGGTCCCGTGCCATACTTACACTCGTTGTTATGCTTGAGCCCATAGTTGCAGACACTGTGTCAATCCATCTCATTGAGGGTCTTCCTCTTTTAAAAGCTGACCCTGTACTTTACCAGGCATGATGTCCTTCTCCAGGGACTGATGTCTTCTGACAACATGGCCAAAGTATGTTAGATGCAGTATCACCATCCTGGCTTCTAAGGAGCATTCTGGCTGTACTACTTCCAAGACAGATTTGTTTGTTCTTTTGGTATACTAAATATTCTTTGCCAACACCACAATTCGAAAGCATCTATTCTTCTTCAGTCTTCCTTATTCTTTGTCCATCTTTCACATGCATATGAGGCAATTGAAAATACCACTAATGCTTGGAACCTGAAATATACGAAGTATGAATCTAGGAATTTTGGAAATCTTCAAAAACGAAATGGAACACATAAGCATCGATATCCTAGGCATTAGTGAGCTGAAATGGACTGGTATTGGCCATTTTGAATCGGACAACACATAGCCTACTACGCCAGAAATGACAACTTGAAGAGGAATGGTGTTACATTTATGGTCAAAAAGAACAATTCGAGGTCTATCCTGAAGTACAGTGCTGTCAGTGATAGGATAATATCCATAGGCCTATAAGGAAGACCAGTTAATATGACTATCATTCAAATTTACGCAGCAACCACTAAGAACAAAGTTGAAGAAATTGAAGATTTTTTTCAGCTTCTGTAGTCTGAAATTGATTGAACGTGCAATCAGGATGCATTGGTAATTACTGGTGATTGGAATGTGAAAGTTGGAAACAAAGAAGAACAATTGGTAGTCGGAAAATATGGCCTTGGTGATAGAAACAATGCCGGAGATTGAATGATAGAGTTTTGCGAGACCAATGACTTCTTCATTGCAAATACCTTTTTTTCACCAACATAAACGGCAACTATGCACATGGCCCTCGCCAGATGGAATACACAGAAGTCAAAACGACTACATCTGTGGAAAGAGACAAAGGAAAAGCTCAATATCATCAGTCAGAACAAGGCCAGGGGCTGACTGTGGAACAGAAAGATCTTTCTGTGTTAATTATTGACTATTCAAAGGCATTTGACTGAGTAGATCATAACAAATTTTGGATAACATTGCAAAGAGTGGGAATTCCAGGACACTTAATTTTGCTCATGCGGATTCTCTACATAGACCAAGAGGCAGTAACTGGAACACAACAATGGGACACTGCTTAGTTTGAAGTCAGAAAAGATGTGCATCAGGATTGTATCCTTTCACCATACTTATTCAATTTGTATGCTGAGCAAATGATCTGAGATGGACTATATGAAGAAGGCAGCATCAGGATTAGAGAAAAACTCATTAACAACCTGCAATATGCAGAACACACAGCCTTGCCTGTTGAAAGTAGAGAGGACTTGAAGCACTTGCTGATGAAGATCAAAGACGTCAGCCTTCAGTATGAATTACATCTCAAAATAAAGAAAACAAAAATCCTCAAAACTGGACCAGTAACCAACATCGTGATAAATGGAGAAAATACTGACGTTGTCAAGGATTTAATTTTACTTTGATCTACAATTAACTCCAGTGGAAGCAGCGGTCAAAAAATCAAAGGATGTATTGCATTTGGCAAATTGGCTACAAAAGCCCTCTTTAAAGTGTTAAAAAGCAAAAATGTCGCTTTGAGGACTAAGGTGCACCTGACCCAAGCCATTGTATTTTCAGTTGCCTTTTGCCACTTCTGCATGTGAAAGATGGACAACGAGTAAGGAAGACCAAAGAAGAATCGATGCCTTAGAATCACGGTGTTGGTGGAAAATATTGAATATAAAATGGACTGTCAAAAGAATGGTCAAATTTGTCTTGGAAGAAGTACAGCAAGAATGCTCCTTAGAAGCGAGGATGGCGAGATTTCGTCCCATGTAATTTGGACATATTATAAGGAGGAACCAGTCCCTGGAGAAGGACATCATGCTTGGTGAAGTAGAGGGTCAGCAAAAATGAGGGATTAACACACTGGCCGCAATAATGGGCTCAAACATAGAAATGATAGTTAGGTTGGGGCAAAATGGGGCAGTGTTTCATTATGATGCACATAGGGTTGCTCTGAGTAGGAACCCACATGAAGGAACCTAACAACAACAATTAAAATACGAAAAGGTTTTCTCCAGTCTAGATTCTTTGCTCGGAATATTTAGACTATTTACATTTGCTGAAAAACTTATGTTTTTCAGCTTATTAGTTTTTTTATTTTAAATTAAAAAAAACTTTATATTATTCAATGTAGTGATTTTTAGTTACTTATCTTCTCTGTGTCCCCCCTTCATCTCATTCCTGTCTTCTTTGGATTGATTATTTTTTTGCCTTTCACGATTTCTTTGTGTCATTTAAGACAATATGCACTTTACTTCTTTATGTTTAGTGATAATCTAGGACAATGTACCATACACTTAATTAATCAAAAACTAATTTTATTACAACTTCATCTACTCAAACAATAAAAGGTATTATATATTTTAACTCATATCTTCACAGCTATTGCTGTCTAACAAAACACCACAAAACTTGGCAGTTTAAAACAATGTTATTATCTCCCCAGGATTCTGGGTTGAGTGGGTTGGTTCTCTGCTAGAATGTTCATTTTGAAGTTGCAATCAGATACTGGCTGGAGTCATCTGAAAACCTATTGGGCTGGATGTCCAAGAATACTTCTTCACTCCCATGTCTAGTGCCGCAATGCTGCTCCATGGGACCTCTCTCTCCAGCAGACAATTACGGGCTTTTTATGTGACCTACAAGTTCTTGACCGAGTTCTCAGCCACTCTACTTGGTGCCATTCACTGAGAAAGAATTTTCTGCAGATTTCCTGGACCTACTTGAGGAGCTGGGAGGTTAATTTCTAGCTAACTCAGACAGAATTGTGTTGTCCCTTACATTCCCTGGTTTATTCAGAGTTCTTCTGAATCCTCACCTTTAGGGGCCTTGTAGTTTATCTCCTGTTGTCCATGAAACACAGAGCCATGAAAGTTGATACAGCATTGTTTTTTTATTTCCTTTGACTAATATTCTGGTAAAGAAGCTACTTCCTTCTGCCTTATTTTTCTAATTACTGTTTTTATTTGTGTATGTGTGTGTCTGTGGTATATATATGCAGTTCTTTAATGCATGAAAGAAAAACTTAGATCCACATGCCTATAATCTGTTTCCAAGTCTGTCTATCTATCTATTCAACTAGCTCTGTGTGTTGGTTATGATACCTCATCTGCCATGTTTCCAGGCACTGAAGTCTCTGTCATGTTATTTTCACATTACTAACTTAAATTAATCTTGATAATACATATATTTTTAATTTTAGGAATGCTGTTTTTATAGACAGAATAGCTGTATATCAGAGAAGCTAACTTACCCAAGGTACATGTTCTTAGTTGACTGATCCCAGACGGCAACCCCTGGCCCTCTCACAGAAAAATCTAAGTGGTTTTCCTCAACCACATTGTTTTTGATTTTTCACTTCTAGAACATCTTAAAACTTTAATCAAAGCCGAAGTGGTAAGACTTCTCTGTAATATAAAATAATTCTAAACAGATAAAAATATTATTTTCAGAACAGTGGTTCCAGATTATATGAAGTAGGGAAAGAGAATTATAACCCCTTTTATTCAAATGTAGTTCATATCTTTATTATGGGTTTTAGATAACACATATATTCACCTGAGCACTATTCCAGTGTGTGTATATGTGTGTATGTGTGTGTGTGTGTGTGTGTATCCACAAAGCACAGCAGTTTAAAACAACAATTATTTATTTTGCAAATGAATTTGCAATTTCAGCAGGTTTCATCAGGGACAGCTCACCTCTACTCCACGCTTCATCAGTGGAAGTGGCTCAACTGGAAGGCGAAAGATACACTTGCATGATGTGCCACCAAGGACTGAAAAAAATGGCTTTGAATTTGGCTGGGCTCTCAGCTGGGGATGTGCACTAGAAGTCTTGGTTTCTCTCTTTGTCACAGCATGGGGATTATATAATTGCACCAACACAATTACTCTTAAGACATTTCTTAAAATAGGGAATGGGGTAGCATACAGTCACTTGCAATTCTAAAATTCTGGTGGAAATTGTTGCCAGCTCCTTAATTAAGATTCAGTGTGATTCTCTGGGAATTATTCTACATGATTTTTGCCTCTGCTTTCTGAGTCACCCTTGCTCTACCATGAGAAAACTGAGTAGTCACCTCAATCAGCTTACTCCTTAGACCAAACTAGTGATATTTCTGTCAGAAAAACATGCTTGCAAACATTGTGAGTTTTTCATGAATCTTACTGGAATTTACTCCATTAGACAAAACCCACAACTACCAACCTTGGGCTTCCTGTGACTCTGCTGCACTACAGTGCCCTGAAACATTTTAGTAGTCCTATATATTTTTAACTAAAGAGAATCTACAAGACTCTCAAGATTTATAGAAGGTCTTTTGTCTCTTTGGATGTTTATTTAAGGTTTTTTTTTTTTTTTTGTACAGTGTCTTAAATCGTCCTGAAGCCTTAATAAATGATTTTAGAGTCACAACTTGTGTTGGATCTTTGGCCTGAGGCCCTTTCTTAATTTGAGACTTCTTTGCTGAGAGAAAGTTTTATTTTTGAATCCACTGTGTACTGACTCCTTTGTACACAATATATTTTTTTCTTCAGCTCATCTCTCTACTCTTATGTTTTAACATAGGTCATGAAAAGCCAATTAGCATTTTTATATTCTGTCTGGAAGTTTCTTTAACAAATCTTCCCTCAGCAACATTTTGCAAATATTTCTTGATGTCTTCTTACGTATTTTATGTTTGATGGTCACATTGGGTCCTTATTTCATTTGAATTTATTTTATCTTCATTATGTGATTTAGGATCTACATTTAGTTTTCAAAAGGTATTATCCCCATCAAAATTAATGATTTCCATTATTTATCAAAAAATACAAATTATACAATTATCATATGCTATTTAGAAACTCAGTCACTCATACTTATTGCCAGAGCCCTAATTTCAGAGCAAAAACACCACTGCAAATTATAACAGGAGGACAAATATAATTTTTAATTAGTTTACCATATATAAAAACAATCATATAGGAACAATGGAGCCAGATTGGCAAAGTAAGAGCAAAATAACTTGATAACACAAAAAGAAGAATTTAAATGGGATGAACAAAATAGCAAAACAATATTTTAGAAATGTAACCTGTATCCAGTTTGGTTGCTGCCCTTTTGGCAAATTATGCTCAGCATTGATATCACATAAAATGTCTCTCCAGCCACCTCCTCAAGGCCCCCTTGACTTCTTTATTTCTCACACTGTATATAAGGGGGTTCAAGACAGGTGTGAAGATGGTATAAAACACTGAGACCACCTTATCATGGTCCTCTGAATCGTTAGATTTGGACCTCATGTAGATGAACATGATGGTGCCATAGAAGAGTCCCACAACCACCAGGTGAGAGGAGCAGGTCTTAAAGGCTTTTTTCCCAGCTCCAGCTGACCGCATGCAGAGCACTGCAGCCAGGATAAGGCTGTATGAGGCCAAAATGAGAGACAAAGGGATCAAGAGCATCAGAATGCAGCAGACATACATGAAAAACTCAAAAATCGTGGTGTCAGCACAGACAAGGCGTACCAGTGATGGTGCTTCACAGAAAAAGTGATTGATTTCCCGTGAGTGACAGTAAGGGAAGCTCAAAGTGGCACCAGCCTGCATCAGCCCATCGATCCCTCCCAGGAGCCAGGAACCTGACGTCACGAGTAAACAGAGCTTCTGACTCATGAGAATGGGGTAGCACAGTGGGTGACATATGGCCACATAGCGGTCATAGGACATGGCCGTTAAGAGGAAGCATTCACTCCCTCCCAGAGTGAGAAGCAGGAAGATCTGGACTCCACAGCCAGTGGGAGAGATAGACCTAGTGTCCATCAGGTAGTTGGCTGCCATTTTGGGAACGATGGTGGAGACCAGCATCATCTCCATGAAAGAAAGCTGGCTAAGCAGGAAGTACATGGGCATGTGGAGTTGAGGGTCCACATGAATGAGAATGATCATAAGGGTGTTGCCCATCAGTGAGGTGATGAAGATCATAAGCACCATGGCAAACAGGAATAGGTGGATCTGTGTGTGGTTAAAGGCCCTAGAAGAATGAAGTTTATTCCTGTGGTGCCGTTTGCATTGACCATGGCTCTACTGGTGCCTGAAAGATGTAAAATGACGCAGAAATAAGATTTGTTTAAAAGGAAAAAAAAAAAAAATTTTTTTTTTTTTTTTTTTAAAGGAAGCTTGTACATATCTTTATGAAAACTTGATCAAATGACTTGGGAAATCTCAGAATTGGAGGGCTAATTGCTACTTTAATCTTTCACTTACAAACAAGATTTTTGCCATAGCATAGTACTATCCATCTCTGCTGTTACTATACATTATTTTTTATTCACACAAAATTAGATAACATACATGTACAGTAGTACAACTTACACCTCTATTGTTTTTTAATAATTTGTCAGTGTGCCACACGTAATTTACTCATGGTGTTAAGAAATATTACTTATGCAATCCGAGTTCTTTACACTTTGGGTATTTCTATATTGAAGGAAATTCAGATTTATGCACTTTAGTAGGTATTGAGGTGATATGCCTATAGTTATTACTTTTGCATGTGTTTTAGATATTTGCTTAATGGATTCTCACATGATTTTCTTCAATATCAAGACAAATAAATTACAACTGATAAAACTAAGTTTGATGGGGAAAAAACAAAAGCAAAAATTCTCTATTCCACACTTACATGCAGCCTGTGCTCTAAACACACTAGGCTTTCAGCCACCACAGATACTACTGTACCCATCGCCATATCATTTATATTATCATGACTTGCTTTCCTGATCATGGTGCCTACATCTCATTAAGTTTAGAACCCCCTCAACATTTAAACTTTTATGTATTATGTTCTCAAACAATGCTGCTGATTTTAATTTAATACATAATATATCCATTCTAAGGGAGCCCTGGTGGCACAGTGGTTAAGCTTTCGGCAGCTAACCAAAAGGTTGGCAGTTCAAACTCACCACCACTCCTTGGAAACTCAATGAGGCAGGTCTACTCTGTCCTATAGGGTCAGAATTGACTTGACAGCACAGGTGTTTGGGTTTTATCCATTCAAAAAAGTTAATAATTTCATAAATGAACATAATTTGTATTGCATGCAATTTTCACATAAATTTGGACATCAATAATCTTATACTTCTAAAAGTAGAAGACAAAAACTAATCCACTGATTATGACTTATCCAAATGATATTCTCATATAATGAACCTGAGGTCCAACATCTCCCACAGGTAAAATATACAGGTACTCATTCACTTTCAGAATAGCTCCTCTTTTCACTAGAACCTATAACTTCCGTTTCTTTTACGTCTGAGTATTTTTGGTGGTAGGAATGGATGCACATGTAAATGGATTCACCTATTATACTTAGGTAGGTGGTGTCTTTTGCTCACAAATTCAAATTGTCAGAGAGAGCTGTGAATTCAGGATTACCAACAGTATTATGTTTGGACTTCATTCATAATCTGTGGTGTAGTAAATCCTTTTTTAGTTTTTCTGTAATTTATTTGGAAAACATTGCAAATTTTGTGAATGGTCTATGATCTTCACACCTTTAATACATATTAAAATTTTTTGATTCTTAGTATATACCAACATTGACTTTCATATCAATAAAATATGTAGATGTTCCATTTTTCAAAATTGATATAAATATGCTATAATAGTGAACATATCATTCTTTTATGCTTTGTTCCCTCAAATATATATATTTTGAGTGAAATATATATTCAGTTTAATATATTTTTAACTACTGCCAAATTTTATTACATCATAGATATGCAATTTATATATATAAATATAGATGTATATATATATTTATTTATTTTTTTATTTAAGAATACTTAGCTTCTTTCCAATCTTTTGTTAACATAACCCATATCCTTGTGCATGTGGCAAGATTTTCTCAAGTAAATATTTCACTAGAATATTTTGGGTTTAAGATAATTGCATCTCCACCTTTTACACTCCAGTCAACTGTCAATTTGTGTGATAATTCCTCCACATATTTTACTGTTAGATGCGATAATTAACAGCAATCATGTAAGTGTGAAAATAAATTTAAATTGCATGTCACTTAAGTTACATGGCAGAAACTCTTTTAATCTATTCATCGACCTCTTGGATTTCTTCTGCAAACTGTGAATATCTCTAATTCATGGTTTCTAGATTGTTTGGCTTTTTCTTAATAATTTAAAGAATTCCCCATGTATTTTGTAATTTATATATTTAATTTATATATCTTTATAACTTGTTATTTATATGCATTGTGAATATCTTCTCCAGTTGATTTTATACATTTGACATTTTTGTTATTTTGGACTGAAGTTTTGCATTTTATATTACATATATTTGGGATACTTATATGATATTAATAATTTAATATTAATGTTCTGCATTTCATTAATAGGCTACCATTTTAAACAATTTCAATGTTATTTGGATCAAACAACTTGTTATTGGTATATAAGTTGTTTGAATCTATGATCATTGTTGATTTAATATTACATTGTACTGTCTTTGCATGCATGAATATTAAACATATTAAACTCACAAAATGTATTGCTATAGTTCATCTTTTAATTTGTAGTCTCTGATTTTTTTTTTTTAAACAAAAGAGGGATAATCAGTGTTCTTAAAGGCCACTAAAACATAGGTGTAAAGTAGTCTGTGTCTGTAGATTTTTTTTTTTTTAAATAATGTATTCACTTTCCTATTAGTTTCAGGTAAGCTGTGTTTTCCTATTACTTTTTAAATTAATATGACTTTCTATTTTTAAGGAAACATTTTCCTTTTCTAATCTATTTTCTTTGTTAGCGTTTCTCACTGCATTGGGTGGATGGACAGGTCTGTGTCTCTGGCTGCTGCTGAACTGGAGGTCCTGACACGCAAAGTTCATTCACTTAAGCCGGCCCTGGGTCAGGGCACACTGGGTATAGACATACAAGTTACGAGTTGCTTAAATAACATGAAGACTAGGAGTCAGAACTCTAAAGACCTGTCCATATTTTGTTCACAAATACGCGTTATATTTGGGGAAGGTCACTTACTTTCCTATGAGCCACTCTCCTTGTTTCTAGACTGGGAAAATTCACAGACTTTGGTAGACAGCTGTACTGGAGCACTGTTTTCAATTGTTTCCATCTGGCTCATTCTCTGCTTTGGCGATTTGATAACCACCTGCTAAGGCCCTGAGCTTAAGGGCAGCTTTCCAATGTTTCTCAGATGCCAAGATTCAATGAATATGATTTTGAAAGTCTTCTGTAGATTTAAATTTAAGATGAAATTATTTTAAATTAACTGTATTTGAAAATATTATCATATCAGGCATTCTATTCGCTGGACAAACAGTTCATATAATGTGAAATATATGTATATTTCACATTTAATCAGTATAAATTACGAAGTTCAAAAAAGTTACATGACTAATCTAATAATAAACATTTAAACTGGTAGCTGTATTCATCTGAAGGTTGTCTGAACATAGAAGTACATATTTAATGGCCAGGTTTCTGGAGTTTGAATACCTATGCCACTGTTTAGTAGTTGGATAAATTTGAGCAATATGCTTAAACCTCAGTTTCATTATGTGCAAAATGAGATGACATAATAGTATCCACTATAGGATTATTTGATAACTACAAAATAAAATGTATATAAGTACATTGGAGAATGCATGCACAAGAAGATAGCTCTAAAAAGTTATTGATTATTATCATTATTATATTGTTATTGGCCATACATAGATGTTTCCTACCAAAATATTTTGAAAGTAAAATTAGTATTTTCCCATAACTCACATGTAATGTAATGTTACTTATTTCATACCAAAGAACAAAAATATCATTACATATCAGTCTTCATTTTTCAGCATAAGTGACATGTTTTCTGTGTTCCTTGAGATTTTTCTGTCTGTCCTCTGTCTGTCTACCTTCTATGAATTTATTTTGAACATAGAGGAAACACTCATGACCATGGTAAATTTAATTATTCCAAGGCTATTAGGTTACTTGATTATTAATTTTACAATGTGTTCTCATGCGTTTAATATTCAATGTGTTATAAGAATTGTAATAGATACCATGAAACTTGCCACAAATTCAATAATGTCTCAAAATTCAATCAAAATTTTTTAAAATAGCAGGTAAAAAGAGAAAATATTATCCGTATTTCACATCAAAAAGGCAGTTGTTCCCAAGTGAATTCAATTCTGTGTAATTCCACACTACCAAAGTACAAGAGGGTATGTAGGTCAGATAAACTTCTAGTTGTCTATAATATTTCTGTACAATTTAAAAGAGGATAAAAACGTATTCCCATTTATTTTCTAGTTGTATAAAGTGGGTAATTGCAGAGAGCTCAGAGTACTTTTAGATCCATTGTCACATTTTTCTGTCTACCTCAATGTGGTGTTCCCAGAATTAGCAAACCTTCCCCTTTGTCAAAGGTACACTCTCTGTTACATACCCACCTGTCCAATATTCTGGCCTGGCACTAGTATGTTCATTTCTTCAATTCAATCCAAAACAATTCCAAGCCAAAATGACTCTTACTTCACATCTGCATGATATAGATGGAGTAACTCAGACATAACAAGGATTTTTATAACTGTAGCAAACAATGTCCCAAGTCCTATGTTAACCCTGGATGTGCATTTCCTCATGGAATGTCACAACAATTAAATGAGGTAAACTGTCACTGTTTCAGATTTGCAGATGAAGGACTGGAGGGTTAGATTAATTTATTTTTCCCTGGTCTCAAAAGTAGGAAGCATGGGTCCAAAATCCTGATCATGAAAGTAAACTCCCCACAGTTATTTTGGGCTTGCCAGCCAGTTTTTTGTTCCAATTATTATCTTAATAATGACAAAACTTTTTGAATAAAACAGACAACATAAATAAAGGAAAAAAAACTTTTTGAATAAAACAAACAGCATAAATGAAGAATGGACCCTCAAACACATCGTTGTTGTTAGATGCCATTAAGTCACCTAACACACGGCTACCCCGGGCAAAATGCTGCCCAGTCCTGCGCCATTCCCATAATCGGGTGTTGATCGGACTATTGCCATCCATCGGGTTCACTTTGGCTGACTTTTCAGAAGTAGATCGCTAGCCTTTTCTTCCTAGTGCATCTCAGTCTGGAAAATCTGCTGGAGCTCACTGGAGCAACTGTGAGTTCTGTGAAGTTAGGCACCTCTCTTATAAACTGTGTGTCTCAGGTTAGTGTATTTAAAATGGGTAACTGTCTTACTTTGTAAAAATGAAAAAAGATAGTGCATGTAGAATGTTTAATTAAATTATTTATATTTAGTATGTTATCAAACATAAATTTTATCTCTACACAAACTTTTTCCCAAAGAGAAATTCATGAATAGAGAATTTAATAGAATCAGATATATGCATCCATTTACCTCAGAGTCAGAGTGTTAACTAAGACTCAACTTTCCTAAAAGCTTAGTACAGATTGCCCCGACTTAAGACATATTTCAGTTACAACGAACTGCCCTATGACTATCCTTTTTTTATCTTTGTACATCTTATTATTAGTAATATGTACTACATATAACGTTGTAGCACGTAATTTGTTGATGTTATCATTCTCTTGCCAATCCCAAAGACAAATAAAGATTGGATTTATAAAGATACTGTTAATAGGAGACAAAAATAATGAATATTTTTTAAAAAATTAGATATTCTACTTATATCAGAGCTGACTTATGACAGAGTCTTCAGAATGGAACCCTGTCTTACACTGGGAAATACCTGTAATATTATTTTCATAATTACAATTTGATAAAGATACATTAGTGCAATATAATCATGAAAGGATGTTTTTTCTCACTGGAAATTAATACATAGTTTAAACGAAATTTTTATAATTTCTATGCATTCAAACATTATACACTCAATGTCTCTTTATGATATTCATTACTAGTAGGAATGCAATGAAGATTAATCTCAGGGTAAAAGTGAAAAATCCTTTATTAGTCAATTTGGCAATATGGAGTGAGAGCCAGAGAGCTAGTCTTGTCCCTTGAAGCATTGCCATACCTTGTGGATATCGTTCTAAAATATGACTAAAAAAGAAGGGCTGGGAGGAGACCCTGTAAACACAAAGGGCTTATTTTGCAAGGTTTTCCACAATGTGCATCCTGAACTATTGTAGAACTAATAAATTTCCCATGGAACACAGTATAACAGCTGGAACAATCTTAGATATCATGCTAATCGTATAAACAATATTTTTCAAGTTGTAAAAAATGTATATGGAAGAATATAAAAGGAATAGTTATGATGTTATCAAGTGCAATCCAGGTGCTTTAATTTCTGTGCTTTCCAAATAGTATGATTGTGATATAGTTTTTTAAATTACAGAAATTAAGTGGGCCACAGTGAAAGCATTAGCGCTTACCATCCCCGGTTGTAAGCACTCAGTCTAGGAGTCGTAGCACTAACCTGCATCAGAGGAGCCACCGTGCAGGAGGTGTGGAATACTCTAAGCCTCTGGTTCCCAGATCACCGTTCGGATCCCCACCACTGCCTCTGTTGCCGGTATAAAATACAAGGCACCTGGCTAAAGCCTTAGGGATTCCTGAGCTTCAGGCTGCAGAAATGCTCGTGGGAAAGCATTCGGAAGAATACAGATGACCACATGCTCTCCTCATTTATCACCTCCATACAGGATTATTTAAAAATTTCAGGATATTTGATCTCTGAAGATAATGACCTGTTTTATCAACATGCTAAAGTCAGGATGTGATTATTTTGAATATGATGCTTGCCTTATAATATTATTAGTATTAAATGAGATACGATGCATAAAGCACTTAACTCATACCTAGAAAATATACTTAGTCCACAATCCTGTTAACCTAAACTTTCACAATAACTAATGCGTCAAGAAAGAGCTGGTAATGATGTGGGGAATAGAGTGGACTTCTAGACATGTCTTACCCAACAAAAGGCCATGACCGAATTGAACTTTTCCAGTCTTGAAACTTTCTAGTTATATATTTGGGGCCTGTTATATAACCTCTCTGAGCATCAGTTTAATCATCTGTAAAAGAGGCATAATAATGCCTCTTCCATAGGATTATTTTTAGGGGCTACTGTATAGAATAAGGAGCCCTGGTAGTGCAGTCGTTAAGAGCTCAGCTGCTGACCAAAACGCCAGCAGTTCAAATTCACCAGAAGCTCCTTGGAAACTCCATGGGGCAGTTCTACTCTGTCCTATTGGGTCGCTATGAGTTGGAATAGACTTGATGACAATGGGTTTGGTTTTGGTTTCAGGTATGGAATAAATATAAAGTACCAGATCTATCAAATAAGTATAATTTCATTGTCTCCTTTCATCTCTGCTTTAGCTGAATATGTTGACTTATGAACTGACGTACAGTAATGAGAGTTTTTTTTTTAATGTCTTTATCTTGCAACAGAAAACAGTAAAAATCAGTTGCCATTGAGTTACGTCTGACTCATGGCAACCCTGTGTGTGTCAGAGTGGAACTGTGCTCTGTAGAGTTTTTAATGGGTGATTTTTCAGAAGTAGATCACCAGGTCTTTCTTCCAAGGTGCCTTTGGGTGGACTTGAACCTCCGTCTTTTCAGTTAGCATCTGAACATGTTAACTGTACCACCCAGGGGCTCTGCTCCAGGAGATTATACAGTATAACTGTTTGCACCACTCAGGAGCTCCAATATGGGAGGTTATACGATGCTGTGCTACATAATCAAAATATAATAAGCATTAACTAATTGATTTGTTACAGCTCTGCTTATGAACTGGTTAAGGGTTAAGAAAATGGGCTGAATTATTGCTGTGCAATGAATCACTTTTATATGGCTTTTCTAGCCCTGGTCTTGTAATTTCACAAAATGATTGTCTGGCCCAAAATTTTGCAAGGTATTAGTAGATTTACTACAAAACTAGTGGATTGAAAATTCACTTAATGGGATTGTGCCCTTTGTGGTCCAACTAGGAGATTGGTTGTTGTTCCTATTGTGTTAGGCTTATATAAGGGCCAAATCCACAGAGGTTCTGGGGCCCCTCACTACCATCAAAAAGAGCGTAGAGTGGAGTGCATCCTTTGGACCCAGGGTCCCTGCATTGAGAACTTCCTATATTAAGAAGAGAGAGTTGTAACAGTGAAGACAGGGATGGTGGGCTTGCTGGTCCATAGAGAGAGAACTGAGTGTCTTTGTGCAGGCTTGTGCCTCCTACTAAAGTACTGCAACAGTTGTACCTGTGGGACAGAGACCTGAGTGTGGCTGGTGTAATTTGCTTTCTTCCCCCTTTGGGCATCGTGGTGGGAACAATACATTCCCTCATGCAGGGTAGGCCTTGGTATCACGGCAGCAAGACAGAGAACCACTCTGGCCTGGGTAGCATGGTAGGAGGCAGCAGCATAGGTCAAAAAGGGCCCAGTGGCAGAGGCTCAGGAGATCCTGTGCAGGGGTCTTTCCATTAGTGAAGCAAGGCCCAGTGAGGCCCAGGGGCAGAGCAGAAGCCTCGGAAGCCATGCAGGTGTCCCGGGTAACATGGTGGCAGCCAGAGGCAGGGGTGACATGAAGACAACATTTGACCAGAAACACAATGTGCCAGTACAGTGATATTAGAAAGAATATGAGTAGTTTGGAGAAGAATAAGCAGATCTGCTTTGAGAATTTGTTTTACTGTTTACTGTTTGCTTTCTAGAAATAATAATAGTGGCTTTCACTTTGCCAATATTGTGTAAATGTCTTGATCACAGATGGCCGTAGCACTCATGGAATGGTTGATGCCAGTGGTTGTACATGCCTCATTCTTAGTTGTCTGGTAGTTTGAGGCACATCCTGTTTGCATGTGCAAAGTGGTTAGATAGACAAACCACACAATTATATAATCATACTAGGATTGTCAAACCAATCTATGAAGGGATATTTGAATTTTATTTTCAAACAGGCATATACCTATGGATATAGTCAATAATATGAGAAAAAAGAAAGTGAAAGTAGAAATATAAGTCAAATTCTGGTAACCCTGAATAAATTAATTAAAAGAGAAAATAATAATATTAGAATCAATAACAAAAATCAGGACAGTTAATATTTATTGAGTTATTAATTTCTGACAAAACAATAATAGTAGGAGACTTCAACACACCACTTTTGGTGAAGGACAGGACATCCAGAAAGAAGCTCAATAAAGATACGGAAGACCTAAATGCCACAATCAACCAACTTGACCTCATAGACATACACAGAACACTCCGCCCGACAGCAGCCAAGTATACTTTCTTTTCTAGTGCACATGGACATTCTCTAGAAGACCACATATTACGGCATAAAGTAAGCCTTAGCAGAATCCAAAACATTCAAATATTACAAAGCATCTTCTCTGACCATAAGGGCATGAAGGTGGAAATCAATAACAGGAAAAGCAGGGAAAAGAAATCAGACACTTGGAAACTGAACAAAACAAAAGACTGGATTATAGAAGGCATTAAGGATGGAACAAAGAAATTCCAATGAGAATGAAAACACTTCCTATAAAAACGCTGGGATACAGTGAAAGAAATGCTCAGAAGTCAATTTATATCAATAAATGCACACATCCAAAACGAAGAAGGGGCCAAAATCAAAGAATTATCCCCACAACTTGAACAAATAGAAAGAGAGCAACAAAAGAAACTCACAAGCACCAGAAAAAAAAAAAAATACTAAAAATTAGAGCTGAACTAAAAGAAATAGAAAACAATGAAAAGAATTAACAAGACCAAAAGCTGTTTTCTTTGAAAAAACTAACAAAATTGATAAACCACTAGCCAAACTGACAAAAGAAAAACAGGAGAGGAACCAAATAACCTGAATAAGAAATGAGATGGGCGCTATTACAACATACCCAACTAAAATTAAAAGAATCATATCAGATTTCTGTGAAAAATTGTACTCTGACAAATGTGAAAACCTAGAAGAAATGGGTGAATTCCTAGAAACACACTGCCTACCTAAACTAACACAAAAAGAGGTAGAACAGCTAAATAGACCCATAACAAAAGAAGAGATGGAAAAGGCAATCAACCCCCCCCCACCCCAAAAAAGCCCTGGTCCGGACAGCTTCACTGCAGAGTTCTACCAAACTTTCAGAGAAGAGTTAACACCACTACTAGTAAAGGTACTTCAGAGCATAGAAAGGACAGAATACTACCAAACTCATTCTATGAAGCCACCATATCCCTCATACCAAAACCACGTAAAGACACCACAAGAAAAGAAAATTATAGACCTATATCCCTCAGGAACTTAGACACAAAAATCCTCAACAAAATTCTCGCCAATAGAATTCAACAACATATCAAAAAAATAATTCACCATGACCAAGTGGGATTCATACCAGGTATGCAGGGATAGTTCAACATTAGAAAAACAATTAATGTAATCCATGACATAAATAAAACAAAAGACAAGAATCACATGATTTTATCAATTGATGCAGAAAAGGCATTTGACAAAGTCCAACACCTATTCATGATAAAAACTTGAGCAAAACAGGAATAGAAGGAAAATTTCTCAACATAATAAAGGGCATTTATATAAAGCCAACAGCAAACATCACCCTAAATGGAGAGAGCCTGAAAGCATTCCCACTGAGACTGGGAACCAGACAAGGATGCCCTTTATCACCGCTCTTACTCAACATTGTGTTGGAGGTCCTAGCCAGAGAAATTAGGCTAGATAAAGAAATAAAGGGCATCTAGATTGGCAAGGAAGAAGTAAAAGTATCTCCATTTGCAGGTGACATGATCTTATACACAGAACACCCTAAGGAATCCTTCAGAAAACTACTGAAACTAATAGAAGAGTTCAGCAGAGTATCAGGATACGAGATAAGCATACAAAAATCAGTTGGATTCCTCTACACGAACAAAAAGAACATTGAAGAGGAAATCACCAAATCAATGCCATTTACAGTAGCCCCCAAGAAGATAAAATAATTAGGAATAAATCTTACCAAAGATGTAAAAGACTTATACAAAAAAACTGCAAAACACTTCTGCAAGAAACCAAAAGAGACTTACATAAGTGGAAAAACATACCTTGCTCATCGATAGGAAGACTTAACATTATAAAAATGTCTATTCTGCCAAAAGGGATCTATACATTTAATGCAATTCTGGTCCAAATCCTAACGGCATTCTTGATGAGATGGAAAAACAAATCACCAACTTCATATGGAAGGGAAAGAAGCCCCAGATAAATAAGGTATTACTGAAAAATAAAAACAAAGTGGGAGGCCTTACTTTCCCTGATTTTAGAACCTACTATACCACCACAGTAGTCAAAACAGCCTGGTACTGGGACAACAACAGATACATGGACCAATGGAACAGAATTGAGAATCCAGATATAAATCCATCCACATATGAGCAGTTGATTTTTGACAAAGGCCCCAAAACAGTTAAATGGGGGGAGAAGACAGTTTTTTTTAACAAATAGTGCTGGCATAACTGGATATTCATCTGCAAAAAAGTGAAACAAGACCCATACCTCACTCCATGCAAAAAAATGAGCTCAAAATGTATCAAACACCTAAATATAAAATCTAAAAAAAAGGTAAAGATCATGGAAGAAAAAATAGGGACACTGTTCGGAGCCCTAATACATGGCATAAATAGTATAGAAAACATTATTAAAAATACAAAACAAAAACTAGATAACTGGGAGCTCCTAAAAATCAAAAACCTATGCTCATCCAAAGACTTCACCAAAAGAGTAAAAAGACTACTTACAGAATGGGAAAAAGTTTTCAACTATGACATTTCCAATCAGCGCCTGATCTCTAAAATCTACATGATACTGCAAAAAGTCAACTACAAAAAGACAAATAACCTAATTTAAAAATGAGCAAAAGATATGAATAGACACATCACTAAAGAAGACATTCAGGTAGCTAACAGATACATGAGGAAATGTTCACGATTATCAGCCATTAAAGAAATGCAGACCGAAACTACAATGAGACTTCATCTCATTCCAACAAGGCTGGCGTTAATCCAAAAAACACAAAATAGTAAATGTTGGAGAGGCTGTGGAGAGATTGGAACACTTATACACTGCTGGTGGGAATGTAAAATGGTACAGGCACTTTGGAAATCAATTTGGGTCTTCCTTAAAAATCTAGAAATAGAACTACCATAGGATCCAGCAATCCCAATCCTTGGAATATATCCTAGAAGAATAAGAGCCTTTACACAAACAGGTATATGCACACCCATGTTTATGCAGCACTGTTTACAATAGCAAAAAGATGGAAGCAACCAAGGTGCCCTAAGAACTTGAGAAATAGTTTAAACTGAGAAGAAAACATTCTTTTGTCATTACCAGAGGGGGGAGCGAGGGAGGGCGGGAAAGGGGTTTAGATAGTAATAGGAACTATTTTAGGTGAAGGGAAAGACAGCACACAATACAGGGGAGGTCAGCACAATTGGACTAAACCAAAAGCAAAGAAGTTTCCTGAATAAACTGAATACTTCAAAGGCCAGCGTAGCAGGGGCAGGGGTCTGGGGACCATGGTTTCAGGCGACATCTAAGTCAATTGGTACAATAAAATCTATTAAGAAAACATTCTGTATCCCACTTCGAAGAGTGGCATCTGGGGTCTTAAACGCTAGCAAGCAGCCATCTAAGATGCATCGATTGGTCTCAACCCACCTGGATCAAAGGAGAATGAAGAACACCAAGGACACAAGGTGATTACGAGCCCAAGAGACAGAAAGGGCCACATGAACCAGTGACTACATCATCCTGAGACCAGAAGAACTAGATGGTGTTCGGCTACCACCGATGACTGCCCTGACAGGGAATACAACAGAGAACCCCTGAGGGAGCAGGAGAGCAGTGGGATGCAGACCCCAAATTCTCATAGAAAGACCAGACTTCATGGTCTGACTGAGATTAGAAGGACCCTGGTGGTCATGGCCCCCAGACCTTCTGTTGGCCCAGGACAGGAACCTTTCCTGAAACCAACTCTTCAGACATGGATTGGACTGGAAAATAGGTTGGAGAGGGATGCTGGTGAGGAGTGAGCTTCTTGGATCAGGTGGACACTTAAGACTATGTTGGCATCTCCTGCCTGGATGGGAAATGAGAGGGTGGAGGGGATTAGAAGCTGATGAAATGGACACGAAAAGAGAGAGTGTAGGGAGAGAGCGGGCTGTCTCATTAGGCGGATAGCAATTGGGAGTATGTAGCAAGGTGTATATAAGTTTTTGTGTGAGAGACTGATTTGATTTGTAAACTTTCACTTAAAGCACAATAAAAATTATAAAAAAAAATTGAGAAATTACTGAGTGAGCTATATCGTTCCTAATAGTCTATTTGCATGATTTCATCGAAGCAGATTCATGAAGATAATGTTATTTTTAGCTCCCACTGACTTTTGATGAAACTGGATCTTAGTAAAGTTAAGTAACTGCCCAAGGTTAAAACCTTAAAAAGATTAGACTAGGAAAATGGTCTGGTGGTCTATTTCCAATAATTAGCCAATGTAAAACTTACGGATCACAACAGAACATTGTCTGACTCACTTCCTTTGGACAAACCATTAGGAGGGATCAATCTAATGCAGGACCTCATGCTTGGGGAAATACCGGGCCAGAGAGGGTAAGGGAGACCTTTGTTGAGGCAGACTGGCACAATAGCCACTATAGTCATTGCAAATTTGTACTTGTTTAATGAATTATTTTAATACATTTTTTACTGCACTAGAGATATTTTTAATTTTATTGAAGTTTGTAAACAGATACAGTTAAACAAAAAGTCATAGTAGTACAGTGAGATGAATTAACTCAAAGGGAAGAGAACTGAGTACAAATATCCTAGAAGAAGAAGTAGAATATTTTTTGACATCTGGGAGCTGACCTGGCACTATCAATTAGGTTTTTGTATTGCCAGGAGCTGGCCTTGATGTCTGCCTGTTGAACAGACATGGTTTTACAAAATATCAATACGGAAGATAGGAAAAAGATTCTCCAAAGGTGTCCTTGTCTCAATCCCTGGAATCTGTGAATATGTTAAGTTACATGGCAAAGGAGAATTAAGATTGTACATGGAATTAAAATTGTTAATCAGCTGACCTTAAGAAAGAGTATCCTCTGATTATAATGACATAAAATTAGAAATCAATAACAGAAACAGCAAGGAAAAAAAATCAAATACGTGGAAACAGAACAACACCTTGCTTAAAAACTACTGGATTATAGAAGAAATCAAGGATGGAAAAAATAAATTCATAGAATTAAATGAAGAATGAAAACATGTCTTACCAGAACCTTTGGAAAACAGCAAAAGCAATGCTTAGAGGTCAATTTACAACAATAAATGCACACATTCAAAAAGAAGAAAGTGCCAAAATCAAAACGTTAACCCTACAACTTGAACAAATAGAGAGAAACAAAAGTAGCCCTCAGGCACCAGAAGAAAGGAAATAATAAAGGTTAGAGCAGAAATGAATGAGATAGAGAATAGGAAAACAATTGAAAGAGTAGACAATACTAAAAGACGGTTTTTTGAAAAGATCAACAGAATCAATAAACCATTGGTCAAATTGACAAAAGAAAAAACAGGAGAGGAAGCGAATAACCTAAATAAGAAATGGAATGGGTGATATCACAACAGACCCAATGGAAATAAAAAGGATCATAACAGAATACTATGAAAAATTGTACTCTAACAAATTTGAAAATCTAGAAGAAATGGACAAATTTCTAGGAACACACTACTTACCTAAACTAACACAAATTGAGGTAGAAAAATTAAATAAACCCACAACAAAAGAAGAGATTGAAGAGATAATTAAAAAAATAAAAACCACCACCAACAAAAAAGCCCTGGCCCAGACGGCTTCACTGGAGAATTCTACCAAACTTTCAGGGAAGAGTTAACACCATTACTACCAAAGGCATTTCAGGCATAGAAAAGGATGAAATACTTGCAAACTCATTCTATGAAGCCAGCATAACCATGATAGAAAAGTCAGGTAAAGATCCACAAAAAAAAGAAAATTACAGACCAATATCCCTCATGAATATAGACCCAAAAATCCTCAACAAAATTCTAGCCAATAGAATTCAACAACATATCAAAAAATAATTCACCATGACCACGTGGGATTCATACCAGGTATGCAGGGATGGTTCAACATTAGAAAAACAATAATGTAATCCATCACATAAATAAAACAAAACACAAGAACCACATGATCTTATCAACTGATGCAGAAAAGGTATTTTAAAAAGTCCAAAACCCATTCTTGATAAAAACTCTCAGCGAAATAGGAATAGAAGGAAAATTCCTGGACATAATAAAGGCCATTTATACAAAGCCAACAACCAACATCATCCTAAATGAAGAGTCTTAAAGCATTCCCCTTGAGAAGGGGAACCAGACATGGATGCCCTTTGTCACCACTCATATTCAACATTGTACTGGAGGCCCTAGCCAGATCAATAAGGCAAGAAAAAGAAATAAAGTGCATCCAAATTGGTAAGGAAGAAGTAAAAGTATCCCTATTTGCAGATGATATGGTTTTATACATGGAAAACCCCCCAAAATCCACAAGAAAACTACTACAACTAAAATAGAAGATTTTGCAAAATATCAGGATATAAGATAAACATACATAAGTCAGTCAGATTCCTCTGCACCAAAAGAGAGAACTTCCAAGAGGAAATCACCAAATCAATACCATTATAATAGCCCTCAAGAAGATAAAGTATTTAGGAATAAATTTAAACAGAGATGTAAAAAACCTACACAAAGAAAACTACAAGACACTATTACAAGAAATCAAAAGAGACCTAAATAAGTGGAAAAACATACCATGCTGATAGACAGGAAGACTCAACATTATGAAAATGTCAGTTCTTCCCAAAGTGATCTACAGATACAATGCAATCTCAATCCAAATTCCAATGACAACTTTTAGCATGTTGGAGAAACAAATCACAAACTTCATATGGAAAAGGAAGAAGCCCCAAATAAGTAAAGAATTACTGAAGAAGAACAAAGTGGGAGGCCTCACACTACCTGATGTTAGAACCTGTTATATCACCATGATAGTCAAAACAGCCTGGTACTGGTACAACAGACACATAGACCAATATAACAAAATTGAGAACCCAGACGTAAATCCATGCACCTATGAGCAGCTGATAGTTGACAAAGGCCCAAAGTCCATTAAATGGGGGAAAAGACAGTTTTTTTAACAAGTGGTGCTGGCGTAACTGGATATCTGTCTGCAAAAAAATGAAACAGGACCCATACCTCACATCATGCACAGAAACTAACTCAAAATGATCAAAGACCTAAATATAAAACCTAAAATGATAAAGATCACGGAAGAAAAAATAGGGACAATGCTAGGAGGCCTGATACACGACACAAACAGAATACAAACCATAACCAACAATGCAGAAACATCAGAAACTAGATAACTGGGGTCTGCTAAAAGTCAGTTATGCTCATGAAAAGAGTAAAAACAGAACCTACAGATTGGGAAGAAATTTTTAACTACGACATATCTGGGAAGGGTCTAATCATTAAAATCTACAAAGTACAGCAACACCTCAACTACAAAAAGACAAATAAAAAAAATTAAAAATGGGCAAAGCATATAAACAGACACTGCACCAAAAAAGATATTCAGGTGGCTAATGTACACATGAGGAAATGCTCATGATCATTAGCCACCAGAGAAATGCAAATTAAAACAACAAAGAGATGTCTTATCACCCCAATAACACTGGCGCTAATCCAAAAAAAGGAAACCCTGGTGGTGTAGTGGTTAAATGCTGTTAACCAAAAGGTCGGCAGTTGGAATCCACCAGGCGCTCCTTGGAAACTCCACAAGGCAGTTCTACTCTGTCCTATAGGGTCTCTATGAGTCAGAAATGACTCAATGGCAATGGGTTTGGTCAATCCATAAACCACAAAATAAAAATGTTGGAGAGGTTGTGGAGAGATTGGACTCTCATGCACTGCTGGTGAGAATGTAAAATGATACAATCACTTTGGAAAACAATCTGGTGCTTCCTTAAAAAGCTAGAAGTAGAAATACCATAAGATCCAGCAATCCCACTCATAGGAATATACCCAAGAGAAGTAAGAGCAGTCGCAGGAATAGACACATGCATACCATGTTCATGGGAGCACTATTCACAACAGCACAAAGATGTAAACAACCTAAATGCTCATCAACAGACGAATGGGAAACAAATTATGGTACAGACACACAGTGCGGCCTACTGACGGAGCCCGGTTCTACTCCGACACCCAACGGGTCACTGTGAGTTGCGTTTGATTCTACTGCAACTGGTGGTGTTTTTGTTTTATATGAAGATATAGCTGTAGCTATGTTGTTGTTGATGTCTTGCGCTGAATGTTGTTGAGAGCAGTTGCTATTTAGTTGGCTTCTACTCAAAGTAACCTAATATATAAGAGAAAGAAATTTTCCCTGGTCCCGTGCCATCCTAATGATTGTTGGTATGTTTGAGTCCATTGTTGTGGTTATTGCGTCAATCCATCTTTTTGAGGGTTTTCCTTTATTTTTGTGATCTTCTACTTCACCTAACAGGACTTCTTTTCCTAGTGATCGGTCTTTCCAGATAATGTGTCCAAAGTAAGTAAGATGAAGTCTTGCCATCCTCATTCCTAAGGAATATTTCACTGTTTTATTGTAAGACTGATTTTTTTGTTCTTTTGTTAATCCATGGTACATTCGATATTCTTCACCAACATCACACTTCCACGCATCAGTACTTCTCCTGCCTTCTTTTTTCATTGTCCAGTTTTCACATTCACAGAGGCAAACAAAAAGACCACAGTGTTGAATAGAAGTAGGGAAAAGAGATATCCTTGCCGTGTTCCTGATTTTATGGCAAAATCTTTCAGTCTTTCACCATTGAGTATAATGTTAAGTGTTGGTTTTTCACAACTGTCCTTTATCATTTTAAGGAAGTGTACTGAGGTGAAGGAAATTCAGAGCTATATGACAGTATTGCACAACAAGCTATTTAATGGGGCCAACACATTGAAAGTCACATGCAAGGGGGTGGTCCCTGTAGCAGAAGGTCTTCCAGAGGCTAGAGTCACAGGTAGCATCAGAAGGAGAAGAGAGCAAGAAAGCTCCCAGGGGTGAGAAGCGATATCCTCCTGCAGCCAGGCGATAAGTCTCTGGGTCAGAGAGCTCTAAAAGCAGCAGCATCCTAGGGTCTTTATAACTACAGGAATTTATCTTTTTTTTTTTTTTTCAGGACTAGCAGAAGTTGAGTCCAGTTTTGCAGGGTATGTAAAACAGGCAGGTCCTAAGTGGCTAAAAATCTGCTTATTTGGGCTATTTTTAAATCAGTTGGACATGTACAAGTTTGAGTTTCATGCCAGTTTTTTTTTTTTCCATATAATACGCCTCAGCTTACTTGAAGAAGTAAATAACTTGGGGCTAATACACAGAGGCCATTTTTGACTCTCACACAATAGGAAGTTCGCTTTTATTCCTGATTTTTGAGTGTTTTTTTGTTAAACGCTTTTTCCTGCATCAGTTGATAGATCATCCCCCTCTCCCTACGTTCTATTAATGTGTTGCATTACACTGATTGACTTTTATATATGCTGCACTTGTGGGACAAAGCACACAGGGTTATGGCATATGGTCCTTTTAATATGCTGCTGGATTGGAGTTTTACTATTTTGTTGAGGATTTCCATAGCTATTTCTATGCAATATTTTTTTCTGATGGCTTTGTCTGGCTAAATATCAGGATGCTGATAGCATCATGGATTGAGTTACAAATTATTCCTTCCTTTTAGTTTTTGGAAAAGTTTGAGAAAGATTGATGTTAATTTCTGTTTGATGCCTTCTTTATAATTTCTTTGTCATTATTGATATTCTCTATTCGTTGAGACATTCTCCTGTTTTCCTTTAGGTCTTTGACC
The DNA here is from genome assembly GCF_030014295.1 of Loxodonta africana. Taxonomy (NCBI): domain Eukaryota; kingdom Metazoa; phylum Chordata; class Mammalia; order Proboscidea; family Elephantidae; genus Loxodonta; species Loxodonta africana. The sequence goes on from NW_026975539.1 coordinate 799,450, forward strand.
ACGTTTAACACAGTAGATTTAAACGATTTGCCTAGCAATTCTATGTCATTGGTTCTTCAGGGACTGCTTTCACCGATTTTTTTTTTTTTTTTCCTGTGAATTGGTTGTACTTCCTGTTTCTTGGCATGCCTTGTATTTTTACCAAACACTGGGCTTTGTGAATTTTATGTGTTAACTCTGAAAAGCAGATTCTCCAGCCTACCTAGTGCTTGCTGTTATTGTTGAGGGCTGCGGTCATCTGTTTAGTGACATTTCCAAACTCTTTATTTGTTTGTATGTATTTATTATTTTTCATAGACTGTTTTCTTTGCCATGTGTGGTCACTGAAGTCTATCTTCAGTTATTTTAGTGGTCAACCAGTGACCTGATAGAGACCTTTTTTGGAGTCAAAAAGAGAAGAAAAAGAAAACTAAAAACCCTTTCCTGGTCATTGAAGATTGACTCTGAATTAGGTACTCTTTCAATGCTTAGCCAGGCCACCTACAACTGGGCCTTAGTCTACACCTCCGTTTGTGCAGAGCCCAAAGATCTGCCAGAGGCTCAAACCTAGGGTCCTCTCAGGTCTTGTCTGAGCATGCATTCAACCTGGGTATGTACATTGGATCTCTGATCCTTCAGTACATTCAGTATCTCTACAGTTTATTCTCCCATGCATCTGCCTCGTCAGCCTCTTCTTTTCCAGGCTATCAGGTTTGTCTGCTTCTTTCCCTGTTCTCCATTCCTTACCTAAGCTGGTTATGGCATTATATGTCTTTAAGGCTTTTCACAGACAGATACCACCTGGTAGCCACTCATGTCTGAGAGGAGTAAAGCCAAGGCCTATCTCAGAGCAAGTATCTCTGGAACTACCAGATTGGTCAAAATAAACAACAACAACATTTTTAGAAAAAAGATCTGTCTTGTCCACACCCTGGCACCAGCAAGCCACACCAGGAATGTGGGCTGCTGTCTTCATGGCAGCTGCCAAGTGGAGAATGGGGGATAGTAGGTGAATAAACAAAAATGCCACCATTTTTCATCAAAATTCAACAGCATCTTTTCTCATGAAGCACTTAATGTTTATTCTGTCAGGTTTTTTTCCCACTTATTCATTGCTTCAGGGAAACCCTGGTGGCCTAGTGGTTAAGTGCTACGGCTGCTAACCAAAGGGTCGGCAGTTCGAAGCCTCCAGGCGCTTCTTGGAAACTCTATGGGGCAGTTCTACTCTGTTCTATAGGGTCGCTATGAGTGGGAGTCGACTCGATGGCATTGGGTTTGGTTTTTGGTTTTTTTCATTGCTTCAGTGGAGGGAACGAATCCTATACCTTCTTAACACACCGTTTTCTGTAATATCCCCTCTCCTGATGTTTTTAAGTGGCCTTTCTCTTATTTCAGAAACACTGGTGGCATAGTGGTTAAGTGCTATGGCTGCTAACCAAGAGGTCAGCAGTTCGAATCCACCAGATGCTCCTCGGAAACTCTATAGTGCAGGTGTACTCTGTCCTATAGGGTCGCTATGAGTCGCAATCGACTTGACGGGAGTGGGTTTGGTTTTCTGGTTTTCTCTTATTTCAGTATTTGCTTGGTTGCTGTAAATATTTTAAAACTTTCTAAATTTCTAAAAAAGTTGATTCTAACACTTTTTGCTTTGTCGTTGTTTCTGTGCAGGAACAGGCCCTCCACAGAAGCTATCTGAGGCTATCAACTTGGTCATTTTCACTGACATTATCCACATCTCATTTTTTAAAAATATACACGGATATACAATTGATCCAACAACTTTCACTGAAATGTGTATCCTTTTATCACTCCCCATACAAGCACCTGACATATGTGACTCATCATTGTACACATATGTGTGCATCTGAATTATGTATTCTCTTCCATTGGTCTATAATTATATCAATACAAATTTTTGATATCACATAGAATGATGCATCTCATTTTATTATTTTTAAAATTCCCTTTGAGCTATTACTGTTTTTTGCATCATTTTATATAAATTCTATAGCCAACCTGTAAATTAAACACACACACATGCACACACTGATGGGATTCTAATGGGGATTATATTGAATTTATATAATAATTGAAATGATTTATTTTTTCATTGTTCAGTATAATTCATGGATAATGCACTTAAATATAATGGTTTCATTACAAGTAAGTATGGGTAGCAGCTAGGGGGAGGCATGAGGAATCTTCTCAAGTGCTAATAATATGTTATTACTTTCATATAGGTTTGTTCAATTTGCGATAATCTATCTGATTAGTTGTGAATGTACTGTATATGGATTTCTTTATTCTGTATAACTTACACAAATCATCCTTCAAATTGCTATTTACTTAAAAAAGTTTGTTAGCTATAGCTATTGAAGTTTAGGCATCGTGTTTAGTCAGGTTTAGGCTCTATTGGAACTCAAAAGCATGAAAATGGTCAAAAATACTACAAAAATTAATTACAATAATAAAAGATCAAGGATGTATAAAACTCTAAGGCCAAGATCAAGAAGCTGGGGTGGAGATTACCTGAAACTCGAAGCTAGCAACTGGACATACAACCATATACTTCACTGACTGATGTGGTCTGCAGATGTGAACTTTCATGCAATCTGTGTGAAAAATATTTAAATATGTTAAAATTCATTAAATTTGAATGTACATTTATTAAAATATGGATTTATTATTTTCGTTTTTGATAGTAAGTATAAATTAGAATTTCAAACTTTATGTAAAACACAAATGGTTTACACACTTAAGTAATTTCACCACCAATTCCATTCGTAGATATATACAAAATACAAACTCTTGTTTATGGGAAACAGGAGACAAATGCAACAATGTTTATAAGTGCATTGTATATAATAGTAGACAACTAGAAATAAAACAAGCATCTATCAGCAACAACACCACCAACAAAAAATGGATAAATGTGTAGTATAGTCTTAAAATAGAATGCCATTCAATAATAAAATAGAATGGGCTGTCATTTCATTCAACCTGGAGCGTTAGTAATGTCAACTGAAAAAACAATTTTCAAAAAGATTATCTACAACTTAAGGCCCCTTTATTAATTTCTACAGCATCTAAAAATATTTTCTAATACCCTATGAATTCTATATTATAATTATAGCAAGAGAATTAAAAAACCAAAAATTCAGAATGATGGTGGAGGTATAGGAGGATGTGAGGAGTCCCTGGATGGTGGGAACAGTTAACATAAAAAAAAAACATAGTCACTGCTAAATGAAACCTTGGTGGTTCGAGTCTACCCAGAGGTATAGGAGGATATGAAGAGTCCCTGGATGGTGCGAACAGTTAACATAGTCACTGCTAACTGAAAGTTTGGTGGTTCGAGTCTACCCAGAGGCACCTCAGGAGAACGGATTAGTGATCCACATTAGAAAAATAAGCCGTTGAAAACCCTACCAAGAACAGTTCTACTCTGACACACATGGGGTCGCCAAGAGTTGGAGGAGCACTAAAGATAAATTTACTATTTTAGTTGTTGGGTTGGGTGGTGAACTTACAGGTATACATTATATTATAAACAAACTGACCGAAGTAAGGCATTCATAGACCAATAAACACATTTTGTCTTGAACCAGAAATGAGCATTCCTAAAGGCCATTACATATAATTATTATTAAAATTATTGACAATGGATCCAAAAAAATCTTGTCAGTGAATCTCTAAAATATTTCACAGAAATATACACTTTCTTCCAATACCATTATTCATGCACTGATGGCACACTGGTTGTATTTTGCTCTCATGGTTTATATTCCACTTTATATTTAGCAGCAAGTAGTTTAGCAACCCATTGCATTATTTATTATCAACACTCAGACTCTAAGAAGTTTTTATATATTACTGATTGGAAAATAAATGATTAAATCCACTTTGGATAACGCTAAAAAAAAAATTTTTTTTTTTTTTTTTTATTAGAGCTAAACATGTGCCTAATTTATGACTAAGCAATTTCAATTTAGGTATATGTACAAGAGAATTGAGTTCACGTGTTCTCAAAAAACACTTGAACAGGAAGCTTTATGGTAGTTTTATTCATTATAGTCAAACATTTCTGACATCAGAATGGAAATAATTATTCTAAGCCATATGATGGAATTCAGCTTTGTAATAAAAATGATGGAGACACTCAAAAATATGGTTGAACCTTTTAAACATGTTTAGGAAAAGAAGCCAGACATCAAAGAGAACTTATTTTCTGATTTAAAAGTTTCGACTCAATGGTGATGAGAAATAAGAGCTTCTATTTAATGGCGATAGAAGCCAGAATAATGATTGTAATTGTGGGCCTAAGGCATTAACATGAAAGTAGCATAAGAGATGACGAATGATGAAATGCTCCACCTGTGGTTTCCCTCAAGCTGTAATGATGACAGTTCCACACTTCCAGTTGTTAATTTCAAGTTTTAGCCCAATTCTGAAAGCTTCTTATTTCATAGTATTTCCCATCCCATGTGTCCACAAAACTCAAATGTCTGCTTTCTCCCAGTCTCCTGAATCTGGCCAGTCTTTGCCTCTCCACTAATATCACCTTGGTCCAAGGTAATATCTTGTCACAGCTGGACTACTGCAATGGCTTTCTCCTGCCCACATCAGTTCTCTACCACAACTCTGCAAAGGTAGCCCATTGTTTTAGGTTCAAAGCCACAATCCTCAAGTTGATCTAATTTACACTGTAAGACCCGGCCCCAAAACATATACCTATTTCCTGTGTCTCACCAATTTACTCCTTGATCTTTTGTGACTACGCTGGGCATGTCCCCACCTCAGGGAGTTCTCACTTGTTCTTTGCTCTTCCCAGAACATTTATCCACAAATATCCACTTGTCTCTCTTCCTCGACTCCTTTTAGTTTTTGACAAAAGTCATATTCTTGATTCTCCCTTCTCTGACTATTTGACTTAATATTGCAAATATCCTCTGTTTTCCTGATTCCAATTTTCCACTTAGTTCTTCTTCATGGTGATTAATACTTTTTGGTATACTCTGAAATTTACCCAAACCCAGTGCTGTCGAGTTGATTCCGACTCATATAAGGTCGCTTTACCCGTTAATTTTATATACTGTCTTTCTCCCCACAATGAAATGTAAACTTCATGAGAGCAGAGACTTAGGTCAGTTTTTTCTTGTTTAATCCCATTTCACCAGTGCCTATAACAGTGTCACACACAGAGTTAAAGCATTAAAGCCCTTGTTCAATAAATGAATAAATAAATAAATAAGTGGATGTATGCATTTTGCTCTATATTATAGTTTGGTCATCATATGTATTTTCCTGATATTATGTATTATATGGTAAATTATATTTCATGTGCATTTTATTTCAGAATATTAAAAAGGTACTAAAAATTTGTTATGACATGGGAGCATTGTGTTGACAGGGATTAAATCTATTGCTTTAGAAGATAAAGTTGAAAATGGCAACCATTCTCTTGCTTTTACACGGCAAATCCACCCAGTTCCAATAACAAAGCTTTAGTTATTTCTGAGAAGTGTAGAAACCAAGGCATTGTTACATTTATTTATTTTGTAAACATTTCTTTGAGCTTACTTCTCTCTAGACAGTAGGCTAATCAAATCATGTTGTTCAGTCTCAAACTATAAAGGGTTCCTAAAGTCATATTTTCTGTACAAATGTCTATTTTCCCAGCACTCTTCTCATGGCCCCCATGACCTCCTTATTCCTCAGACTGCAGATAAATGGGTTCAGAAGAGGTGTAATGATACTGTAAAATACTGCCACCACTTTATCTTCCTCAGGGTAATGCAAGGAATGTGGCCTTGTATAGGTGGAGAGAGTAGCCCCATAGAATAGGCTTGCCACAATCAGATGAGAGGAACACGTGGAGATGGCTTTTGTCTGCCCTTTACCTGAGCTCATCTGGTACACCACAATAAGCACTCAGGCATAGGAAGCCAGAATGGCCATGAATGGTAGTAGCAGAACGATAAGGACACTAAAGAGGACAGTATACTCATACTGGGAGGTGTCCTGACACACCAAAGGCATTAGAGATGGAACTTCACAGAAAAAGTGGTTAATGATCCGAGATGTACAGAATGGAAGTTGAAATACATGCAATGTATGTATTAAAGCATTGATAGAACTACTGGCCCATGCACATGTGACCATGGACAAACAGATCGTCTTGCTCATGAGCACAGGATAATGTAAAGGGTGACAGATCGCTACATATCTATCATAAGACATGAAACCAAGAAGAAGAGCTTCAGTTCCACCAAGGGTCAAAACCACAAAGGTTTGAATCTTACAGTCTAAAGAAGTAATAGTCTTATCATTTGACAGAAAGTTTGCTGCCATCTTGGGTACCGTGGTGGAGATGTACATCGTGTCAATGAAGGAGAGCTGACTAAGGAGGAAGTACATGGGAGTGTGGAGCGGAGTACCCAGTCGGATGAGGTGGATCAGTATGATATTCCCCATCAAAGTCACTGAGAAGAGGCCCGCAATGGTGACAAAGAGGACGGTGTTCATTTGGCCATACTGGAAAAAGCCAAGAAGTATAAATTCTGTTCCAAAAGTTTGATTTTCTGTCTTCATGGCTTAGATAAAAATAAAGCAGACAATATCTGAAAATTCAATGTAAACAACATTGAATGTCCTTCAGAAGAAAACAAAATGATTATTAAATGCAGTAGAATTTCCTTGAATCACTTTAGGTGACTATTTCTCCCTCTGTCTCTATACACTGAATCTGTGTCTGTTGAGCAATGGCCAATTTGAAAAAAAAAAAAAAATTATCATTTTTTTTTTTTTTTTCTTACAGAATAAAAATATTATCTGGAAATAAACATTTAGATGATTTGCCAACATGAGTCTTTTCTCTCCTTTTAAATATCTTCAAGATGAGAGATTGGAGATGTGCTTACTTGGTATGAGAAAAAAAATCTTTCACTCCATTCATTTAAATAATTAAACATGACAGTGATGTTCAAATATGGTATAATATAATATTCTTACAAAAAGAATTTCTTTCTCCATTTCTCAATTTTGAAATTATATTGGCTATAGGTTGTAATAAATGTTATGTTACCATTTGTATGTCAGGAATACTACAACTCTTATAAATGAATTGGTGGTTATTTCTATAATATCTGTAATTGCATGTGGAAATTTGTTGCCCAGGCAAGAAACAAATATGCAAGACCTTTAAGAAGGGCTGGAGAAAGAAACATTAAAATGTTACATTAGCAATTATTAATCTAAGTTTAACTCAAGGAACATGTCAAGAATGGCATTTTGAATTTGACTTGGTCCTTTTATATTAATAGGGGAAATTTACATTTAAACTGCACTTGGACGAAATGTCAGTTAGTAAAATGTTATTACTTGCTCCTCAGTTGAGATATGGAGTCAAAAGGTATTGATGCCCCATTAAAATTTGAAAGTTTTAGATAATTGTTATTACAAATATTGCTCAACAAAGTTGAGAAATTAAAATTATTTTCAGTAAAAACTAGTCAGCTTTAATATAAAGTGTGACAAATAAGAAAACTAATTGACAATACCAACTGTTGATTACACATACATGCAAATATAAATACAATTCTAGCATATAGAATTCAATGATCTGTCATAAAGTTATATTTATTGTTGACCTGACTATACTTGGTCCAAGGTGCAGTCACTTATGCTAAGCCCCACATCAGCAAACCAAACCTAAGTCTAGTTCCTACAAATGCCTGACCTTCCCAGAAGCCAAAATGTGAGTTAACCAATTAAGACTTGCCTGCTGAGCTTAACCGAGTTCAAAACGTTCCATTAATCCCATCCCCATCACCAGAACTGTTAAAAACAAAATTTTTACAAAATTAAATTTGTATAAGAACTCATAACCTGTAGTTGCTATTCATGAATTAGAAAGCTCTTGTCTGAAACTTCCCATTCATAAATTGCAAGTTAAACTTATGGGTTCATATACAAATCTAATCTTGTAGAAATTTGGTTTTTAACATTATCTATAGTCAGCCAAGTTGGTATAAACTGAGGCACATTTGACTATAAATAATCATATCACTAAGTTATATAGGAAAGATACTACACACATTTCATATATTCTAAAAAGCTTTGATCCTATTGAACCGTCATTCTTCATTATAGGCCTTTCTCAAAGAACAGTGCTTTTCTCTAAAACAGCAAACACGCTGATATAAAATAATGATGGATGTTTGTATAATTCAGAAAAAAACAAAGACTTATTCTAACAACGTTATGATTTTTTTGAATGTTCTAACCCATGAAATAGAATATGACAAAAATAACAACACAAAAAAGAAAAAAATTTTTTCTATTTAAAAGCTTTACTGTTTTTGAAAACCTAATAAATGAAAAACACTTTACTTGCTAAAAGTGTTCGATAAATTGTATAAATTATAATTTATAGTTAACAACATTCTAATACATTATATTTTTAATATTCTTAAAATTTTTCACCTTAGTAATAACAATACTCAATGACAATAAAATATTATTTAAATATGGTTATCGAAAAAACTGGTTTATGTTTTAAAAATATCAAATGCAAACACACGTAACTGAAAGGACAAAATAAATGTCATTGCAAGCTAGTTCACTGTAAACCAATTGATGTAAATACAATCTAAATTTCAAGATAGGTTATATATTTCAGACCATGAAGCAATTTTTTAATAAAAATCTGAAAGAAAATGATCAAGTTAAAAATAAAAATGAAAAAAAATGTCGATAAGAGAATGAAGGGAGGAAATACAACATGTAAAATTTTATGGATATAAACGTGATAAAATAGCATGATAACTGGGCGTGATAGAAAAACAGGAAAGTAAGAATACAATAGCTGTAGAAGTTATAAGGAGTCTTGATCCTGGTGTAGTGATTTTAGCACTGATCTGGTAACTGAAAGGCAGGTGGTAGTTGGAACCCACCAGCTGCTGAACAGCAGGAGAAAGCTGTGGCAGTCTGCTTCTGTAAAGATTTACAGCCTTGGAAACCCTGTGGGGCAGTTCTACTCTGTTCTATAAGGTCACTATGAGTTGCAATTGACTCCATGGCAGTGGGTTTATAGAAGTTATGTAATTATTATATGACTACGTATCATCAATAAATTATATACTCTGCCCATTGCCTTGGAGTCAATTCCAATTCATAGTGACCCCTGGGCAGAACAGAACTGCCCCATAGGATTTCTAAAGCTACAATCAGTACAGAAGGAGCCCTGTTTGTGCTGTGGTTATGTGTTTGGCTGATAACAGAAGAGTTGGTGGTGTGATCCTACTAGGTGCTTTGAGGGAGAAAAATGTGGCAGTCTGCTCCTGTAAAGATTTACTGCCTTTGAAACCTACTTTGTCCTATAGGGTCACTATGAGTTGGAATCTACTGGATGGCAGTGGGTTAATCTTTATGGAAACAGACTGCCACATCTTTCTCCCTTGAAGTTCCTGGTAGGTTCCAACCCCTGACCTTTGGGTTAAAACCCAGTGCTTAACCACTGTACAGCCAGGGCTCCTTCAATAAAATATGTAGGGAAGTCTGTTCTTTTTGTGAATTTGATCGTCTGTTCTACATTTTCTCCCACTCTGTCCAGGACTTTCTGTTGTAATCCCAGTCAGAGCAGAACCCTGGAGACTCTGGCCCCTGGAGATCCTTCTAACTCAGAACTGAAGCCACCCCTGAAGTTTACCTTTCAGCCAAAGGTAAGAGAGGCCTGTAAAACGAACAGTATATGACATCAAATGGGCTACACCTGCCAAAAAACAGAGAAGAGAAGGCAGGAAGGGACAGGAAAATTGGACAAATGGAATGTGGGAATGTGGGGTGGAAAGGGGGAGAGTGCTGACACAATAGGGATTGCAGCCAATGCCATGAAAAAAATTGTGTATAAATTTTTGAATGACAAAGTAATATAAACATATATATGGAAGGAAAAATTTATTAAAAAAAAAGAAAATGGGAACACTGGCAACAATTTCCAATCTATTGGAATGCTCATTTCACCAGGTGGGGGCCGTTATTTTGATTTTGTAGTTTTTACCCCAAAAAATTTCATGTAAAGAATTATAAATCTAAACAAGAACCCAAATTAAATCCTTAGAACAAATAAAAAATTTTAATATCACAAATAATATCCAATTTACCAAAAATTAATAATAAAAATGAAAAGAGCTGACTAAGCAGAAGAAAATACACAAATAAGTGATACATCGAAAACGAAATAGAGGCTTAAAATAAAGAAATAATCCAAAAATATTAAAACCTAGTTAAACAAAACAACTTTACTAAATTATTAGGCCAGAAATGTTGTGAGCAACGTTATCAGATATGCAGTAGCATAGTTTTGGTAAAACATGGTAGATCTTTTCAAAACTTGCTAATCATTTCTCATGACCTTTGATCATATTCATACCTGTCGCAGTCGTTGAGTTAGGGCTGCTTACCAAAAGGTTTGCAGCTCGATTCCACCAGCGGCTCCTTGGAAACCATACTGGGCAGTTCTGCTCTGTCCTACAGGGTGGCTTTGAGTCAGAATAGACTTGATGGAAACCGCTTTTTTTTTTTAACTAACAGTTTCATATTAGGAATTTTTCTCGTGTAATTTATAGAAATACACTAAACATACAGGAGAAATTTGAAATGAAGGGCACATGATGAAAATGGAGAAAGGAACTAAAAACATCAACTTGTTGAGATAATGTGCATGTATTCAAAATCGGTTATGAAAACTAGACAGTTACACATTATATACACACATATATACATATGCATATAAGCATATATATTTCACTAAAAATAAAACAATCTACAAAATATTTTAATACCACTGCATAAGTTTCTCAACAGGTGTTTGTATTGCTTGAAATACTTTACATAGTTTACAACCTTTCACCTTTCTAATAATATTCCTGAACATGACTATGTCCTAAGCATAATACAAAGTGGTAAGGCAAAAATAAGAAAGAAATGTTTTTTCTACCCCAATCAAGACTATGAGTGATAGCTGCACGGCCTTGTTGCCCAGTAGGGGTTGCATTGGACCTTCAAACCCTAACCCTTATCTCACCTTCCCAAGAAATGTCTTTCACCTTGCTCCTTTGTGGTTGCCGCCCCAAGAAAATTTCAATTCAATGTATGGTCAAATCAATCTCACATAACTTACCTTGATACTCATTTTTGCAGAAATCGTTCAAATGTAATCTGAATAATTTGGGCAGCCCAGAAGTCATGCAAATCAAGGAAATGAGTGTGCAAAAAAAAAAAAAAAAAACAATACAATCCACTCTACATAATTTATCAAATAAAACACATTCCTTTAAATAGTGTCCCTGAGATTAGTTGTATATTGATCTTTTTGATATGAATTGTAGTAAAGTCTCCAAGGTATTGTAATATTTTAGGTTAAATTCAGAGTAATTAGTGGCCTAAAACAGCTATTTGAGATTTGAATGGTTGTTTTTTTTTTTTTTTGTTATGAAGGAGACTGCTCACATCCAGCGGGTCATGTTTCTAAAACTGAAGAATAAGCTACTGCATTGAAAAGCACATTCTTCTTCATTAGATGTGTAGACATCCACATTCTTTTCCAGATATAAAGTAATTAATTTTAAAACTTATTTCAGCTGAGATATATAGTGTCTCATATAGAGGTATGTTTCATTTTCCCAGGAAATTTTATTTGAAATAAAACATTAGGTCAGAAGCTGGGGAAGGGGTCTGCAAAATTAAATAGATTTCCCTGTCACCCCACTTGGGGACAGTGTTACATACTCACAGCAAGTCCGTCTTTCACAAAGTTTTAAGTTAAATTATATTGTTTGTTGGTTATATATATCAAAGAGTCACAGAGACAAACTGCATATATTATGAATAATCAAGCTACTTTATTTGGCACCTGTACGGGGTGGCAGAGAAATAGATTTGAAAAGGAACCCAAAACTGTAGAAACCTCTAATCTGAAACACATTTCAGGAACTGTTACCACACTACGAGTGTGCAAGATTGCCTTTGTTTTTTTTTTTTTTTTTTTGCTTCAGACAATAAGCCTTCAATCATTTACCATGAAAAATTTTAATAAAAAAAGAAATGTTCAAACTCATTTTCTCATCCTTATATGAGGCTTTCAACCTCTTGATAGAAATGGGCTGACTGCCTAATCATGGTGGAATTCATATTTTGTTTCTCAGAGGCCTTCTGGGGGAACTAGGTCTCTAGCCCACAATTAAGCACATTGTAGAAATTGTAGGTGATATTTTATGAGGCCTGGTGTCTATACTCCTGGGAGAAAAAAAAAAAAAGAACAAAGGGTCAAGGCTCAAAATATATTTATTCAAGTGAAAAACAAATCAAATAACTGATCTCAACTGAATGTTAAAAAAAGAAAAACCAGTTAACTCTATTTTACCTTTAAAATATGCGTGTAGATTTAGACTCCACATAATTAGTAATCAACTAATATTTACTTTGATTTTTTCCTGTACAAAATATGCATGCAATACTGAGAATTATATAATGTAGGAGATATTATGTTAAATACTGCAATAATTTTATTCTCAAAATAAACAAGTTGGCTTGACCATAGAAGTAAGAGACTCAGCTTTCTGGAAGTCCACAGATCCAATATAAATGTTTCAGCCCCTAAGGTTTAAATGTCTCCAAGTTCATAGACAGGAATTTAGATTTTGGCATGATGCCCACTTAAATTTGTTCTATTTGAATGAGATACATTTAATCTGGAAAAATTAAAGTGAAGTGGGATTTTAACCAGCCAATTCTCTTACCTAATTCCATGGGATGACATAAGACAGCTGCTGTGCTCAAGTAGGAAAAAGAAATGTGCAATAACTTAAGAAGAAAGGTGATGTAGGTCAGAGTTTAGAGAGAAAATACATAGGTTAACTCTATCACACACAGACAGAGATTAAGTCACATCAGTAAGCTCTTATCTTCATTTTTCCTCAATTATGTTATTTTATAATTTATAAATTATAATTTATAATAATTATAACATAATTATTCCTTAATTTGAAATATTTTATCTTATTCTCTAAAACACCTTACAAAGAAACTCCAGTCGTCAAACAATCGTTGAGTCAGTCATAGGATAAAACATAAGCATCCTGGAAACCAATCTCAGAGTTTAACTGAAGAATTGAGTCCTAGGAATGGTCAACACTTGCCTCACTTTTGTTTACTGCTGGAAATATACCTACAATATCAAGGTGACATTTATAAATTTTGAATAATGTGAAACTTGTACAATTTTTGGCACTTGATTTTAGAACCAGAAAACAAAAATGCAAATATAAAATCAATATGATCTTGGAAGGGTCCTGGACAGGTAAGAAGTATTTGCTCTCTTGATTCAGGTATTAATTATTAATTTTCAAGTGTTACTGGTAATAGCATCTACCACTAATATTGTTTATTAAAAAGTAAATTAGTTAACACATGCAAACAACTTACAACATTGTCCAGAATGCTGCAAACACTCAACAAACAGCTTTAATGATGATTATTATTGATGCTGCTGTTTTTACTGCTTTTTTGATTATTATTTCACATAAACTAAGATTCAGGGATGGAAGCATTGCCTGCACTGCTTTTCTCAAACACAGGCACAAATCCTTTTAACAGCTTTCTACACCCCTGTGTTACATGGTTCTACTAAAAACTCAACAAACAAAAATAGAACAAACTCTCTGCACTGAGAATTACTTAAATAAACTCTCTCTATATAGTTGCTCTCTCTGCTCAGGTTCAAAGACTCAACAGCATGATCACTGTTGAGGGCTGACCTCCTTCCAGCCAGGGGCAGCCTTCCTACCTAATAGCCAACACAGGGCAAATGAATGCTTTTGCCACCACTTGAGAAGCACTGAGTCTATACACATGGGTGCTTGGGCCCAAATAGTGAACCAAGAGAGAATCATTAAGTCTCTTTTCCTCCAAATTTAAGCTCTTTAAATTCATACAAATAAGGAAAAAAAAAGAAAGAAAAGATCATCCAATTTTTTTGGATCAAGCTTAATGAGAAGTAATTTAAAGCAGATTTAAAGCAAACGTGTCATGAAGAAAACTAATCAAGTGAATCAATTTTTCCCATAGGCATAATTAAGAAGTCATTGACATCTTTTTTCCCTTAAAATCCAGGTCAATTTGAAGTTTGGTGTTGAAGAAATATGAAGCTCAAAAGGGTAATAAGTAAACAGAGAGAGAGAGATAAATAAATGAATGAACACATGCATGGATGGATGGATGGGTGGATGGGTGGATGGGTGGGTGGGTGGGTGGATGGACAGGCATACAGAAAGACTGACATATGAATGAATGAATAGATGAATAAGTAGTTAAAGAGATAGCTATATCAACAAATCACTAAATAGATGGGTAAATAGATAAACAGATAAATAATAACAATTTGGCTTTCCAGAACTGTATTTTTGTGTGTTGATCTGATATCCTGCCATTCTGTTGAATTTGTATATTAAATCTAATAGCTTCTTTTTGTTTTTCATTTGTATTGTATATTTGTGGGTGTGTGTATGTGAGAGAGAGAGAAAGAGAGAGAATTCCTTAGGATATTCTATGTATAAGATCTTGTCATCTTGAATATGAAAATTTTTACTTCTTTCCAAATTCAAATGCCTTTAAAAAAATTTTAGCCTAACTTTTCTGTCTAGTATTTCCAGAAAAATGTAGAATAAGAGTTATGAAATCAGGCATCCTTGTCTTGTTCCTGATGTTAGGGGAAAACTTGTAGTCTTTCACCAATGCATGTGATGTTAGCTGTGGGTATTTCATAAGTGTCCTTAATCAGATACACATAGTTTCCTTATATTTCTAGTTTGTTGAATGATTTTATTATGAAAGGGTCTTGGATTTTGTGAAATGATGTTTCTGCATTCATTAATCAAATCATTTTTCCTTCATTTTCTTAATTAATTGATATTTATGCTTAACAACTCTTGCATTTGTGGGATAAAGTTCCACTGGGATGTGGTTTGTAGTCTTTTCAATATGCTGCTATGTTTGGTTTGCTAGTATTTTGCTGCTGGATTTGGTTTGTTAGTACTCTGTTGAAGATTTGCATTCATATTCATAAGGGATATTGTGGGGTTTTTTGGCTTTGGCATCAGGGTGATTATGTCATCATAGAATCAGTTACAAAGTGTTCCCTACTATTTTCTTTTGCAAGAGTTTGGGAAAGATTAATGTTAATTTGTATTCGGTACTTTGTTATAATTTCTATCTCCTTATTGTTGTTGTTGTTTTTGCTAGGTGCGCTCGAGTCATTTCCGACTCATAGCCACCCTATGCACAACAAAAGGAAACACTGCCCGATCCTGTGCCATCCTCACGATCATTGCTATACATGAGCCCATTGTTGCAGCCACCATGTCAGTCCATCTTGAGGGCCTTCCTCTTTTTCACTGACCCTATTCTTTACCAAGGATGATGTCCTTCTCCAGAGACTGATCCTTCCTGACAACATGCCCAAAGTATATGAGATGAAGTCTCACCATCCTTGCTTCTAAGGAGCATTCTGGCTGTACTTCTTCCAAGGCAGATTTGTTCCTTATTTTGGCACATCATGATATATTCAATATTCTTCACCAACAGATGCCAATTTTTCTTCAGTCTTCCTTACTCATCATCCAGCTTTCATTGCTTGGGTCAGGGGCACCTTAGTCTTCAAGGTGACGTCCTTGCTTTTTAACACTTTAAGGAGGTCTTTTGTAGCAGATTTGCCCGCTGCTGCTTCCATGGAAGTTGATTGCTGAAACAAGTAAAATGAAATCCTTATTGTTTTATCTTTGATCCATTTTGAGTTAGTTTTTGTTTATGATGTGAAGTATGGGTCCTGATTCATTTTTTCTACAGATGGACATTCAGTTTTGCCAGTGCCATTTGTTAGAGACTGTCTTTTCCCAATTTAACAAAATTCGGTCCTTTGTCAAAAATCAGCGGCCCATAGCAGGATGGATTTACATCTGTGTTCTAAGTTCTCTTCCATCGGTCTGTGTGTTTGTCATTGTACAAATACCAGTCTGTTTTGATTGCCATGCCTGTATAGTAGGTTCTGAGATTCAGTAGTGCGAGGCCTTCTTTCTACCTTGTTCTTCTTTAGTAGCACTTATCCAAGGCCTCTTTCCTTTTCACATTGGATTGGTGATTAGTGTTTCCATCTCATTAAAGAATGCTGTTGCAATTTGGATCGGTATTGCATTATATTTGTAGATCACTTCAGGTAGTATTGACATTTTCATGATGTTGAGTCTTCCTATCCATGAGCATTTTTTTTTCTTCCAATTATATAGGTCTCTTGGTTTCTTGCAGTAGCATTTTGTAGTTTTCTTTGTATAGGTCTTTTATATCCTTGGTTAGATTTATTCCCAAGTGTTTTATCATTTGGGGGGCTATTATAAACGGCATTCTTTTTGTGATTTACTTTTTGAAGTTCTCTTTGTTGATGTAGAGGAATCCAACTGATTTTTTATATGTTGATATTGTACCCTGCTACTTTGCTGACTCCTTCTATTAGTTCCAGTAGTTTTTTGTGGAATCCTTGGAGTTTTCCACGTATAGGTTCATTTCATCTGTGTATAGGGAAAATTTTGCTTCTTCCTTCCAATTTGGAGGTCCTTTGTTTCTTTCTTTTTCCATATTTCTTTAGGTAAGACTTTCAGTGCAATGACATTTTGGTTAGCAGCTGAGCAATTAACCAATGCACCACAAGTCCTCCTCTATGTCGTTACCTTGAAATTTACTGTTATCTTCCTAAGTTTAAAACAGTCTTTTATTTATTGATATCACTTTGGCTTCCTCTCCATATGAAAGTTCTATAACTACACCATTCATTCCGTCTTTTTTGTTTTGATGTCATCATTTACATATTGATGTCTTTGGTTCCCTGTTTTTAGCCTTTTAGCTTTGTTTTATTTTTAAAATTCTTTATTTGGGTTGGTATCTGGGTGGTCTGTCCTGTGTCCAAATATCAGATTATTGTTTAATGTTTTTGGTTCTCTATTCGAAGGACTCTCTTTAATATTTCTTGTAAGTTTGGTCTGGTTTTTACAAATTCCCTTAATTTCTGCATATCTGGAAATATTCTAATGTTGCCATTGTATTTGAGAGACATTTTTACTTAATATAGAATTGCTGAGTTTTTTTTTGTTTTTTTTTTACTTTCGACCTTTTATATAGGTCTTCCCACTGTCTTCTTGCCTACGTGGTTTTAGCTACATAGTTGGAGATTAGTTTTATTGGTTCCCCTTTGTAGATAGGTGACTTTATTTTTCCTTAGCTGATCTCAGGATTCTTTGTTTGTCTTTGGTCCTTTTTTTTTTTGCACGTTTGTTTATAAGTCTTAGTGACTTTCTTTGGGCTCTATCCTGTAGAGGGTTCATTGCGCTTCTTGGATGAGTATCTTCTTGTCTTTCATGATGATAGATAGTGAAGTTTTCTGCCAGGATTATTTGACAATTGTCTCTGTGTTTTGCATTGCACCCAGCCCCATCCATTGGATCTCTTATCATATGCAAGTTGTTCCTCTTGATAGTGTCCCACATAATTATTAGGATTTCTTCATTCTTTTTTCTGATTTTTCCTCAAACAAATTGGTATCAAGGGACTTTTCTTTAATTTCACTAATCTGTCTTCCATTGCTTCAATTCTGGTCCTATATCTTTCTTTTGAGTTGTCTGTTTCTGAAATTTTATTCTTAATCTTTTGGCTTTCTAGTTGATGTTTTTGTATGGTTTCCAGTTGTTTCGTTTTTATATTGTTTTCCTGAATTCTTTATCACCTTTATGAGTTGTAAACAACTTGACAACAATGGGTTTTTCGTTTGTTGCTTTCTTTCATTTTGTCAGTGCCTTCCTTGATTTTGTCTATATTTTTCTTGGTTTTGCCTGTGTTTTCACAGGCTGTTTCTTACCCCCGGCAGTTTTTTTGTTCTTTATTTCAGTCACTTGCTGACTCCATCCTGTCCTGCTTCTTTTTGTGATTTGATATTGTCTGTTGTTTCCGAAGCATCAAGAAATTATTATATCTATTTATTTACTGTGTGTTTGTTGAACCCTGAAATTTTGTTTTGTTTTGATATATCCAAGTAGGCTGGGCCTGTGTTTTGCTCTGGTCTCTAATTTTGCCATTTTGATGCTCTCGGTACCTTTCTCAGGGTTGGTGGAAGAATGACTGCATGTGTGAGTGTGGGTCTCTCGTGGGGCTGTTGAGGATATAGGTGGTGTTTCTGTTGAGGTGGTGTGTTTGTCTGTCCAGCTGGACCCTGGCTGTGGGTGCAGTGGGTGATCTTCCTAGTTGTGGGGTTGGGTGCTGTGTGTGTGCTCTGCTGATAGCAGGGTGGTTGGGTTTGGGGTATCTGGGTTGTTGGTCCCCAGATGAGTTGTCTGGAAACTCTCATCAATGGTTCCAGGTGAGCAGGGTTATGTGGGGATGTTTAGAATTAGAATATAGAGTACAGAAGAATATACAATATACATTATAGAAGAATATACACAGTAGACTATACAATACAGAATATAGATTATACAAGAGCATATAGTACAGAATTTAGAATATAGAAAGTAGAATGTAGAATACACAATATAAAATGTAGAATAAAGACTATAGAATACAGAGTATAAAATATAGAAAATTATGGAATGTAGAATGTAAAATATAGAAGAATACACTATATTCTATTTTCAAAGTTCTTTTACATTCTGTATTCTATCTTCAGTGTTCTATGTTCCATATTCTATGTTTCAAATTCTCTATTTTCTATAATCTATGTTCTTCTATATTCTATATTTTTGTATATTCTATATTCCATACTCTGCATTCTATATTTGATGTTCTACATTCTATATTTTTCTACATACAATATTCTTCTATGTTCTATATTTCATATTCCATATTCTACATTGTATATTTTAAATTCTTCCATATTCTATGCTCTATATTCTGTATTCTACATTCTAAATTCTTATTCTATGTTCTTCCATATTCTTCTATATTCTATATACTGTATTTTTCTGTATTCTATATTCCATAGTCTACATTCTTCCTTCTATATTCTACATTCTTCTATATTCTGTATTCTATACTCTTCTGTAGTGTATATTTTGTTTTACATTCTATATTCTTATTCCATTATCTTCTATAATCTATATTCTTCTATATTCTGTGTTCTTTATGCTTTATTTATATTCTATATTTTGTATTCTATATTCTTCTATATTCTATATTCCATCCTGTGTTCTGTATTCAATGTTCTTTTTCTATATTCTATAATTTTCTGTATTCTATATTCTACATTCTATATAGTCTGTATCATATATTGTTCTATATTGTATATTCTGTATTTTGCATTCTACATTCCATAATCTTCTATATTGTATAATGTATATTCTCTATATTATGTATTTTATTCTATATTTTATATTCTACATTCTATTTTCTAAATTCTGTATTTTCTATATTCCATTGATTGTATTCTATATTCATTTTTCTCTATAGTCTATATTTTTTAATAATTTTCTGTATTCTATATTCCATATTGCATACTATGTATACTCTATTCTACATTCTCTTATAGTCTATCTTCTATATTTAATTCTACATTCTATATTCCAGAATCTTCAATATTCTATAATCTATATTCTTCTATATTCTATGTTCTTTATTCTATATGTTATATTCTATATTTTGTATTCTACTTTGTACATACTCTATTCTATATTTATCTCTATTTTATATTTTTCTATATTCTCTATTCCATACCCTGTATTCTATATCACATATTCTATATTCTGTGTTCTATGTTCTATATCCAATATTTTTATATACTATATTCTTCTGTATTCTATATTCCGTATTCTATATTCTACATTCTGCATTCTATATTCTATAGTCTTCTATGTTCTGTATTCTATACTCTTCTACATTCTTATTCTACATTCTATATTCTTCTCTTATAATCTATATTCTTCTGCTATATTCTATATTGTACATTCTAAATTGTATATTAAATATTCTACAGTCTACATTCTATATTCTAAATTTTGTAATATTCTTTATTCTTCTCTATACTCTATTCCACATTCTATGTTCTCTATTCTACATTCTATATTCCATTTTCTTCTATATTCTACATGTTCTCTTCTAAATTTTTCTGAATTCTGTATTCTTCTATATTCTATATTTTTTAGTGTTTATTCTACCTTCTAATCTCTATATTCTATATTCTTCTGTAATCTAATATTCTCTTGTATTCTCTATTCTACATTCTATATTCTTCTATAGTCTGTAATCTATATTCTTCTACTTTCTTTATTCTATATTTTTCAACAGTGTATATCCGATACCTTATATTCCATATTTGTCCATATTCTATTTTCTTCTATGTTCTATCTTCTATTTTCTGTAGTCTGTCATCTATATTCTGTATTCTTCTATATTCTGCATTCTATATCCTATATCTTCTATATTCTAAATTTTTGCTCTGTATTTTCCTATATTCCATATTCTGTTTTTCAGTTTTCTATATTCTTCTATAATTATACTCTACATTCTTCTATTGTCCATATTCCATATTCTTCTATACTCTATATTCTTTTATATTCTGCATTGTATTTTCTGTCCTATGTTCTCCTATATACTATATTCCTCTATATTCTATGTTCTAAATTCTTCTATATTCTATATTTTATATTCTACATTCTAAATTCTATATTCTCCTATGTTCTATATTCTTTTATATTCTCTTTCTATATTTTTACATATTCTAGGTTCTATATTCCATACTCTGTATTCTATATTGTATATTCAAAGTTCTATGTTCTATATTCTTTATTTTTATATATACTATATTTTTCTGCGTGGTATATTCTATGTTCCATATTCTACATTCTGTATTCTTTTAAATTCTGTATTCTTTTATATTTTACATTCTACATTCCATAATTCTCTGTATTCTACAATCTGTATTCTGTATTATATAGTCTTTATTCTATATTTTATATTCTGTAGTCTACATTCTATATTCTGTATTCTATGTTCTTCAGTAATCTATACTCTTTCTTGTATAGTCTTCTACTGTGTACATTCTTCTATAATGTATATTCTGTATTCTATATCCTAATTCTTCTATATTCTCTATTCCATATTCTGTATTCTTCAATATTCTGTATTCTACATTCTACTATATTCTTTTTCTTGTATTTTCCATACCCTTGTATATTCTATATTCTTCTATATTCCGTATTCTATGTGCTCCTATATTCTATATTTTACATTGTACATTCTATATTCCATTATTTTCTATATTGTATGATTTATATTATATTCTATACTTTCCTGTATTCTTCATTGTATACTTTGCATTGTATAATCTGTATTCTACATTGTACATTTTGTATTCTTCTGCATTCTATATTCTAAATTTATATTCTATTTTCTTTTATATCCTGTATTCTTTATGCTATATTCTTCTATAATGTATATTCTATATTCTTCTTTATTCCAAATCCTCTATACACTATATTGTTCTGTTTACAAAGTTCTTTTATATTCTGTATTCTATCTTCAGTGTTCTATGTTCCATATTCTATATTTTAAATTCTCTATATTCTGCAATCTATGTTCTTCTATATTCTATATTTTTGTATATGCTATATTCCATACTCTGTATTCTATATTTGATGTTCTATATTCTGTTTTGCCACATACACTATTCTTCTATATTCTATATTTCATATTCCAATTCTACATTCCACATTGTATATTTTAAATTCTTCCATATTCTATGCTCTGTGTTCTATATTCTACATTCTAAATTCTTCCATATACTTCTAGTCTATATTTTTCTATCTACTATATATTTCTGTATTCTCTATTCCATATTCTATATTCTTCCTTCTATATTCTATATTCTACTATGTTCTGTATTCTATATTCTTCTATATTGAATATTCTGTATTTTAAATTCTATATTCCATTATCTTCTATATTCTATAATCTATATTCTTCTATAGTCTGTGTTCTTTACCCTTTGTTTTATATTCTGTATTCTACATTCTATATTTTTCTATACTCTATATTTTCTATATTACATATTCCATACTCTGTGTTCTATATTCAATGTTCTTTTTCTATATTTTTCTATACAATTTTCTGTATTCTATATTCTTCATTCTTTACTCTATATTCTTCTATAGTCTGTATCATATATTTTTCTATATTGTAAATTCTGTATTTTACATTCTACATTCTATATTCCATAATCTTCTATACTGTATAATGTATATTCTCTATATTATGTATTTTTTCTATATTTTATATTCTATATTCTGTATTCTACATTCCGTATTCTAAATTCTATATTTTTCTATATTCCATTGTCTATATTCTATATTCAATGTTGTTTTCTATATTCTATATATTTTATAATTTTCTGTATTCTATATTCCATATTGCATATTCTGTAAACTATATTCTACATTCTATATTTTCTTACATTCCATCTTCTATATCCTATATTTAATTCGATATTCGAGAATATTCTATATTCTTCTGTATTCTATGTTCTTTATTCTACTTTGTACGTACTCTATTCTACATTCTATATTTAAGTCTATTCTATATTCTATATTCCATACTCTGTATTCTATATTCCATATTCGATGTTCTATATTCTGTATTTTTTATATCTTGTATTCTTCTGTATTCTACATTCTATATTCCATATGCTATATTCTACATTCTGCATTTTATATTCTTCTATGTTCTGTATTCTATACTCTTCTACATTCTATATTTTTCTGTTGTAATCTATATTCTTATACCTGCTATATTCCATATTGTACATTCTAAATTCTATATTCAATATTCTAGTCTACATTCTATATTCTAAATTTTTCAATATGCTTTATTCTTCTCTATTCCCTATCCCATATTCTATGTTCTCCATTCTCCATTCCATTTTCTTCTATATTCTATATTCTACATTTTGTATTCTAATTTTTTTCTGAATTCTATATTTTTTATGTATATTCTACCTTCTAATCTCTATATTCTTCTGTAATCTATTCTCTTGTATTCTCTATTCTACATTCTATATTCTTCTATATTTTGTCATCTGTATTTTTCTACTTTATTCTCTATTCAATACTGTATATCCTATACCCTATATTCCGTTTGTCAATATTCTACTTTCTTCTACATTCTATCGTCTATATTCTGTAGTCTGTCATCTATATTCTTTATTCTTCTATATTCTGCATTCTATATCCTATATCTTCTAAATTTATGCTGTTTTCCTATATTCTGTATTCTATATTTTTCAATATTCTACATTCTTCTATAATTATATTCTACATTCTCCTATTTTCCATATTCCTTATTCTTCTATACTCTATATTTTTCTATATTCTTTTTTCTTTTATGTTCTGTATTGTATCTTCTATGTTCTTCTATATACTATATTCCTCTATATTCTATAGCCCATATTCTATATTCTACGTTCTAAATTCTTCTATATTCTATATTTTATACTCTACATTCTAAATTCTTTTATATTCTATTTCTATATTCTTCCATAATCTAGGTTCTACATTCCATTCTCTGTATTTTATATTGTATATTTAAAGTTCTATGTTCTATATTGTTTATCTTTCTATATACTGTTTTTCTGTATGGTATATCCTATGTTCCATATTCTATATCCTATATTCTACATTCTGTATTCTTCTATAGTATGCATTCTATATTCTTCTATATTTTACATTCTACATTTCATAATTTTCTATATTCTATAATCCGTAACCAATACTCTTCATTTTATATTTTATATTCTGTATTCTACATTCTATTTTCTATATTCCAAATTCTGTATTCTATGTTCTTCTATAATCTATATTCTGTATCGTATAGTCCTGTAGGGTAGCCTGCATGCAGAACAGGCCCGAATAGCGGAGCCCCGCAGGTAAGGCGAAGCCCGAAAGGAGAGTCCTGCAGGCAACAATAGTCTCGAAAGGAGAGCCCCGTAGGCATGAACAGGCCCGAACAGAGAGTCCCGCAGGGAAGAACAGGCCCGAAAGGAGAGTTCTGCAGGCAAGTATATGCCCAAATGGAGAGTCCCGCAGGCAAGTATAGGCCCTAACGGAGAGTCCCGCAGGCAAGAATATCCCCTAATAGAGAAGCCCCACAGGCAAGAACAGGCCCAAATAGCGGAGCCCCGCACGCAGAAAAAGGCCTGAATAACGGAGCTCCACAGGCACTAAGAGGCCCGAATAGGAACCCTGCAGACAAGAGAAAGTCTGAAAGGAGAGTCCCGCAGGCAAGAATAGTCCTGAACTGGGACTCACGCAGGCAAGAATAGGCCAGAATTGGAGCCCGGCAGGCAAGAAAAGGCCCTTCCACAGTCCCGCGGGCAAGAATAGGCCTGAAGAGAGGAGCCCCACAGGCAAGAACAGGCCCGAACAGAGTTCCACAGGCAAGAATAGGCCCGAACAGGGAAGCCTGGAGTCGAGAACAGGCCCGAACGGAGAGTCCCGCAGGCGAGAACAGGCCTGAAAGGAGAGTCCCGCAGCCGAGAAAAGGCCCGAACAGAGATTCCCACAGGCCAGAATAGAGGAGCCCTGTAGGCAAGAATAGGCCTGAACAGGGTCCCGAAGGCAAAAATAGACCTGAACGGAGAGTCCCGCAGGCAAGAACAGGCCAGAACGGAGATTTCTGTAGCCAAGAATAGGCCCCAACAGAATCCGGAAGGCAAGAACATGCCCTAATAGAGGAGTCCCGCACGTACGAACACCCGAATAGCGGAACCCGCCACACAGGATCACGCACAAATACTGGAGCCCCGCAGGCACGTACACGCCCGAATAACGGAGGCCCGCAGGCTCAAACAGGCCCGAATAACGGAGGCCTGCAGGCTCAAACAGGCCTGAATAACGGAGCTCCGTAGGCACGAACAGGCCCAAATAGAAGAGCCCCGCAGGCAAGAGGAGGAAGGAAAGGATGCTCCCGCAGGCAAGATTAGGCCCAAAGAGAGAGTTCTGCAGGTAAGAATAGGCCCGAACGGAGATTCCCACAGGCCATGTTAGAGGAGCCCTGTAGGCAAGAATAGGCCTGAACAGGATCCGGCAGGCAAAAATAGACCTGAACGGAGAGTGCCGCAGGAAAGAATAGGCCAGAACGGAGATTTCTGTAGCCAAGAATAGGCCCCAACAGAATCCGGAAGGCAAGAACAGGCCCGAATAGAGGAGCCCCGCACGCAAGAACAGGCCCGAATAGCGGACCCGCCACACAAGAACACACACGAATATCGGAGCTCCGCAGGCACAGCAGGCCCGAATAGAAGAGCCCCGCAGGCAAGAGGAGGAGAAAGGATGCTCCCGCGGGCAAGATTAGGGCCGAATGGAGGTTCCGCAGGCAAGAATACGTCCGAAGGGAGAGTCTCGCAGGCAAAAATAGGCCCTAACGGAGAGTCCTGCAGGCAAGAATAGGCCTGAAGGAATGATCCCACAGGCAAGAATAGGCCCGAACAGAGTGTCCCATAGGCATGAATGGGCCCTAACAGAAGGTCCTGCAGGCGAGAATAGGCCGGAAGGGAGAGTCCCGCAGGCCACGATAGGCCCGAACAGAGATACCCGAATGCAAGAATAGGCCCAAATACAGGAGCCCCGCAAGCAAGAATAGGCCCTAAGGGAGAGTCCCGCAGGGGAGAACAGGTCCGAAAGGAGAATCCCACAGGCAAGAAGAAGCCAGAATAGAGGAGCCCTGTAGGCAAGAATTGGCCTGAACATGGTCCCGCAGGCAAGAATATAGAATGTTGAATACAGTATAAAGAATATGGAATATAGAATACACAAAAATATAGTATATGTAAATATATAGAAAATAGAAGATTGAATATAAAAAAATATAGAATATAGAAAAATTTCAAATGTTTAATATAGAATGTAGAATATAGAAGAATTTAAAATGTAGACTACAATATGGAATATAGAATACAGAAGAATATAGTATAGAGAAATATAGAACATAGAACATCAAATAGAGAATAGAGAGTATGGTATATACGATATAGGAAAATATAGAATATAGAAGAACATAGAATTTAGAATGTGGAATATAGAATATAGAAGAATTTAGAACATAGAATATGGAATATAGAAGGAAATAGTACATAGAAGAAAACTGAACATAGAACACAGAACACAGAAGCTAGAATACAGAATGTAAAAGAATATAGAAAATAGTAGAATATAGAATATACAAGAATATGGAATACAGAAGAATATAAACAAGAGTATAGATTATAGAATGTACATTACGGAAGAATATAGAATACAGAATATAGAAGAATATTGAATATAAATTTAGAATATAGAATAGAGAAGGCTATAGAAAATACAAGAAAAAGAATATAGTAGCATGTAGAATACACAATATGGAAGAAGAGAGAATATAGAAGAATTAGAATATAGAATAGAGAAGAATATAGAATATACATTATAGAAGAGTATACACAGTAGAAGACTATACAATACAGAATATAAATTATACAAGAACATGTAATACAGAATTTAGAATATAGAAAGTAGAATACAGAAAACAATATAAAATATAGAATAAAGACTATAGAATACAGATTATAAAATATAGAAAATTATGGAATGTAGAATGTAAAATATAGAATACACTATATTCTTCTATTTTCAAAGTTCTTTTGTATTCTGTATTCTATCTTCAGTGTTCTGTGTTCCATATTCTATATTTTAAATTCTCTGTATTCTATAATCTATGTTCTTCTATATACTATATTTTTGTATATTCTATATCCCATACTCTGTATTCTATATTCTATATTTTTCTACATACAATATTCTTCTATATTCTACATTGTATATTTTAAATTCTTCCATATTCTATGTTCTGTATTCTACATTCTAAATTCTTTTCCTTCCATATTCTATATTCTTCTATATACTATAATTTTCTGTATTCTACATTCCATATTCTACATTCTTCCTTCTATATTCTATATTCTGAATTCTATATTCTTCTATATTGTAGATTCTGTATTTTACATTCTATATTCTATATTCCATTATTTCTATATTCTATAATCTATATTCTTCTATATTCTGTGTTCTTTATGCTTTATTTCATATTCTATATTTTGTATTCTACATTGTATATTCTTCTGTATTCTATGTTCCATACTCTGTGTTCTATATTCAATGTTCTTTTTCAATATTCTATATTTCTCTGTATAATTTTCTGTATTCTATACATTCTATATTCTTCTATAGTCTGTACCATATGTTCTATATTGTATATGCTGTATTTTACATTCTACATTCTATATTCCATAATCTTCTATATTCTAGAATGTATATTCTCTATATTATGTATTTTTTATTCTATATTTTATATTCTGTATTCTACATTCTATATTCTAAATTCTATATTTTTCTATATTCCATTGTCTGTGTTCTATATTCAATGTTTTTTCCTATAGTGTATATTTTTTTATAATTTTCAGTTATAATTTTCAGTATTCTATATTCCATATTGTATATTATGTAAACTATATTCTACATTCTATATTCTCTTATATTCCATCTTCTATTAAAAAAAATTTTTTTATTCTGTATTCCAGAATCTTCTATATTCTGTAATGTATAGTCTTCTATATTCTATGTTCTTTATTCTATATTTTATATTCTGTATTGTACTTTGTACATACTCTATTCTATATTCTATATTTATCTCTATTCTATACTTTTCTATATTCTCTATTAATACCCTGTATTGTATATTCAATATTCTATATTCCAAATTCTTCTATATTCCATATTCCACATTCTAAATTCTATGTTCTTCTATATTCTATATTTTCCTATATCCTATATTCCATACTCTCTATTCTATATTCGATGTTCTATGTTGTATATTCTGTATTTTTCTCTATACTATATTCTTCTGTATTCTATATCCCATATTGTATATTCTACATTCTATATTCTAAAATCTTCTATATTCTACATTCTGTATTCTATATTCTTCTGTATTCTACGTTCTATATTCAATCTTCCATTTTCTATATTTTTACATATACTATGTTTTTGTGTATTCTGTATTCCATATTCTTGATACTATAGTCAACATTCTATGTTCTTCTATATTCCGTATTCCATAGTCTCCTACATTCTATATTTTACACTGTACATTCTATATTCCATAATCTTCTGTATTGTATAATTTACAATCTTTTATATTCTATAATCTATATTCTCCTTTATTGTTCATTCTATACTTAGCATTCTGTAATCTGTATTCCACATTGTACATTTTATATTCTTCTGTATTCTATATTCTAAACATATATTCTATGTTCTTCTATATTCTGTTATCTATGCTATATTCTTCTATATTCTGTTATCTATGCTATATTCTTCTATAATGTATATTCTATATCCTTATTTATTCCAAATCCTCTATACACTATATTCTTCTATTTTCAAAGTTCTTTTATATTCTGTATTCTATCTTCAGTGTTCTATGTTCCATATTCTATATTTGAAATCTTTACATTCTATAATCTATGTTCTTCTGTATTCTATATTTTTCTATATTCTATATTCCATACTCTATTCGATGTTCTATATTCTGTATTTTTCTACATACAATATTCCTCTGTGTTCTATATTGCACATTTCATATTCCATATTCTACTTTCTGCATTGTATATTTTAAATTCTTCCATATTCTGTGTTCTATATTCTTCCATATTCTTCTATGTTCTATATTTTTCTACATACTATATTTTTCTGTATTCTATATTCTTCATTCTTCATTCTATATTCGTCTATATTCTGTACTCTATATTCTTCTATATTGTATATTCTGCATTTTATATTCTATATTCCATTATCTTCTATATTCTTTAATCTATATTCTTCTATATTCTGTGTTCTTAATTTCATATTCTATATTTTGTATTCTATATTCTTCTATATTCTATATTCCATACTCCGTGTTGCATATTCAGTGTTCTTTTTCTGTATTCTATACTTTTCTATATAATTTTCTGTATTCTATATTCTTCCATAGTCTGTATCATATATTCTTCTATATTGTATATTATGTATTTTACATTCTACATTCTACATTCCGTAATCTTCTATATTCTGTAATGTTTATTCTATACATTATGTATATTTTTATTCTGTTTTATATTCTATATTATTCTATATTCCATTGTCTGTATTCTATATTCAATTTTTTTCTATAGTCTATATATTTTATAATTTTCTGTATTCTGTATTCCATATTGCATATTCTGTATACTATATTCTGCATTCTATATTCTCTTATATTCCATCTTGCATATTCTATATTTAAATCTACATTCTATATTCCAGAATCTTCTATATTCTATAATCTATATTCCTTTATATTCTATGTTCTATATTTTATATTCTGAATTCTACTTTGTACATACTCTATTCTATAGTCTATATTTATCTCTATTCTATGTTTTTTCTATTTCTCTGTTTCATGCTCTGTATTCTATATTCCATATCAATGTTCTATATTCTATATTTTTATATACTATATTCTTCTGTATTCCACATTCTATATTCGTTATTCTATATTCATCCTGCATTCTTCTATGTTCTGCATTCTATACTCTTCTACATTCTTATTCTATATTCTTCACTTATAATCTATATTCTTCTATCTGCTATATTCTATATTGTACATTCTAAATTCTATATTCAATATTCTACAGTCTGCATTCTATATTTTAAATTTTTCAATATTCTTTATTCTTCTCTATACTCTATTCCATATTCCATGTTCTCCATTCTAAATTTTATATTCTATTTTCTTCTATATTCTACATTTTATGTTCTAAATTTTTCTGAATTCTTCTATCTTCTATATTTTTATTGTACATTCTGCCTTCTAATCTCTATATTCTTCTATAATCTAATATTCTCTTGTATAGTCTATTCCGTATTCTCTATTCTACATTCTATATTCTTCTATGTTCTATATTCTTTTATATTCTATTTCTATATTTTTCTATAGTCTAGGTTGTATATTCCATATTCTGTATTCTATACTGTATATTCTATGTTCTATATTCTAAAATCTTCCATATTCTACATTCTGTATTCTAAATTCTACATTCTATATTCTTCTAGATTCTGTATTCTAGATTTTTCTATATTCTGTGTTCTATATTCAATCTTCTATTTTCTATATTTTACATATACTATATTTTTGTGTATTCTATATTCCATATTCTTGATACTATATTCAACATTCCATATTCTTGTATATTCTGTATTCCATTTTCTCCTATATTCTACATTTTACATTCTACATTGTATTTTCCATAATCATGTATATTGTATAATTTATAGTCTATATTCTGTAATTTATATTCTCTTATATTCTTCATTCTATAGTTTGCATTCTATAATTGCTATTCTACATTGTACATTTTGTATTCTTCTGTATTCTATATTCGGAATTTATATTCTATTTTCTTCTATATTCTGTATTCTTTATGCTATGTTCTTCTATAATGTATATTCTATACTTTTCTTTATTCCAAATCCTCTATACACTATATCCTTCTATTTTCAAAGTTCTTTTATATTCTGTATTGTATACTCAGTGTTCTATGTATCATACTCTATATTTTAAAGTTTCTGTATTCTATGATCTGTGTTCTTGGATGTTTTTCTACATTCTGTATTTTTGTATATTCTATATTCCATACTCTGTATTCTATATTCGATGTTCTATATTTTTCTTCATACAATATTGTTCTATATTCTATATTGCATATTTTGTACTACATATTATATATTCTACATTCTATATTTTAAATTCATCTATATTCTCTATTCTATAGTCTATGTTCTTCCATATTCTATCTTTTTATATACTATATATTTTTGTATTCCATATTCTATATTTGTCCTATATTCTATATTCTTCTATATTCTGTTTTCCTCTATATTGTGAATTCTGTACTTTACAATCTATATTCTATTGTCTTCTATATTCTATAAAATATATTTTATGTTCTGCGTCATTTATACTTTATTTCCTAATCTATGTTTTTTATTCTACATTATATATTCTATGTTCAATATTCTATATTCTTCTATATTCTATATTTCCTATTCCATACTATGTGTTCTATATTGAATGTTCATTTTCTATATGTGGCAAACAGGTCATCCGTGTCCCCACATCCATAAACCACTGGACTGCTGGGGCCCAGGCTGCCAGGATTTCGGCCTTGCCTTCGGAGCCCGGCCACATACGCAGCTTTTGACCGGAGGCAGGGATGGGTAGAAAGCAAAAATTTGGAAAATGGCAGTGTCTCCTCGATTTTCCTGGCATTGTCTTTTTGAGCGGAATGCTTTTTTTCCTAGTAGGATGAGACACTGACGGAAAAGGCAGGATTATGTGTGCAGGAAAGGTGTGTGCTGAGAGGGTGACGACGTTGAGACTAGGTTGGGATCTTTTGTCCCAGGAAAGGCCCCTGGCAGGTGTGGGTCAATGTTCTCGGCCCTTCCCGTTGTGGGGGGCAGTTTCACCATACAAAGCAGCAGAGGAATTATTCCTCGCCTGAGAACTTGCATTTCCCCCAAGCTACAACTGGCCAGGGTCCACCCTACTTTATTCCTCATGTCAATCAACAAGAGCTAAGACATTCCAGAGAGACTACCTGCTATTGTCTGTCCGTGGGAAAGTGGTACAGCCAGAAGCCTCCTCCGTTTCATCTCTAGGCTCTCTCTCAGGCCCCTCGTACTTGTGATGTGTCTCAGAGGTAGAATGAATAGATTTCTCTGAATGACCACGTACAGAGAGGGGCCATAGATGCTGAGGAAGGGTGCCTTGAATACTGATATTCTAGCATAAGTGGAACAGAGATACTTCCCTGCTATCCCAGTGTGTCGAACCTGTCCACATCAACGGTTACCTACTGTGAAGATATTCCCTGGGTGCCCTCCATTTTGTGGCCAAAGACAGAAGGGGCCGTTGTGTATCCATGGGTAAAATGGAGGGCTCTGCGGAACCGGTGGGTTAGGCTGGACCTCTCCTATTGGCTCAGTGTTTGTAACCCGTCCCCGTCAGAAGTTCCGCCCAGCCTTCCGGTGGCGGTCTCCATGCTGATTAGGAAAAAAACCTTACGCCCCGCACTCAGCCTTCACCTGACCTACCTGGCCTCTTTACCCTCATCGAGACCACTGTTTGGATGAAAGAAAGGATGTCGGCCAGTGACCAAGTGTCCTCATTGCCTTTGAAGGATTAGGCTCCTGGCCTGGGCAGAAGACAGCCAAGGTCAGCCTGAGCCTAGACACCTAGTGACCTGTGACACTGCAACCAGTGATAGATGTTGATTTCCACGCTCACGTATCCTCAGGTGGCGGATTCACAGTGTCAGAGGAGAACTATAAGTAGAGATCACACACTCACGAGGGCATGGGTCAAAGGTCGGGGAAAATACCTGAGGTCGTGGAGCTCTAGCAGAGCCAGCCTAGGGCCAAGGCCTCCCTCTTGTACGTGGCAAAGTGGTGAACCATAGGCATGAATTTCGGTGGCTGGATATGACTCTAGAACTTATTCAACTTGTTTTATGCTGTTGGGTACTTGGACTTGTTTCAGAGTATCACTATTATAAATAAAACTATAATGAAGATGCTCATATATAAATCTTTCTCTAAATCTGATGATTTCCTTAGGATAGATTCCAAGCAAGGGCTTTGCGATAGTGTTTAAATTGTATTGTTTTCTTTCCCTGACTCTATGCCAGACTCCACTGCAACTCGGTGTTTTCATTGTTGCAGGATTTTTAGACATGCCTCAGGAATTTAGACAGTGACTGGTCATTTTCTTTAGTTAAAACATTTTCTTTTGATGTAATAACTCCAACAGAAACATTCTTTCAATTTTCCTAATAATGCTACATGTTTATTTATGTATTATTTAAGCATCACTTATCAGTAAACCAAATTCCAGCTTAAATGATTCAGCACATTGATGAATATTTAGAACGCTTCCCCTTGGAGATATGCACTTCTATAGTCATCAGTGATGATCAAAAGCAAACTAAATCGCTTAATTTTCTAACAGAAAACATTGGTGCTTTCATGACTATTAACTAACTCAATCAATCTTAATTACTTAATCATGTCAGTTGCTAAGACCTTAAATTGGAGAAAAAGAATGCATTTGGGAGGTGATGTTTACTTTCTCCCAAACTGAACATCAAGACTGCACCCAAAGTATATAATGTCCATCAACATTTACTGAATATCTGACGGCTTCAAATTTGGTGATGATATGTGAAGAATGCTTAGAGCTAACATAGAGCCTAAATATTTATGAAAAACGTATAAAAAATACATACAAAGAACACTGCTTAGTAAAAACAACTGTGCAGAAGTGATCTGAAAATGCTGAGGTAGGCACATTTTCTAGCAGATCTAACATGAGAAAGGACGGAAAGTTGGAAATGAATCTGAAAAGGACTCAAGATGAGACAAGGATCTTTTAAAAGCAGCTTCTTTTTGTTGTGAGGTGCCGTTGAGTGGATTCCGACTCATAGCGACCCTGTAGAACAAAGTAGAACTGCCCCATAGGGTTTCCAAGGAGCAGCTGGTGGATTTGAACTGCCAACCTTTTGGTTAGCAGCTGTAGCTCTTAACAAGTGTGCCACCAAAGCTCCATAAAAGTAGCTGGGACTCCTCAAATGTTGTTATTATCTGCCTTTGAGTTGGCCCTTGACTCACGGCCACTGTATGTACAATGGGATCAGATCATTGTGATCCACGGGATTTTCATTGGCTGATTTTCAGTAGATCACCAGGCCTTTCTTCCTACTCTGTCTTAGTCTGAAAGCTTCACTGAAACCTGTCCATCACGAGTGACCCTACTGGTATTTGAAATCCTGTGATGGCTACCCTGAGGTTCACTGTCTGGGAATCAAACCCAGGTCTCCTGCATGGAAGGTGGGAATTCTACCACCGAACCACCACTGTCCCCTCAAGGAAGAATCCTTTTATAAATGAGGGGTGATATTTTGTGCCCAGGGTGACAAATTGGTTTACAAAGCTAATTCTGTTAGAAATAAGGGTTATTAGAATTTGTGAGGAAGATGTCATTCAAACTGAAGTGGTGGGGGACCATGGTCCTTTATTCCTGGATGCATATACAGAACTTAGCAAAATCACAGCCTCGTTGTTTATTCTTGGGGATATTTCTTGTATAAATTTTTGAAACACTTGAAATTAACCCCTGGGAGCTAAAGGTCAAGGTTTTACAGGATTTCTTTTAAGACGAATATTTAAGATTGAACGTGTCCAGTATTCTTATTAGGAGTCCCTTGGTGGCACAAATCGTTAAACCCCACTACTAGCTGGAAGGCTGGCGATTTAAACTCACCCAAGGTGCATCAGATGACAAGCCTGGTGATCTGCTTCTGAAAGGTCACAACCATTGGAAACACTACAGATCAGACAGATTTTAGACAGATATATGGATGGATAGATGGATGGACAGGCAGATGAAAGGATAGATGGATGGATGATGGATGGATGATAGGTGGATAGTGGATGGACAGATGGACAGGTGGGCGGATGGACAGATGGATGGATGGATGGATATTTAGGTAGGTAGGAGATAAAGATAGCTGCCCTTGAGTTGACTCCAACTCAGTGAGATCTTATGTACAGCAGAAAAACATGCTGCCTGGTCCTGAGTCATCCTCATGATCACTGGCATTTGCAAGTCCATCCTTGTTCTGTTGTGACAATCCATCTCACCAAGGGTCTCCCTTACCCTTGCTGGCCCTCTACTTCACCAAACACAATGCTGTCCTTCAGCCATTGATCTCTCTTGATGATGTGTCTAAATTTAGCAAGCTAGTTGGCCAATCTTCTTGTATGACCTCATTAACGTAAGAAAGGAATAAGCTACTTCCAAACAGAATCATATCCACATGTCCAGGAGCCAAGCTTTCATATTTTTTGGGGAGGACATAATCCAATCCATAACAAAGTATTCAAAAACAGACAGAGCTGTGTAGACAACACCTTTCTTTCCAAACTCCAATTTCCAAAACGTAGGTGTTTAGCAATATTACATTCTTTTCTTCTCCCTTTTTCTTGCTTCCCACAGTCCCCTTCCCAAGCCCTGCTGCATTGTAGGAAGAAAACACCACATATATTTAATGAGTGTGTGATTTCTTTTTTCATTCCTATGGCTTTATTTTTTAGTGATAGAGAAAATTGGACTGCAATTTATGTATATTCATCAGTACTCACTCCGCCTCCATAGGTGTCCATTAAGGTAAAATGAATGCTGTGTAAATTAATTAAATCTGAGCCAAAGCTGTATATTTTCATTTGATGAGGGTGCTTTAAGGGTCTGTGACTGATACATTATTAAAAGAATTAAGTTTGAGGTTGAATTAGTTCTTGAGCCTCCTCCAGGCTGATACCCTGTATTTTGCGTGTACAACTGGACAGGTTGACCAGCCTCCCTGAATAAATAAAGCTGTTACACCAGGGCTGGCCTGCTACTTGGAACATCTAGATACTCTTAGCTGCAGAGAAGGATGAAACACTCATTTAAAAATAAATGCAAATAAATTAATTTCCAAGACAAAGGAATTGCACTAATAGCTGAAGTAAACGTATGGCGGCAAAACTGTGTGATCAGGGAGTGTCTTGCCTTTTGAATGTTTGGGTTTGTCCATTATGTAGTTATCTAGGACTCACTTCAGCAGCGCAGGTTCAGACAATGCCCTCGGAGTAAAATGTTTTATTTTAACGACGTACTATGCACTCTGCAGGAACCTGGTGGTGCAACGGTTAAGCACTCAACTGCTAACTGAAAGGTTAGCAGTGTGACCTTCCCCAGCAGCTCTGCTGGAGAAAAGACTTGTCGATCTGTTTCTGTAGAAGATTATAGCCTGGAAAACACTGTGGGGTAATTCTTATTTTGTCACACGGGGCCACTATGAGTCGGAATTGACTCCATGGTACCTAGTGATAACAACATG
Source organism: Loxodonta africana (assembly GCF_030014295.1). Taxonomy (NCBI): domain Eukaryota; kingdom Metazoa; phylum Chordata; class Mammalia; order Proboscidea; family Elephantidae; genus Loxodonta; species Loxodonta africana. The sequence continues at coordinate 835,559 of NW_026975539.1, forward strand.
TATTGTGCGTTAAATGCAAGCCAAAGATGCAGATCTTGAAATGCAATTTATCTTGGGTGGCTATCGCAACTTAGATGGAAAGATTTACTAGTAAATGGAGCTCCGCCGTGTTGTAGGCTGCAGTATGAGGATGGTTCAAGTGAACAGACTTACCATGTGTCTTAGTCACTTAGTGCCGCTGTAAAAAGCAGGTGGCTTCAATGAACAGAAGTTTATTTTCTAACAGTCTAAGAGGCTACAAGTCCAAATTCAGGGCACCAGCTTCAAGGGAAGGCTTTCTCTCTCTGTTAGCTCTGGGGAAAGGTCTTTGTCATCAATCTTCCTCAGCTCTAGGAGCTTCTCAGCACTGGGACGCTGGGCCCAAAGGACGTGCTATTCTCCATGCTCTTGTTTCTTGGTGGTATGCGGTCTACATGTCTCTCTGCTAACTTCTCTCTTTTATATCTCAAAAGAGATTGTCTCAAGACACAATCCAACCTTGCAATTGAGTCCCGCCTCATTAAAATAATTGCCACCTACCTCACCTCATTAACATCATGGAGGTTGTATTTACAACACATAGGAAAATCACATTAGATGAGAAAATGGTAGACAACCACACAATACTGGGGAATCACGGCCTAGACAAGTTGACACATATTCTATCCATAACAACATGCTACCCCTCTGAGTTGTGATGGCTTGTTTGTTACTGCACCATCTCTGTCCTAGCCTGACTAACACAAACCAGTCCTGGCACATGGTAACTGCCTTCTCATTGTTAACAATTATAACTTGCTGCCCTTCACTTGGAGGGAGCTCTGGTGGCACAGTGGTTAAATGCTTGGCTGCTAACTAAAAGTTCGGCTGTTTGAAACCACCAGCCACTGAGCAGGAGAAAGATGTGGCAGTCCACTTCTGTAACTATTACAGTCTTGGAACCTCTATGGGGCAGTTCTACTCTGTCCTACAGGGTTGTTATGGGAATCATCTTGACAGCAACAGGTTTCTTGGTTTGTCTCCTGGCCTCCTTATTGCAGAAATGAGGTTCAGTGTGGCCTAAAGGTTGGGTCTGGTAAGGGCTGCTGATTTGTTTTGCCTAGTCTTAAAGTTTTAAAAAAGCAAAGATGTCACTTTGATGACTAAGGTGTGCCTGACCCAAGCCATGGTCTTTTCAATGGCCTCATATGTGTGCGAACACTGGGCAATGAAAAAAAAAGTCAGAAGAAGAATCGGTGCATTTGTGTGTCATGTTGATGAAGAATATTGAACATACCGTGGACTGCCATATGAACGAACAAATCAGTCTTAGAAAGAAATCCAACCAGCCTGCTCCTTGGAAGTGAGATGGAGAGACTTTGGCTCACTTACTTTGGACACGTCATCAGGAAAGTCCAGTCACTGGAAAAGAACATCCTGGTTCGTAAAGTACAGGGTCAGCCAAAAAGAGGGAGCCCCTCCATGAGATGGGGTAACACAGTAGCCTTCACGTTGGACTCCAACATACCAGTGATGATGAAGGTGGCACAGGAATGGGCAGCATTTCATTCTGTCATATGTGGGGTCACCATGAGTCGGAGGCAGCTCAGCAGCAACTAACAACAAAAACAACAAAATCATATTATCGCCACCTAATGAAGCTTTCACCTAATGTTCAGCTAGATACACGGAGAGCATCAAGACAGCTTACTCAGCTCAGTTAGCGACATCACAATCTCAGTAGGAACTCAGGGACTCTGAGACACCCCACCTCTCGCCCAGAGAAGCATGCAGTGACTACTTCTGGACAGCTGTATTTCTAGCTGCTTTTCCAGGAGTCAAAGTTTACACCCTTAGACACATCTGTTGGTGTTCCCCATCCACTACCCCTTGTCTGGCTGTAACGAGCTTGTCCTCATTGGGGCTCATCTCACTTCCCTCAACATCATGTTTTCAGCCATAAAAAAAACCCATTCTGAGTCGATTCTGACTCATAGTGACCCTGTAGGACAGAGTAGAACTTCCCCATGGGGTTTCCAAGGAGTGGCTGGTGGATTTGAACCACTGACCTTTTGGTTGGCAGCTTAACCACTGTGCCACCAGGGCTTCCCCTTGTACCCTAAGATCCTGCTTCTCAGGGTTTGCATGTGAGGTTCCCCAGCACACAAACATTCTCACCTTCTCCCTGAGACAGCTCTCCTTCTCCCCTTTTTCCTTCATATAACTGACATTCACCCTGAGCTTGTGTGGATGTTTCTCCCTTGCCTGTGTCCAGCGTGCGCGTCCTTTGCAAGCTTCCACAGATGCTCCCTGCCCTTATGTCTACGACAGCTTCGCCCCGCATTGTTGTAGCAGCTGGATTATTTTCCTGTTCACCCTTGTCTTAGTCTCCGTGTGCTGTTGTAACAAAAATACCACAAGTGGGAGGCTTTAACAAACAGAAATTTGTGTTCTCACAGTTGGGGAGGCTAGAAGCCTGAATTCAGGGCACTGCCTCTAGGAGAAGGCTGTCTCTCTGCTGGTGCTGGGGAAGGTCCTTGTCTCTTTCAGCTTCTATACCTGGTTCCTTGGGGATCTCCACATGACATCTGTCTTTCCTCATCTGTGCTTGTTTGTGTACCACATCTGCTCTTTTTATGTCTCAGAAGTGATTCGTTTAAGACACACCCTACACTGATATGACCTTATTCACATAACAAAGAAAACCCTATCCTTAGATGGGATTTCATTTATAAGCATAGGGGTTAGAATTTGCAAGACCAATTACATCTTGATTGCAAATACCTTCTTTATACACATGGGCCTTGCCAGATGGAATGCACACAAATAAAATTGACTACATCTGTGGAAAGAGGCGATGAAAAAGCTCAATATCGTCAGTCAGAACAAGGCCAGGGGCCAACTATGGAACAGACTATCAATTGCTCATGTGCAAGTTCAAGCTGAAACTGAAGAAAATCAGAGCAAGTACACGAGAGTCAAAATATGACCTTGAACACATCCCACCTGAATTTAGAGTTTATCTGAAGAATAGATTTGACTCACTGAACACTAGTGACTGAAGACCAGATGAGTTTGGAATGACATCAAGGACATCAGACATGAAGAAAGCAAGAGGTCATTGAAAAGACAGGAAAGAGAGAAAAGACCAAGACGGATGTCAGAGGAGACTATGAAACTTGCTCTCCAACATCGGCTAAAGCAAAAGGAAGAATTGATTAAGTAAAAGAACTGAACAGACGATTTCAAAGGGTCTCTTGAAAAGACAAAGTAAAATATTGTAATGACATGTGCGAAGAGCTGGAGATGGAAAACCAAAAGGGAAGAACACACTCGGCGTTTCTCAAGCTGAAAGAACTGAAGAAAAAATTCAAACCTCGAGTTGCAATAGTGAAGGATTCTATGGGGAAAATGTTAAATGACGCAGGAAGCATCAAAAGAACATGGATGAAATACATAGAGTCATTATACCAAAAAGAATTAGTCGATGTTCAATGATTTCAAAAGGTAGCATATGATCAGGAACCAATGGTACTGAAGGAAGAAGTTCAAGTGCTCTGAAGGCATTGGCAAAAAAGAAGGCACTAGGAATTGATGGAATATCAATTGAAACGTTTCAACAAACAGATGCAGCACTGGAAGTGCTCACTTGTCTATGCCAAGAAATATGGAAGACAGCTTCCTGGCCAACTGACTGGAAGAGATCCATATTTATGCCTATTCCCAAGAAAAATGATCCAACCAAATGTGGAAATTATGGAACAATATCATTAATATCACATGCAAACAAATTTTGCTGAAGATCATTCAAAAGTGGCTGCAGCAGTATATCGACAGGTTACTACCCAAATTTCAGGCCAGATTCAGAAGAGGATGTGGAACCAGGGATATCACTGCTGTTGTCAGACGGGTCGTGGGTGAAAGAAGAGAATACCAGAAGGATGTTTCCCTGTGTTTCATTGACTATTCAAAGGCATCCGACTGTGAGAATCAGAACAAATTATGGATAACATTGCGAAGAATTGAAATTCCAGAACACTTAATTGTGCTCATGAGGAACCTGTACATAGATGAAGAGGCAGTTGTTCGGACAGAACAAGGGGATACTGAGTATTTTAAAGTCAGGAAAGGTGTGTGCCAGGGTTGCATTCTTTCACCATACCTATTTAATCTGTATGCTGAGAAAATAATACGAGAAGCTGGACTATATGAAGAAGATCGGGGCATCAGGTTTGGAGGAAGACTCATTTATAACCTGTGATATGCAGATGATACAACCTTCCTTGCTAAAAGTGAAGAGGACTTGAAGCACTTACTAATGAAGATCAAAGACCACAGCCTTCAGTATGCATTGCACCTCAACATAAAGAAAACAAAAATCCTCACAAGTGGACCAGGAAGCAACATCATGATAAACGGAGAAAAGATTGAAGTTGTCAAGGATTTCATTTTACTTGGATCCACAATCAGCACCCATGGAAACAACACTCAGGAAATCAAAAGACACATTGCATTGGGGAAATCTGCAGCAAAAGACCTCTTTAAAGTGTTGAAAAGCAAAGATGTCACCTTGAAGACTAAGGTGGGTTTGACCTAAGCCATGGTATTTTCGATCATTTCATATGCATGTGAAAGCCGGACAATCAATAAGGAAGACCAAAGAAGAATTGAAGCCTATGAACTGTGGTGTTGGAGAAGAATATTGGATATACCATGGACTGCCAATAGAACAAACAAATCTGTCTTGTAAGAAGTACAACCAGAATGCGCCTTAGAAGCAAGGATGGCGAGACTGCGTCTTACATACTTTGGACTTGTTATCAGGAGGGATCAATCCCTGAAGAAGGACATCACGCTTGGCAAAGTACAGGGTCAGTAAAAAAGAGGAAGACCCTCAATGAGGTAGATTGACACAGTGGCTGCAACAATGGGCTCAAGTATAATAACAATTGTAATGATGGTGCAGGACCAGGCAGTGTGTTTGGTTCTGTTGTGCATAGGGCTGCTGTGAGTTGGAACTGACTCGACCACACCTAATAACAGAACAACAACAGTGATGATGTCATCACCTCCATGATGAGCTTTGATATCAAAGATAATCTAAGAATTTCTGTCATTTAGTAGATCAATTTTTAATTGAACTATCGGTGGTTCGCGTATTCAAGGATGCTGTATGAGGGTAAGTAGTACAGAAAAGTGTTTTAGAGATGGTAATTACCAACTCTATTAGTGTGATGGTTAAAGTTGTGTGTCACCTTAGCTGGGCCATGACTTTCAGTGGTTTGGCAGTTATGACGTAGTTGGGCAGTCGTACGATGATGTGATCACCTCCATGATGAGCTTCGATATAACATGATCACCTCCATGGTGGGATCTGCGGTGAGCAGCTGATTAGTGGAAAGGGAGTTTCCTTGGGAATGTGGCCTGCATCCAGTCTAGGTAGACTTCCTGGCAAGGCTCAAAGTTTTCGCTCACTCTGAATCCCTCAGCTGCCTCCTGTTGGTCTGATCTCTGGCTCTTGTGACTTGAGCTAGCAACTTACCTGCTGTCTTGCCAGCTGATCTTGGCATTCATCACCCTCTGCAGCCTGTGATCCAGAGCCCTGCTCTCTGGCCTTTCGACCTTGGGTTTGCCAGGCCCTGCAGCTGTGTGAATCAGGAGAAGCCTGTATCCTGGCCCATTAGAGCTATGATAAGATTTGGCCAGTGAAAAACATTGTTTCATGAAGTCAGTGAACAATGAATGAAATGCCGTCAGAAGAAGAACAAGTAAGCCAAGACTAGAAGCTGGGACAGAGAGTGCTCAGTCTGAATACTATGCTGTGTCTGAACGGGAGGCATAGCATACACAGAGAAGACTAAACTTGTGAAGTACTGGCCCAGTGGTTAAGAACTCGGCTGCTAACCAAAAGGTCGGTCCTTCAAATCCATCAGCAGCTACTTGGAAACCCTATGACACAGTTCTACTCTGTCCTATAGGGTCTACAAGTTGGAATTGATGCCCACAGGTGTGTGTGTGTATGTGTGTGTATGTGTGTGTATGTGTGTGTGGGCTAGTTGCTGCGAAGTCATTTCCAACTCATTGTGACCCCATGTGTTTCAGAGTAGAACCACATTCCATATGGTTTTCAATAGCTGATCTTTCAGACGTAGATTGACTAGACTTTCTTCCTAGGTGCCTTTGGGTAGACTTGAACCACCAATCTTCTGGTTAGCAGCTATCTCAGTTATCTGGTGCTGCTACAACAGAAATACCACAAGTGAATGTCTCTAATGAAGAGAAATTTATGCTGTCATAATCCAGGAGGCTAGAACTGTGGACCCTATGGTTAGCAGCCGTAGCACTTAACCACCATGCCACCAGGGTTTCTAGCCGCATGATATTCGGAGCCGTATCACAGTCACATCCTTTTATTTGTGAAAGACCCCCACTGATTGCCCTTGTCATCGAAAACAAGAACTTAACAAAAATCAAGTTCTGACTTTTGCTTTGCGTGTCCAAGGAAGGCTGACACCACCTGACTGTCAGTGGAGGCTTGAGTGTTGCTGTCATGCTGAATAGTTTTCTGAGGAGCTTCCAGACCAGATGGACTAGGAAGAAAGGCCTGGCAATCTGCATGCAAAAATCAGCCAGTGAAAACCCTGTGGATCACAATAGCTCCATTTGCAACCCATCATGGGGCTGGTACAGGACCAGCCAGCGTTTTGTTTTGCCGTGTTTGGGATCCCTGTGAGTCGGGGGCCAACTCGACGGCAGCTAGCAACAACAGGAGCATTCAAGGAACGAAGATAAAAGATATGTAGATGTCATTGTGGGCTGCCGTCGAGTCATCCCCCGACTCATGGAGACCCTATATATTACAGAGTAGAACTACTCCACAGCCTTCTCTTGGCTGTAATATTTACCAAAGTAGATCACAGGCCTTTCTTCCACAGAACCTGTGGGTGAGTTCAAATAGCCACTCTTTAAGTTAGCCAAAAAATAAAAAATCAAACCTGTTGCCATTGAGTCGATTCTGACTCATCGTAACCCTATAGGACAGAGTAGAACTGCCCCATAGAGTTTCCAAGGAGTGCCTGGTGGATTCGAATTACCAACCTTTTGGTTAGAAGCTGTAGCACTTACCCACTGAGCCACCAAGTTTCCTTTAAGTTAGCAGCTGATGGCAAATCATTTGTACCACTCAGCCTCCTCTGATAAAAGATAAACCTTGTGTAATTATAGATAACAACTACGTCCCCTTTGGGAAAGCAAGCACATAATTAAAATCTGAACTGTTACCTAGTGTTATAATGGAACAACGGGATTATTGAAGGGCCAAAACCTTTTTCTTTTTTGTAATGGGAAGCGTTTGCTTCCTTGTTTTTCTTGTTCACTCTCCCATTGGCTGCCCCCACTACCTGCCCACATTTTTTCCCAGAAAGATGCCAGAAACAAACAAACAAAAAAACCAAACCCACAGCCATCTAGTCCTTTCTGACTCATAGCTACCATGTAGGACAGGGTAGAACTGCCCCATAGTGTTTCCAAGGCTGCGATTTTCTTTTTATCAAACTTCAGATGAAGGCTTACAGAACAAACTAGCTTCTCCTTAAACATTTAGCGCACATATTCTTTTATGACATTGGTTAACACGCCCATGACTTGTCAACATTCTCCCTTCTCAACCTTGGGTTCCCTATTACCAGCTTTCCTGTCCCCTCCTGACTTCCATTTCCTGCCCCAGGGCTGGTGCTCCTCTTCAGTCTTATTTTGTTTTATGGCTCTGTGTAATGTTTGGCTGAAGGGTGAGCCTTAGGAGTGACTTCATTATTGAGCCAAAAGGGTGTCTGAGAGCCATACTCTCAGGGTTTCTCCAGTCTGTCAGGCCAGCAAGTCTGGTGATTTTTTTTCAAATTAGAATTTTGTTCTACATTTTTCTTCATTTCTGCCTGGACCCCTGTACTGTGATCCCCGTCAGAGCAGTCAGTGGTGGTTGCCGGGTCCATCTAGCTTTACTGCACTCAATCTGGTGGAGGCCGTGGTAGATGCTCCCCTGGACTTTCCTTTTTTTATAATTTCTATTGTGCTTTAAGGGAAAGTTTACAAATCAAGTCAGTCTCTCACACAAAAACCCATATACACCTTGCTACACACTTCATATTACTCTCCCTAATGAGATAGCCCACTCTCTCCCTCCACTGTCTCGTTGCATGTCCATTTCACTAGCTTCTAACCCCCTCCACCCTCTCATCTCCCTTCCAGGTAGGAGATGCTAACATAGTCTCAAGTATCCACCTGATCCAAGAAGCTCACTCATCACCAGCATCCCTCTCCAACCCGTTGCCCAGTACAATCCATGTCTGAAGAGTTGGCTTCAGGAATGGTGTCTGTCCTGGGCCAACAGAAGGCCTGGGGGCCATGACCACCGGGGATCTTCTAGTCTCAACCATATCATTAAGTCTGGTCTTATAAGAATTTGGGGTCTGCATCCCACTGCTTTCCTGCTCCCTCAGGGGTTCCCTGTTGTGTTCCCTGTCAGTGCAGTCATCGGATGTAGCCAGGCACCATCTAGTTCTGGTCTCAGGATGATGTAGTCTCTGGTTCACGTGACCCTTTCTGTCTCTTGGGCTTGTAATTACTTTGTGTCCTTGGTGTTCTTCATTCCCCTTTGATCCAGGTGGGTTGAGACCAATTGATGCATCTTAGATGGCTGCTCACTAGCGTTTAAGACCCCAGATGCCACCCTTCAAAGTGGGATGCAGAATGTTTTCTTAATAGATTTTATTATGCCAATTGACTTAGATGTCCCCTGAAACCATGGTCCCCAGACTCCTGCCCCTGCTACACTGGCCTTCGACGCATTCAGTTTATTCAGGCTTCTTTGCTTTTGGTTTCGTCCAGTTGTGCTGCCCTCGCCTGTATTGTGTGCTGTCTTTCCCTTCACCTAAAGTAGTTCCTATCTACTATCTAGTTAGTGAATGCCCCTCTCCCACCCTCTTTCCCTCCCCCTTCTCGTAACAACAAAAGAATGTTTTCTTCTCGGCTCAAACAGTTTCTCAAGGTCTTATACAATATTTGTCCTTTTGCAACTGACTAATTTCACTCAGCATAATGCCTTCCGGTTTCCTCCATGTGATGAAATGTTTCACAGATTCCTTGCTGTTCTTTATCAATGCATAGTATTCCATTGTGTGAATGTTCCATAATTTATTTATCCATTCACCTGTTGATGCGCAACTCAGTTGCTTCCATGTTTTTGCTATTGTAAACAGTGCTGCAATAATCATGGGTTTGCATATATCTGTTCATTTAAAGGCCCTTATTTCTCTAGGATATATTCCAAGGAGTGGGATTGCTGGATCGTATGGTAGTTCTATTTCTACCTTTTTTTTTTAATAATTTTTATGTGCTTTGAGTGAAAGTTTACAAATCAAATCAGTTTCTCACACAAAAACCCATATTCTGTCTTTATTTTAAGAAACTGATATCGTTATGACTTTGCAAAACAAACTTTCCAGTTGAGAGATGCTGCTATTGCTATATCCATTATGGGTGTTGAAGAATTTTGCAAAGAAAAAAATACACATTTTATAAATCTTGCATACGATAGTAATTATATTTTCCTTTTCATTTCAGATCAGTCAGGTATAAATAGCCTCACATTCACCGTGACTCACGACGTGGCTCGTCTGGTCCTGTGCAAAGCGAGCCAAAACGTGTCGTAAGATTGAGTATACCCTTGAATTTGTGTCAAGGTCTTTGAGATTGCTCTCACTGCTGACGGATATTGGCAATAGTCCAATTAACTTTGAAGACATGGCATCAAAGACCAGAAAGAGAGTGCACAAATTTTTAAGTATTTCAAAATGAAACCCGTGGTGTTCTATGAAGGGCCTGGCGACAAACATCATAGGATAAACTAATAAAATTATTTCTCACTACATTGTAAACACTATTCCTTTTAATTACCTCACAACTGAAGAAGAAATTACATGGTCCAAATAAAATTTCTTTTTTTACTTACTCATTTTCAAACATAAATTTTTGTGTTAACTTTCAAATTCGAATGTAAATTTTATTTTATAAATTTTACTGGTTTCATAAATTTTCTTTATTTTCCATTATTTAAATGTATTGGCTATGGACATGTTATCAGGAGGGATCAGTCCCTGGAGAAGCATATCTTGCTTGGTAAAGTAGAGGGTCAGCAAAAAAGTGGAAGGCCCTCAACAGCGTGGACTGACACAGTGGCTGTAACAATGGGCTCAAGTATACAATTATTGTGAGGACGGCACAGGACTGGGCAGTGTTTCGTTCTGTTGTACTTAGGGTTCCTGTGAGTCAGAACCTACTCGAAAGCACCTAACAACAATAGTGGCAGAACAGAAATTTTTTTTAAATGCCATAATATGGATATACCATGTAAAATGAAATGGCAACATCTAACTAGAGTGCAAAAAATGAAAACCTGAGAAGATGAAAAGAAAATAATTTGTGAATCCCTAAAGACAATTCCAGAATTAACTCCCTTTTTAAAACATAATGAAGGAGAAGAGAGTTCTTTCCTTGAACACTTGAGTTTAGTGGGTGCAGATCATTGTACTTGCACCAATGGTTCTGAAATTACAAATAGCAATACAACTGTAACAGAATTTGTTCCAAATTCTGCATGCATTCCTTGAGGTAGTAAAAAATTAATAATGGTGTAGAAAGTGAAACGATCTTAGCATCTGAAATTGTTGCATCTGCAGACCACGAAAATAACAGAAACACAGATCCTACTTTGGGGAATAACTTTTCTTGTAATGATGTAAATTATCAGATTGAAAGAAGGCCAAGTGATTGTCAGCATCACAGTGGTCCATTTGAAAATTCATGCCAAAATTTTCTGGGTGGTAAACAAATATCTGTAGCCAGAAGATATTTCTAGGGTGCAAAGCTAGTAGTGGAAATTATGAGAGGGAGTGGCTACCGTCTTCTCCATCAGTGGGTTCTGCATATTGTTTTGTTTGCAAACTATTCAGTCCTAAATCATTTAATTCCTGATTTGCTAAGAGTGGATTTAGCAACTGGCACAACTCAAATACGATCGATAAACATGAAAACAGTTCAATGCACAGAAGTTTTATGTTGTCGTATTTAAACTGAAGACATGGCTTTGGCTTAACTCATGGACTAGAAACATAAATTAACGAAGATTGTCAATACTGGAAACTCATTTTGCAATGCATTATTGTTGTCATTCTAACAATCGCTGAATGCGGACTACCGTTTTGAAGAAGAAATGAAGTGTTTGGGTTACCACAAAATGGAAATTTTGGGGGTTTACTTGAACTTGTTGTTCAGTTTGATGCACTTTTAGTAGGTCAGATCTCAAAATATAATAACACAGGAAAGCAACCCATCGTATGTCTACAAAAATGTGTGAGAAATTAATAAATGTAAAAAGTGATAAAGTTTGATCAACTATTTTCAGCAAAATAAGTATAGCTCAATCCTTCAGTTTATCAGTAGATTCCACTCATGATCTTTCTCATATAGAGCAGCTAAGTATTGTTTTAAGATACATATCTACAAGAGATGGAAAAACCTATTTAGTGATTTGTTACAATTACTAGCTTAAAAATTCATACCAGTGAAGGAGTGGCAAATCAAGTACTTCACTATGTATGCAAAGTTTACAAAATCAGTTTTTCTAAGTGCAGAGGCCAGTCCGATGACAATTCTGCCAGTATGTCAGGGTATTATAAAGACATGCAACAGAAAGTTTTAGAACGTAATGAATATGCCATTTTCTAGCCACATTCTATTCATTCACTTAATCTTGTAGGACATAGCTCAGTAGATTGTTGTCCAGATATAGTTGAGTTTTTTCTACTGTTCAGTTACTCTACATATTTTTTGCCTCCTCTACTTACCAATGGACAGTTTTTAAAACATTTAGACAATGGCTGAGTATTAAAACGTCTTTCTAATACTTGTTGGAATGCACATATTGTAGCAACAAGTGCAAGTCTGAAATCCTACGCTAAGATTCTAGATGCCTTAGAAAGCATTGCTGAAGACCAGACACACAAAAAAGGGATTCCAAAAAAGAATGTGAAAACATTACCAACAAAATGCAAACAATGGAGTATGTACTTATGATGGTTATGTAAGATAATATATTGAAATACCATGGCTTGGGTCAGGTACACCTTAGCCCTCAGATTGATGTTTTTGCTTTTTAGCACTTTAAAGAGATCTTTTGCAGCAGATTTGCCCAATGCAATGCATCATTTGATCGTTTGATTTCTGGACTGCTGCTTCCATGGATGTTGATTGTGATGCTCCCCCAAAATATGTGTCAACGTGGCTACACCATGGTTCCCTGTATTATGCGATTGTCCATCATTTTGTCATCTGATGTGATTCTCCAATGTGTTGTAAATCCTACCTCTATGATATTAATGAGGCAGGATTAGAGGCAGTTACTATAGTGAGGCTGGACTCAATCTATAAGATGAGGTTGTGTCTTGAGTCGATCTCCTTTGAGATATAAAAGAGAGAACTGAGCAGAGAGTCATACCACCAAGAAAGCAAAGCTGGTAGTAGAGTGCATCCTCTGGACCCGGGGTTACTGTGATAAGAAGCTCCAAGACCAGGAGAAGATTGATGAGAAGTACCTTCCACCAGAGCCTACAGAGAGAGAAAACCTTCCCCTGGAGCTAATGTCCTGAATTTGACCTTATCCCTTACTAGACTGTGAGAGAATAAACTTCTCTTTGTTAAAACCATCTTCTTGTAGCATTTCTCTCATAGCAGCACTAGATAACTAAGGTAACCTCTAAAAACAAAAACCAAACCAGTTGCCCTGGAGTCGAGCCTGACTCATGGTGACCCCATGTGTGTCAGAGTAGAACTGGGCTCTGTAGGGTTTTCAGTGGCTGATTTTTCAGAAGTAGATTACCAGTCCTTTTTTCTAGGTTCCTTTGGGTGGACTCAAATCTCCAGCCTTTGGTTTAGCATCCAACTTCCTTAGCTGTTTAAACCATCCAGGGACTCCATAGATATTAGGAATCAAAAAAAATATCAAAACTTTTTGCTTTCCAGTGGATTCTGACTCATGGCTCCCCATGTGTATCAGAGTAGAACTGTGCTCCATAGAGTTTTCAGTGGCTGGTTTTTCAGAAGTAGATCACCAAGCCATTATTTCATGGCACCTCTGAGTAGGCTTGAATTTCCCACCTTTGTGTTACCAGCTGAATGCTTAACCATTTGCTCCACTCAGGGACTCCACTTGGAGCCATTAAGTGGGTGGTAATTTGTTATGACAACAATAATGATAATACCCAGCTTGCACAGTTTATGAAGCCCTTCTTGTTGTTAGTTGCCCTCAGATCATTCCGAATCATGGTGAAGAACTGGCCTCCAAAGGGTTTTCAATGGCTGTGAACTTTTAGAGGCAGATTGCCAGGTCTTTCTTCCAAGGCACCTCTGGGTTGATTTGAACCACCAACCTTTCGGCCACTAGTCAAGAATGTAAACATTTGCACCACTCAGAGACTCCTATGAAGCCCTTGAAGTAACAAATTAATTGGTAAACTATTGAGGGAGCTGAGATTCTCTTAGTTCAATGCTGGAAATGTCAACATTTCCTCCTGGAACTTTAAGCTGGTAGGAAGGTTACGAAAGGCCAATTTAGAGAACTGACCTGGAGTTATTTCAAATGGTTTTTATTGCCCTTGTAAGCAACTCTTCTGGATAAAGTACTACTTTTGTCAAAGACCCAACTCAAAACCAGCCAGGGTGACATCCGAGGACAATTTCCAGACCTAATTTACCCACAGAGCCTTCACCTTAGAGCACGTCATAAATCTCCCCCATCCTCAAAGGTCCAAGACTCTAGTGGAAGCTCTTTGTGCTTACCGTTGATATTGCAACTCACAGTATCACTTACAGAAAATTAGCTCTACCTCTACAGACTGGAGGGTTGATTTTTACTCCCCCCTGGGGTTGCCTTGTGCTTCTCTCAGCCAGTCCTCTTCTGCCTGCTTAGGCTCAGCCAGTTAATGCCCCATCAATATTCAAATTTCATTGTCTTTTTCTGCTTTTGTTCTCAACAGGATCCTTTAGCCCCAAAGAAAAGTGCTCAACTTTTGGTTCACTGCTAAGCTGTTGTTATTGGGTGTTTTGGAGTTGATTCCAACTCACAGGAACCCCATGTGAGAGAATACAACTGCCCTATTGGGTTTCCTAGGTTGTCATCTTTCCTTTGGAGATATTATCAGGAGGGGCCAGTGCCTGGAGAAGGACGTGTTTTGTAAGGTAGAGGGTCAGTGAAAGAGAGGAAAGTCCTCAACAAGATGGATTAACACAGTGGCTACAACAATGGACTCAAGCATAACAACGTTTGTGAGGATGGCGCAGGACTGGCAGTGTTTCTTTCTGTTGCACATAGGGTCGCTATGAGTCCGAAGTGCTTCGACGACACTGAATAACAATTGTCTTCACAGGAGCAGATAGGTAGGCCTTTCTCCCTTGTAGCCACATGGTGAGTTTGAACTGCCAACCTTTTTGTTAGCAGCCGAGTGCTTAACTGTTATGCCTCCAGAGGTCCTTCACTGCTAACCAAAAAGAAACCAAACCTGTTGCAGTCCAGTCAATTCCACTCATAGCGACCCTAAGGATTCAAACTGCCAACATTTTGGTTAGCAGCTGCAGCTCTTAACCACTACGCCACCAAGGTTACCAAGCATAATAATTATGTAAGCTTTTCACTACTGACATTCAACAGCATGATTTATCATCAGTCTGCTATTTAATTTGTATTAATAATTCTTCATTCTACAAACCTTGACTCAGAGCCTACCATATTCTGGGATGCACTAGAAGACTGTACAGAAATAAACAGGAAGGGGTAAAAGTCTAGCAGGGGAGCTAGGCTTTCCAAATGTACAGTGCATGCCACCTGGAATACAAGCGTGCCATCTACAATGCTGCTAAATCTCCTGGGGACGGTCAGAAAGGTGTCCTGGAAGGGGGAGCATGTAATGGGTCTAGACGAGAGAGCAGAAGGTTCTCAAGAACATGCCAAGGGGAAGAACAAAACCACTCAGAGAGACTAACAAAGGAAATGCTTGAAGGTCGTGAATAGGTAGTATAGTCTGAGGAAGGATGTGTGTACAGAATAGTCTACTACCCATCTATCAGTCTGTCCTACTGTAGTGGCTTGGGTGTTACTGAAATGCTGGAAGCTACGCCACTAGTATTTCAAATAACAGCAGGGCCACCCATGGTGGATAGATTTTGGTAGAGCTTCCAGACTAAGACAGACTAGGAAGAAAGGCCTGGCCATCTACTTCCAAAAATGAACCAGTGAAAAACCATATAGATCAACACAGAACATTGTCCAATTTGCTTGCCTGGACACGTCATCAGGAGGGGTCAATTGTTGGAGAAGGACATCATGTTTGGTGAAGTAGAGGGCCAGCAAGGGCAGGGGAGACTACATTTTGATTATCCATTCATCTGTTGATGAACACTTAGGCAGTTCTGTCTTTCGGCTGTTATGAAAAGCTCTGTAGTGAACATTGGTTTACAGGGTTCTGTTTGCATTCTTGTTTTGGCTTTTTCTGGGTGCATGCCTAGGACTGGGTTTGCTGGATCTTGGGGTCATCATATGTTTAACTTTTTGAGGCACAGCCAAAACTGTTCTGCACAGTGGCTGTAGCATTTTACACTCCCGCTAGCAATGCAGGAAGGCCTGGTTGCTTTAGAATCTGCTAGAGCCATCTACACAGGGAAAGCAAGATTCAAAGACTTTGAAAATGTCTGACCAATGAGGAAACTTATATGTAAGTCTGGAGTGTGTGTGTGTGTGTGTGTGTGTGTGCATATAGATAGGGAGAGAGAGAGACAGAGGAAAGAGACAGAGGCTGGGTTTATTCATGCTGGAAAAATTAAACATGATCTGCAGGGTCATTTTAATTCTAAGTGAGCAAATTCAATTTTCTGTAGAAAAATTCTACAGCCAAAATGAAGAAAAGCATACCACCTGCTGCAGACGTGTTTTGCGAGATTTTTCATTATGATGGGCTTCACGGTTAGAGGCTGTGTTCCTGAGAGGTGAAATAAAAATGTTGCCATTAGGAATGGCATATCTAGGAGACTTTTTGAGAAAAGAGGAAAGTAAATGTCTGTAAAAGGAAAAAAGAGACAGTTCTCATACAGACTTAAATACGATCGTGGCCCCCGGCTCCCTGGCCACCCGAGAGGGCTGCTTGTTCACTGTATTCCTGTGGTTGTAGACAGAACATTCTCTCACCTTCTCTTCCCACCTTGCTCAGAAGAACAATGATCAGAATAGACCCTACATTCTCAAGATGCTTTTATTAATGCAATTCTTTGTTTCTAAAGAATTTTTTTTCCAATAACAATAGAATTACATGAATTTTTTTTTATGCAAGTTTGGATTAAAGTTTCAAAGTTTCCTTCTGGCACAACCTAAAGGTTTGTGGTTCAAGCCCACGCAGCACTGCTGTGGAAGAAAGGCCCGGCACTCTGCTTCCAAGAAGGTTACAGCCAAGAAAACACTGTGGGGCAGTTCTACCCTGGGTTTGCCAAGAGTCAGTGTCAACTGGCAACTGTTTCTGTTTTTTTAGGTGACATAGGTGGAGTTCCTGCGTGACACGACAGGATATACATTTGTATGCACGTATATTTTATGTACGTGTGTATATATATATATGTGTGTGTATATGTATAAGAAGCCCTGGTGGCACTGTGGTTAAAGCACTCAACTGCTAAATGAAAGGTCGGCAGTTTGAAAGCACCAGCAGCTCCTTGGGAGAAAGGTGCAGCAGTCTGCTTCTGTAAAGATTTACATCCTTGGAAATCCTCTCAAGTCACTATGAATTAGAATTGACTCAACAGCAGTGGGTTTTTTTTCCTTTTTTGTATATGTGTGTGTGTATATATATATATATATATAAATCTATGTATGTATGTTTATGTCTGTCATTGTTGTTAGGTGCCATTGAGTTAGGTTGAACTCATAGCAGCCCTATAGGACGGAGTAGAAGCGCCCCATAGGTTTTCCAAGGAGGGGCTGGTGGATGTGAACCGCCCACCTTTTCGTTAGCAGCGCAATGCTTACCCAGGGCCCCACCAGGGCTCTGTATATAAGCATATGCGCATGCTTGGCTTCCCCCACATGTCTGTCAGTTTGACGTACTGTAGGGGTTCTTACACCAAACTTTTGACACCTCCTTTAACAATACTTTAAATCATTTCAAGCCCAAAATGTGTCATTTCTCCTTTTCCGTAACCAGCCCTGGATTTGCTCATTCATTCTTAGCATGCTTGAGATCACTCTGATTCCCATCTCCTCCCTGGCTACCTTCCATCCCCGTTTGTCTTTAAGGCGCATTGTTCCTCATATGAGGAAAGAGAAGCTGGTTCCTCTGCCAAGGAAACCCCCGACCTCTGGAAAAGCTCTCAGAGTCTCCCAAGTGTGTGCAAATAAATTAATTCACTTTAATAGTATAGAAAAAGGTCTGGGAGGCTTGTTTTTACACCAGCCCTGAGAGGCCTGAGAGGCACTTAATTTCAGGTCGCTGAATTGAGCATTGGATCTTGCTAAGTGGTGAAGCGCAGCTCAACCTCGGGGCTTTTCTGAACAAATAACTCTTCTACAGAAACTACAGGTAATTGGAAGGAATGGATTTCGCCTGATTGCCTCTTTGGCCCTGAAAGCAGCAGAAGCCCCCGAGGAGGCGTCTGGGCGCCCTGCTCCTTGCCCCGAAAGGCACCCAGAACATAATGGGAGTGACAGGCTACACTGATCCATTATGGACACACTGCCAGGGCGCAGCCCCACAAGGCCTTCGCAGAGACAGACACTGTGTTTCTGAACGCACTTTTTTAATTCGCAGTTAGTTTGTGCATCAAGGCAAGGAGGAGGCAACCGTGAGTGTGCACGTCTGATATCTGTTCCTTTCCCCAACTCGCAGCGAGTAAGGCTTGTCCTTGCTGAGAGGGGTGGAGGGGTGGCTGGAGGTGTTCCAGACCTGCATGCCTAGGCCATCCCCCAGGCAAGGGTTCAAAGGGGAGAGGACGACCTACGTGGGGGGGTGGTTACCGAAGTCTTGGCACTGGTCATACTGGTGGCTGCGGTCCGTCCCCCTGCACCTCTGTGGCTCTGCGGGGGGTACCTGGAGGGTAAGGCGGAGAAGCCCGGTGAACCACGCGGCGCTGGTGCTAATCAGAGGCCGTATGTATTCCGGCGTTGCGGGGCAGCCGGCCAGCTGTCAGGTTTGCTTCCTCGCCATACCTAGTGTGCAGTGCAGAGGGGTCGCCAGAGCATGGCTGGCGCTGCAGGGATTGGTTCCAGGGCAAACTGGAGCCATGGCGGTGCCGCCGGAAGCACCTGGGAACCTGGGGCAGGGAAATAGGGGGTCTCCGCGACTAAGCGATCGGGCACGCGGGTCTAGGCGGGCGTCGAGGCGGGGCCTACCTCACTGGATTCACCTCAGTGGTGCTGGAGCAGTCTGTCGTCCGCGGGCCCTCTGAGACGGCTCCCAGGGCCTTCCCAGATCCACCTGCCCACCGGGTTGTCGCAGGGCAGGTCCACGCCCGAGATGTCGCCCAGATGGGCCAGCAGCAGCTGCGAGAGCCTTCGATGAGCGTGTTGGTTCCAGTGCACGCCATCTGCCTGCCTGTGCTGCCGGAGTGCCGGAAGTGGAAATTCAAGTCCAGCACGTTGAAGCGGAGCCTGCTGGCCTCAGCGGCGCTGTAGAAATTGGCCTCCACCACATCATCCCGCAGGCACGAGGTCGGGGGCATGCCCTCAGGCGGGAGGAAACCCCCCGAGACCGTCTCAGCCACTGGCATGGCAGTGTTCCACACCACGAGAGAGGACTCGGGCAGGACCTAGCGAAGGCACCAGAACAGGGTCTCCAGGTTCCTCCTGTAGCTCCACATGGAATCCTGGCCATACCTGGACAGGTCCCAGAGGCAGGAGTTCATGATGACCACGTCTGGGCCGTGCTCGCCCCTCAGCAGCTCCAGCAGAACTTTCTCCACGTACCGGGAGTAGGCGCGTGTGAGGAAGTAGAAGCGCACAAGGTGGTGTGTGGAGCAGAACTCGCGGACTTCGCGGTAGTGGGTCCCGTTGTGCATACGGCCCCACCCGCCGCCGTGCAGCAGCCTGTCCTGCTAGAAGCTCATCTCGCCCTTGGCCTTCAGGGGACTGCTTGAGAGCAGGCAGTCCTTCTGCAGCAGGAGCACCAGGTCCTTGTACACGGCCCTCTGCACCGAGTCCCCCATGACGACCACGAACTTGTTGTGCCGCAGCTGCCGGACTTCGGACGCCCTCACGTGGACCATGGTGGCTGGGTGAAGGTGGCCTAGCTCCTGCCTTCCCTCAGGGCGGGTCCCGAAAGAGCTCTGGACCGAGGGCTGAGGGGCTGCTGCCAGAGACGGAGAGAAGGCAGGCAGGCTGGCTGGCTGGCGGTTGTGGGGCGGCCGGGCGGGCAGACGGGGGCTGTTTAATGCCGCTGGACTGGCCTGGGCCTGGACGGGGAGGAGAAAGGGGGCAGCGTCCGGGGCCCTGAAAGCGTTCTGCCAATCCTTAGGCCCACGGTGTGACCTCTGAACCCATGGCCCTGCCCCTGTGCCTGGCTTGGCTCCCCTTGGTGGAGGGCAGCGGTGCTGACACTGATGCTGTTGGTCTGGATGGTTGTAGGCTGTTTCCGCCTCAGCCACCACCTGTGCTCCAGGCACTGGGACAAAATCTGTCCACTGGAAGAACCAGGCCACTTCCAGGGCCGTGGCCCAGTCGGTGGTGGATCCACACCCAGGATTTCCAGGCAGTGTAGGCGAGAATACTCAGGAAAACATACTCATCTTAGTTCCACGGTGCTTTCGTCTTTGTTTTCGTTTTGTCTCTCTCTTCCCAATCCCATTGTGAGTACCCCAGCCCTCCTGAGAAATGACAAGAACACATCCCATGACCTGATCACTGTCTTTGTCCCAGGGTAAAGTCTGGAGACCCCTTCTAACACAGTGTTCCAACCGGGGTGTGGGAATCCATACCCACAAGGTACTGGCCATGATGGTATCCCCAAGCAGTCCACCCTTCACACTTCCATCTGCACACCCAGTGCTCCTGAGCTGAGGCCTGGCCACCACACAGCTCCTCTGCATTTATCCAGCATTGCCCTTTGGAGAATCGAAGCAAAGGAACCCTACGGTATGTAACGTAGGTGGACGTTTTACCCTTCCTGGGCACCACCTTCTGGTCAGTCATTCTGCTTCTCTGGGGATCCCCCCGGGGTGTCCAGTGTAGAACTCCTGCCGTCCACCACCTTTTTGCACTAACAAACGGCCTCTGGTGTGGTTCAAGCAGGGTAAGCTTAGTATGCAACTTCTGGCTCTTACAAATTAGGCTCCTATTATACTTTTGTAGGTGGACTTGTGCAAAAAGAGAGCTCCAGCTCTCAGTAAAAGCCCTGAGCTGCACTTGTCTGCTGGTGTGGTGGTAGAACAATCGTTGCTTTGGGAAATGCTCAGACCCTTTTCCACAGTGGCTCCACCAGCCATTAGATCTGTTAATTTTAACATGCTCACTCCTTAAATTATGACACTATCTTCTGGGTGCCCCAAACCATTAAACATATGACTGCTAACAGAACGATTGACAGTTTGAGTCCACATAGAGGCCCCTCAAGTGAAAGTTCTGGCTATCTACTTCCCAAAGGGCATAAACTTAGAAAACAAAAAAACCTGTGGAGTACATTACTACTCTGCAATATCTGGGGTTGCTATGAGCCAGATGTACTGGTCAGTACTTGCTCCATGTACAATGGTCAGTACTTGCTCCACGTACAATGACTTCCTCTCCATTGAATATAAATGTTGACGTCCTGGCTGAAAGCACCATTCCTAATTCTTACTAAGATGTAGCATGATTTCCTTATCCCTTACATACAACTGTTTGTTTTTACATACTGGTGCTGGATTCCTGGCTGAAATCCAAGGCCTAATTCTCAACAGGATATTGACATCAACTTTGATAAAAGAACCCTTCCCTTCCCTCTCTTTAATATAGATGCCAGTATGGGGCATGGTTCTGTAACAACCATGCCCCATTACTTCATAGGGTGTTGATTTAGTCTCTTGGCTCTGTGAATCATGAACTTCTCTATTAGCAGATTCTGGCTGTAACACTCACGTCATATTCCTTATTAAAAAAATATGTGCATGGAACAAGCTCTGTGAACCCTGGCCTCTTGTCTGCTTGAATAGGATGCTAGCTTTCCAACCGTGCTGCCTTTGACTATTTCATTACCAGAATATGGGTCAAGCTCCTGGCTCTGTGAAACCTGATCTTTTTTGTTATTCTTTTTCCTTTGGATATGGTTGCTAACTTCCTTTTTGTAACAACCATGACATAATCTTTACTATTATGTCAATATCTTAGTAAAAAAAAAAACAAAACTAAAGACATAGATATTGTTTTAAGGTTATGGATATTCCCTTTCTAGCTTTGTTTAAATGACCCTTTTCTCACTAGTACATACGTTAAAGCTCTTCTTTATGAATCCTGCCTTCATGTTTCTCTGGGTATAGATGCTAATTTCCAGGCCTCACAAGCCATGTATCTTTTTTTAAGTAGGTTATTAAGGCAAATTTCCTTTCATATGGACTCTGACCATCTTTAATCATGAATATGAATACTACCTATCTGGCTGTACTTACTGTGGCCCCCTTTTCCCTTGGCTATGTTTTATGGATGCATTTTTCTGGCTCAATGAACCCTGACCTTCAGTCTCCCAACATAGGAGTTTCTTGACTCTAACAACCACGGCCTGTTTAATATTCAGATCCAGTTTCAGATTTTTACTCGGATTTGCATTCTTTAAACTCTGTCTTTACGTTTCATAGGATATGGATTCTAGCTCCCTGGCCATGAGAACCATGGGCCATTTTCACTAAAATATGGATGTAGGCTGTTAGCTTTATGAACCCTAATCTGTTTTTGTCCATGAACGTGGTTGCTACTTACCTGCTTGTAGGAAACATAACACAATTCTTAGCACAATTTGAGTCAGACCAGGGCTTTATGAACCCTGATCTTCTCTTAAGTAGTATGTGAATGTAGCTTCCTGGCTTTAAGAAGCATAATGTATCTCTTATTAAAATATGATTTTGGGCTCATGATTCTTTGAACCCTAACCTCCTTTCTCCTTGTATATGGAGGTTGTAGCATTGTGCCCCTCACTTTATGTTAGGATTTGGATGAATTCCAGGTTTTATTAATTCTGACCTCTTATTTCTTTGGCTATAAGTGCTAACTTTATGGCTGTAATGACCTTGACTTCAATATTATTACTATATTCTAGGTAAATATTTAGTCTTAGAGCTTGTTTTAACCCATCGTGTTTTTCTTTGGGTATGCATGCTAACCTCTTGACTGTAATAAATATGCCGTATTTACTGCTGCCCATTACTATTGCCATCAAGTGGTTTCTGATGCACAGCAACTCTATAGGAAGGAGTAGAACTGCCACATGGTTTTCAAAGGAGCGTTTGGTGGATTTGAACTGCTGACCTTTTGGTTAGCAGCTGTAACTCTTAAACGCTGTGCCACCAGGGTTCCTATTGGGATGTGGATTTAGTTTCCAAGTATACATATCTTGAGTTCTTCTTCAGTTGGATATAGATGCTAATTTCCTGGCTGCAATAACCATGACCTGTTTCTTGCTATGATATTAATGCAGGCTCCTGCTGGTATGAACTTTGGCCTCTTATTTTCCCTTAGATAAGTTTTCTAGCTGTCTGATTGTAATACTCTTTGAAGATTACATAACAGGATATGTATCCACACTACCATCTTTGTTGTTGTTGTTTGGTGCTGTTTAGTCCATTCTGACTCATAGTGACTCTGTGTACAGCAGAATGAGACACTGCCTGTCCCTGCGCCATCCTCAAAATGGCTGCTATGTTTTTTTTAATAATTTTTATTGAGCTTTACGTGAACGTTTACAAATCAAGTCAGTCTGTCACATATAAGCTTATATACACCTTACTCCATACACCCACTTGCTCTCCGCCTAATGAGTCAGCCCTCCCAGTCTCTCCTTTCTGACAATTTTGCCAGTTTCTAACCCTCTCTACCCTCCTATCTCCCCTGCAGACAGGAGATGCCAACACAGTCTCAAGTGTCCATCTGATACAAGTAGCTCACTCTTAGCCACCATCTCTCTCCAACCCATTGTCCAGTCCCTTCCGTGTCTGATAAGTTGTCTTCGGGAATGGTTCCTATTCTGGGCCAACAGAAGGTTTGGGGACCATGACAGCTGGGATGCCTCTAGTCTTAATCAGACCATTAAGTCTGGTCTTTTTATGAGAATTTGGGGTCTGCATCCCACTGATCTCCTGCTCCCTCAGGGGTTCTCTGTTGTGCTCCCTGTCAGGGCAGTCATCGGTTGTGGCCGGGCACCATCTAGTTCATCTGGTCTCAGGATGATGTAAGTCTCTGGTTCATGTGGCCCTTTCTGTCTCTTGGGCTCATGGTTATCTTGTGACCTTGGTGTTCTTCATTCTCGTTTGATTCTGATGGGTTGAGACCAACTGATGCATCTTAGATGGCCACTTGTTAGCACTTAAGACCCCAGACGCCACATTTCAAAGTGGGATGCTGAATGTTTTCATAATAGAATTATTTTGCCAATTGTCTTAGAAGTCCCCTTAAGCCATAGTCCCCAGACCCCCGCCATGCTCCACTGATGTTTGAAGCTATCAGTTTATCTCAGAAACTTCTTTGTTTTGGGTCCAGTCCAGTTGAGCTGACCTTCCGTGTATTGAGTATTGTCCTTCCCTTCACCTAAAGTAGTTCTTATCTGCTAACTAATCAGTAAATAACCCTCTCCCACCCTCCCTCCCTCCTCACCTTGTAACCACAAGAGTATGTGTTCTTCTCAGTTTATACTATTTCTCAAGATCTTATAATAGTGGTCTTATACAATATTTGTCCTTTTGCCTCTGACTAATTTCGCTCAGCATAATGCCTTCCAGGTTCCCCCACGTTATGAAATGTTTCACAGATTCGTCATGGTTCTTTATTAATGTGTAGTATTCCATTGTGTGAATATACCACAATTTATTTAACCATTCATCCGTTAATGGGACACCTTGGTTGCTTCCAGCTTTTTGCTATTGTAAACAGAGCTGCAATAAACATGGGTGTGCATATATCTGTTTGTGTGAAGGCTCTTAGTTCTCTAGGGTATATTTCGAGGAGCGGGATTTCTGGGTTGTATGGTAGTTCTATTTCTAACTGTTTAAGAAAACGTTAGATAGATTTCCAAAGTGGTTGTACCATTTGACATTCCCACCAGCAGTGTATAAGAGTTCCAATCTCTCTGCAGCCTCTCCAACATTTATTATTTTGTGTTTTTTGGATTAATGCCAGCCTTGTTGGAGTGAGATAGAATCGCATCATAGTTTGAATTTGCATTTCTCTAATGGCTAATGAGCGAGAGCATTTTCTCATGTATCGGTTAGCTGCCTGCATATCTTCTTTAGTGAAGTGTGTGTTCATATCCTTTGCCCACTTCTTGATTGGGTTGTTTGTGTTTTTGTGGTTGAGTTTTAACAGAATCATACAGATTTTAGAGATCAGGCACTGGTCAGAGATGTCGTAGCTGAAAATTCTTTCCCAATCTGTAGGTGGTCTTTTTAATCTTTTGGTGAACTCTTCAGATGAGCATAGGTGTTTGATTTTTAGGAGCTCCCAGTTATCTGGTTTCTCTTCGTCATTTTTGGTAATGTTTTGTATTCTGTTTATGCCTTGTATTAGGGCTCCTAAAGTTGTCCCTATTTTTTCTTCCATGATCTTTATTGTTTTAGTCTTTAGTTTAGGTCTTTGATCCACTTGGAGTTAGTTTTTGTGCATGGTGTGAGGTATGGGTCCTGTTTCATTTTTTTGCAAATGGATATCCAGTTATGCCAGCACCATTTGTTAAAAAGACTATCTTTTCCCCAATTAACTGACACTGGCCCTTTGTCAAATATCAGCTGCTCATATGTGGATGGATTTATACCTGGGTTCTCAGTTCTGTTTCATTGGTTTATGTGCCTGTTGTTGTACAAATACCAGGCTGTTTTGACTACTGTGGCTGTATAATAGGTTCTAAAATCAGGTAGAATGAGGCCTCCCACTTTCTTCTTCTTTTTCAGTAATGCTTTGCTTGTCTGAGGCTTCTTTCCCTTCCATATGAAGTTGGTGATTTGTTTCTCCATCACATTAAAAAATGTCATTGGAATTTGGATTGGAAGTGCATTGTATGTATAGATGGGTTTTGGTAAAATAGACATTTTTACTATGTTAACTATCCATGAGCAAGGTATGTTTTTCCACTTAACTAGGTCCATTTCAGTTTCTTGTAGTAGTACTTGTAGTTTTCTTTATATAGGTCTTTTACATCTTTGGTAAGGTTTATTCCTAAGTATTTTATCTTCTTCGGGGCTACTGTGAATGGTATTGATTTGGTGATTTCCTCTTCGATGTTCTTTTTGTTGATGTAGAGGAATCCAAGTGATTTTTGTATGTTTATCTTATAACCTGAGACTCTCCCAAACTCTTCTACGAGTTTCAGTAGTTTTCTGGAGGATTCCTTAGGGTTTTCTGTGTATAAAATCATGTCATCTGCAAATAGTGATAACTTTACTTCCTCCTTGCCAATCCGGATACCCTTTATTTCTTTGTCTAGCCTAATTGCCCTGGCTAGGACTTCCAGCACGATGTTGAATAAGAGTGGTGATAAAGGGCATCCTTGTCTGGTTCCCGTTCTCAAGGGAAATGCTTTCAGGCTCTCTCCATTTAGAGTGATGTTGGCTGTTGGCTTTGTATAAAAAGATGCCCTTTATTATGTTGAGGAATTTTCCTTCAATTCCTATTTTGCTGAGAGTTTTTATCATAAAAG
Organism: Loxodonta africana; assembly: GCF_030014295.1. Classification (NCBI taxonomy): domain Eukaryota; kingdom Metazoa; phylum Chordata; class Mammalia; order Proboscidea; family Elephantidae; genus Loxodonta; species Loxodonta africana. The sequence continues at coordinate 861,469 of NW_026975539.1, forward strand.
GGTGTTGGACTTTGTCAAATGCTTTTTCTGCATCAATTGATAAGACCATGTGGTTTTTGTCTTTTGTTTTATTTATGTGGTGGATTACATTAATGGCTTTTCGAATATTAAACCAGCCTTGCATACCTGGTATAAATCCCACTTGGTCGTGGTGGATTATTTTTTTGATATGTTGTTGAATTCTATTCGCTAGAATTTTGTTGAGGATTTTTGCATCTATGTTCATGAGGGATATAGGTCTGTAATTTTCTTTTTTTGTGATGTCTTTACCTGGCTTTGGAATCAGGGATATAGTGGCTTCATAGAATGAGCTAGGCAATATTCCATCATTTTCTATGCTTTGAAATACCTTTAGTAGTAGTGGTGTTAACTCTTCTCTGAAAGTTTGGTAGAACTCTGCAGTGAAGCCATCCGGGCCAGGGTTTTTTTTTTGTTGGGAGTTTTTTGATTACTGTTTCAATCTCATTTTTGGTATGGGTCTATTTAGTTGTTCTTCTGATTGTGTTAGTTTAGGTAGGTAGTTTTTTCTAAGAATTCATCCATTTCTTCTGGGTTTGCAAACTTGTTAGAGTGTACTTTTTCGCAATAATCTGACATGATTCTTTTAATTTCAGTTGGGTCTGTTGTGATGTGACCCATCTCGTTTCTTATTTGGGTTATTTGTTTCCTTTCCTGTATTTCTTTAGTCAGTCTGGCCAATGATTTATCAATTTTGTTAATTTTTTCAAAGAACCAGTTTTGGCTTTGTTAATTCTTTCAATTGTTTTTCTGTTCTCTAATTCATTTAGTTCAGCTCTAATTTTTATTATTTGTTTTCTTCTGGTGCCCGATGGATTCTTTTGTTGCTCACTTTCTATTTGTTCAAATTGTAGGGACAGTTCTCTGATTTTGGCTCTTTCTTCTTTTAGTATGTGTGCATTTATCATTACAAATTGACCTCTGAGCACTGGTTTTGCTGTGTCCCAGAGGTTTTGATAGGAAGTATTTTCATTCTCGTTGCATTCTATGAATTTCTTTATTCCCTCCTTAATGTCTTCTATAACCCAGTCTTTTTTGAGCAGGTTATTGTTCAGTTTCCAAGTATTTGATTTCTTTTCCATAATTTTTGCGTTATTGATTTCCACTTTTATGGCCTTGTGGTCTGAGAAGATGCTTTGTAATATTTGAATGTTTTGGATTCTGCAAATGTTTGTTTTAAAACCTAATATGTGGTCTATTCTAGAGAATGTTCCATGTGCACTAGAAAAAAAAGTATACTTTGCAGCAGTTGGATGGAGTGTTCTGTATAAGTCAATGAGGTCAAGTTGGTTGATTGTTGTAATTAGGTCTTCCGTGTCTCTATTGAGCTTCTAACTGGATGTCCTGTCCTTCTCCGAAAGTGGTGTGTCAAAGTCTCCTGGTATAATTGTGGAGGTGTCTATCTCACTTTTCAGTTCTGAAAAAGTTTGTTTTATGTATCTTGCAGCCCTGTCATTGGGTGTATAAATATTTAATATGGTTATATCTTCCTGGGCAATTTTTCCTTTTATCATTATGTAGTGTCCTTCTTTATCCTTTGTGGTGGATTTAACGTTAAAGTCTATTTTGTCAGAAATTAATATCGCTACTCCTGCTCTTTTTTGCTTATTGTTTGCTTGATATATTTTTTCCATCCTTTGAGTTTTAGTTTGTTTGTGTCTCTAAGTCTAAAGTGTGTCTCTTGTAGGCAGCATATAGACGGATCGTGTTTCTTTATCCAGTCCGTGACTCTCTGTCTCTTTATTGATGCCTTTAGTCCATTTACATTCAGCGTAATTATAGATAAGCATGTGTTTAGTGCTGTCATTTTGATGCCTTTTTATGTGTGTTGTTGACAATTTCATTTTTCCACTTACTTTTTTGTGCTGAGACATTTTTCTTTGTAAATTTTGTGTTCCTCTTTTTCATAGTATCTGACTTTATGTTTGCTGAGTCGTTATGTTTTTCTTGGTTTTTATTTTGAGTTGTGGAGTTGTTATACCTCTTTGTGGTTACCTTACTATTTACCCCTATTTTTCTAAGTAAAAACCTAACTTGTATTGTCCTATATCGCCTTGTATCCCTCACCATATGGCAGTTCTATGCCACCTGTATTTAGTCCCTCTTTTAGATTATTATGATCTTTTACATATTGACTTCAATGATTCCCTGTTTTGAGTGTTTTTTTCTTTTTAAAATTAATCTTAATTTGTTTTTGTGATTTCCCTATTTGGGTTGATATCAGGATGCTCTGTTCTGTGACCTTGTGTTGTGCTGGTGTCTGATATTATTGTTTTTCTTATCAAACAATTTCCCCCTTTAGTATTTCTTGTAGCTTTGGTTTGGTTTTTACAAATTCTCTAAGCTTGTGTTTATCTGTAAATGTCTTAATTTCACCTTCATATTTCAGAGAGAGTTTTGCTGGATATATGATCCTTGGCTGACAGTTTTTCCCCTTCAGTGCTCTGTATATGTCATCCGATTGCCTTCTTGCCTGCATGGTTTCTGCTGAGTAGTCTGAACTTATTCTTATTGATTCTCCCTTGTAGGAGACCTTTATTTTATCCCTGGCTGATTTTAATATTTTCTCTTTATTTTTCGTTTTGGCAAGTTTGATGATAATATGTCTTGGTGATTTTCTTTTTGGATCAGTCTTAAATGGGGTTCGATGAGCATCTTGGATAGATATCCTTTCGTCTTTCATGATGTCAGGGAAGATTTCTGCCAACAGATCTTCAACTATTCTCTCTGTGTTTTCTGATATCCCTCCCCGTTCTGGGACTCCAATCACATGCAAGTTATTCTTCTTGATAGAGTCCCACACGATTCTTAGGATTTCTTCATTTTTTTTAATTCTTTTATCTGATTTTTTCCAGCTATATTGGTGTCAATTCCCTGGTCCTTCAGAGCTCCCACTCTGCATTCTAATTGCTCGAGTGTGCTCCTCTGACTTCGTATTGCGTTGTCTAATTCTGTAATTTTATTGTTAATCTTTTGGATTTCTGAATGCTGTATCTCTATGGATTCTTGCAGCTTATTAACTTTTCCACTATGTTCTTGAATAATCTTTTTGAGACCTTGAACTGCTTTATCAGTGTGTTCCTTGGCTTTTTCTGTAAATTGCCTTATTTCATTTCTGAGGTCATCCCTGATGTCTTGAAGAATTCTGTAAATTAGTTTTTTTTTTATTCTGTATCTGGCAATTCCAGGATTGTATCTTCATTTGGAAAAGATTTTGATTCTTTACTTTGGGGAGTTGTAGAAGCAATCATGGTCTGCTTCTATATGTGTTTTGATATCGCCTGCTGTCTCTGAGCCATCACTAAGATGTTGTAGTGATTTAATCTATATTTGGTCACTGAGTCTTGTTTTGTTTTCTTTCAATGTACGTAGATGGGCTACTAGATTGCGCTGTCTTGAATGTTGTAGCCCTTGACTCACTTATGTCCTATTACTAGCTGGTTTGGGCTGTTACCAGATATGTGAACCTAAGAGTCCATTCACTATTCTTCAGTAGAATCTGATTTTGGGGCATCAAGTGTGTGGAGCAGACTGTTACATTTCCACCTAGAGAAGAACTGGTGATAGTTTTGTACACCAGATTCTAGTAGCAGCAGGGGTTCATACTCCAGGGGGGGCAGGATGCTGACAGGCTTCCCCCAAGTGCCAGTCGGGTAGGTATGTCTCTATTCCTAAAGCACTTCGGTGGGTGGGCTCTGCGGCTGTACCTTAGATGGCTGCTATGTTTGAATCCATTGTTTGCAGACACTGTGCTAATCCATCTGGTCGAGGGTCTTCTTCTTTCTTGCTGGCCCTCTACCAAGCATGATGTTCTTCCCCCCGATAACATGTCCAAAGTGTATGAGATGAAATTTTTCCATCCTTGCTTCCAAGGAACACTCTGCACTTCTCCCAAGACAGATTTGTTCATTCTTCTGGCAGTTCATAGTATATTCAGTATCCTTCTCCAACACCATAACTCAAGGGCATCAGTTCTTCTTCAGACTTCCTTATTCATTGTCCAGCTTTTGAATGCCTATGAGGTGATGGAAAATACCGTGGCTTGGGTCAGGTGCACCTTAGTCAAAAAAGTAACACCTTTGCTATTCAACACTTTAAAGAGGTCTTTATGCAGAAGATTTGCCCAGTTCAGTACATCATTTTATTTACTGACTGCTGGCACTGATGGTGTATCCAGGTAAAATGAAATCCTTGACCACTTCCACCTTTTCTCTGTTTATCATGATGTTGCTTGTTGGCCCGATTGTAAGGATTTTTCTTTTCACTATGTTGGAGTGTAATTCATACTGAAGGCTGTAGTCTTTGATCTTTACCAGTAAGTGCTTCAAATCCACTTTGCCTTCAGTAAGCAAGGCAGTATCATCTGCCTCTCTCAAATTATTAATGAGTCTTCTTGCAATCCTGATGGCACACTTTTCTTCAGATAGTCCAGCTTCTCACATTATTTGATCAGCATATAAATTGAGTATGTACGGTGAAAGGATACAACCCTGATGCATACCTTTCCTGATTTTAAAGCACACACTATTCCCTTGTTCTGCCTGAGGAACTGATTTATGGTGTATGTACAGATTCCACGTTAGCAAAATTAAATGTTCTAAAATCCCCGTACTTCACAACGTTATCCACAATTGTTATGAAAGGAAGGCCCCCAACAAGATAGACTGACACAGTGGCTCCAGTAATGGGCTTAAGCATAACACAAATTGTAAGGATGGCACAGGTCCAGGCAGTGTTTTGTTCTGTTTTATATAGGGTCACTATGAGTTGGAACTGACTAGATGGCACCTAACAACAATGACAACTACTTTACCAAATATGATTTCCTTCTTCAAGGACTGGTCCCTCCATAACATATCCTAAGTACATGAGGTGAAGTCTCACCATCCTTGCCTCTAAGGAGCATTCTGGCTGTGTTTTACTTCTCCCAAGCAGATTTATTCCTTTTTCTAGGGGTCCACAGTATATTCAATATTTTTTGCCAACACTGCAATTCAAATGCAACAGTTCAGTCTTCTTTATTCTTTGTCCAGCTTTCGCATGTACATGAGGGACTGAAAAAACCATGGCTTGGGTCATGAGCACTTTAGACCTGAAAGTGACGTATTTGCTTGTTTACACTTTAAAGAGGTCTTTTGCAACAGATTTGCCCAGTGCAACAGTTCTTTTGATTTCTTGACAGCTGCTTCCATGGGTATTGACTGTGGATCCAAGTAAAATGAAATCCTTGACAAATTCAATCTTTTCTTGTTTTATCATGACATTGCTTACTGGTCTGCTTGTGAGGGTTTTGTTTTCTTTAAATTGAGGTGTAATCCATATTGAAGGCTGTAGTCTTTGATATTATGAGTGTTTCAGGTGCTCTTCACTTTCAGCTAGCATAGTTGTGTCATCTGCATATCGCTAGTAGTTAATGAGTCTTCATCGAATCCTGATGCCCTTTTCTTCTTCATAGAGTCCAGCTTCATGGATTTTTTATTCAGCATGTGGATTTAATAAGTATGGTGAAAGGATACAACCCTAAGGCACCTTCCTGATTTAAAACTATGCAGTATCCCCTTATTCTATTGAAATGACTGTATGTTGGTCTATGTAGTTTCCTCCTCAAAACAGTTAAGTGTTGTGGAATATCCATTCTTCGTAATGTTATTCATAATTTGTTATGATCCATACAGTTGAATGCCTTTGCACAGTCAGTAAAACCGAGGTAGATATGTTTTAGGTATTCTCTGCTTTCAGCCAGGATCCATCTGACATCAGCAATGATATCCCTCATTCCATGTCCTCTTCTGTCTGCAGCTTGAATTTCTGGCAGTTCATTGTTGATGTATTACTGCATTTGGTTTCAAAAGATCTTCAGCAAAATTTTACTTGTGTGTGATAGTAATGGTATTATTTGATAATTTCTGCATTCTGTTGGATCACCTTGCTCTGGATTGGGCACAAATATCAATTTCTTCCTGTTGGTTGGCCAGATTACTATCTTCCAAATTCTTGGCATAAATGAGTGAGTGCTTCCAGCTCTGGGTCCATTTCTTGGAACATCTCACTTGATATTCTGTCTATTCCTGGAGCCTTGTTTTTTTCTTTCTTTCTTTGTTTACCAATACCTTCAGTGAAGCTTGGACTTCTTCCTTCAGCACCTTCGGTGCTTGATTACATAGTCCTTCCTGAAAGGGCTGAGCGTCAACAGATTCTTTTTGGTACAATGACTCTCTGTACTCCTTCCATCTTCTTTTGATGCATTGTGTCATTTGATATTTTCCCCATAGAATCTTTCAAAATTGCAACTTGTTGCTAGGCAAATTTAGTCAATACTGACTCATAGATAGAACAAAACACTTCTCAATTCTGTGCCATCCTCACAATTGTTGCTATGCTTTTGCCCATTGTTGCAGCTACTGAGTCAATCCATTTCATTGAGGGTCTTCCTCTATAACCAAGCATGATGGCCTTCTCCAGGGACTGATTCCTCCTGAAAATATGTCCAAAGTATGTGAGATGTAGACTTGCCATCCTTGTTTCTAAGGAGTATTCTGGTTGTACTTCTTCCAAGACAGATTTATTCATTCTTTTGACATCATGGTATAGTCGATTATCTTCTACAACAGCCAAATGCAAAGGCATCGATTCTTCTTCTGTCTTCCTTATTCATCGTCCAGCTTTCACTGCATATGAGGTGATTGGAAACACCATGGCTTGTGTCACATGCACCTTAGTCCTCAAGGTAAAAATTTTTATTTTCACCACTTAAGAGAGGTTTTTTTCAGTAGATTTGTCTAATGCAATGTGTCTTTTGATTTCTTGACTGCTGCTTCCATGGCTGTTGATTGTGAATCCAAGTAAAATGAAATGCTTGACAACTTCAGACTTTTCTCGATTCATCATGATGTTGCTTATTCGTACAGTTGTGAGGATATTTTTGTTTTTATTGAGGTGTAATCCATACTAAAGGATGTGGTCTCTGATCTTAATAAGTGCTTCAAGTCCTATTCACGTTCAACAAACAAGGTTGTGTCATCTACATAACACATGTTGTTAATATTTTTTTCCTCCAATCCTGATGTCCCCTCCTTCTTCATATAATCCAGCTTCTCAAATATTTGCTCAGTATACATATTGCAACTTAAGACTTGAATTTTCTCTTCCGTTCTTTCAGCTTGAGAAATGGTGAGTATGTTCTTTCCTTTTGGCTTTTGTACTCAAGGTCTTTGCACCCCCACGTCTGTCAGTTTGTCATAATGTGGGGGCGTGCGTGTTGCTGTGATGCTGGAAGCTATGCCATTGGTGTTCAGATACCAGCAGTGTCACCCATGGAGGACAGGTTTCGGCTGAGCTTCCAAACTAAGACAGACTAGGAAGAAGGACCCTGCATTCTATTTCTGAAAAACATTAGCCAGTGAAAACCTTTCGAATAGCAGCAGAACATTGTCTGATATAGTGCTGGAAGATGAGCTCCCCAGGTTGGAAGGCACTCAAAAGATGACTGGGGAAGAGCTGCCTCCTCAAAGTAGAGTCCACCTTAATGACATGGATGGAGTAAAGCTTTCGAGACCTTTATTTGCTGATGTGGCACAACTCAAAATGAGAAGAAACAGCTGCAAAAATCCAGTAATAATTGGAACTTGGAACGTATGAAATATGAATCGAGGAAAACTGGAAATCATCAAAAATGAAATGGATCACATAAACATCGATATCCTAGGCATTAGTGAGCTGAAATGGGCTGGTATTGGCCATTTTGAACCGGACAACCATATAGCCTACTATTCTGGGAATGACAACTCGAAGAGGAATGGTGTTGAATTCATGGTCAAAAAGAACATTTCAAGATCTATCCTGAAATACAACGCTGTCAGTGGTAGGATAATATGCATACAGCTACAAGGAAGACGAGTTAATATGACTGTTATCCAAATTTATGCACCAATCACTAGGGCCAAAGATGAATAAATAAAGGATTTTTATCGGCTACAGCAGTCCAACATTGATTGAACATGCAATCAAGATGCATTGGTAATTACTGGCAACTAGAAATTTTTTTAGAATGTAAAAGTTGGAAACAAAAAAGAAGGACCAGTAGTTGGAAAATATGGCCTTGGTGATAGAAACAATGCCAGAGATCGAATGATAGAATTTTACAAGAACAATGACCTCTTCATTGCAAATACCTTCTTTCACCAACATTAATGGTATCTATACACATGGACCTCACCAGATGGAACACACAGAAATCAAATTGACTACATCTGTGGAAAGAGACAATGGAAAAGCTCAATATCATCCATCAGAACAAGGCCAGGGGCCAACCGTGGAACAGACCATCAATTGCTCATATGCAAGTTCAAGCCAAAAATGAAGAAAATCAGAACAAGTGCATTGGAGCCAAAATATGAACTTGAGTGTGTCCCACCTAAATTTGGAGATCATCTGAAGAATAGAGTTGATGCATTGAACACTAGTGACTGAAGACCAGACGAGTTGTGGAATGACATCAAGGACATCATACATGAAGAAAGAAAGAGGTCATTGAAAAGACAGGAGAGAAAGAAAAGACCAAGATGGATGTCAGCGGAGACTATGAAACTTGCTCTTGAGCATTGAGCAGCTAAAGCAAAAGAAAGAATTTGTGGAGTAAAAGAACTGAACAGAAGATTTCAAAGGGGATCTCTAGAAGACAAAGTAAACGCACATTATAATGACATGTGCAAAGAGCTGGAGATGGAAAACCAAAAGGGAAGAACACACTCGGCATTTCTCAAGCCAAAAGAGCTGAAGAAAAATTCAAGCCTCGAGTTGCAATGGTGAAGGATTCCATGGGGAAAATATTAAATGACACGGGAGGCATCAAAAGAAGATGGGAGGAATACACTGAGTTATGATACCAAAAAGAATTAGTCGAAGTTCAACTATTCCAAGAGGTGGCATATGATCAGGAACCGATGGTACTGAAGAAAGAAGCCCAAACTTCTCTGACGGCATTTGTGAAAAACAAGGCACCAGGAATTGATGGAATATCCATTGCAATGTTTCAACAAACAGATGCATCGCTGGAGATGCTCACTCATCTATGCCAAGAAATATGGAAGACAGCTTCCTGGCCAACTGACTGGAAGAGATTCATATTTATGCCTAGTCCCAAGAAAGATGATCCAATTGAATGTGGAAATTAGAGAACAATATCCTTAATATCACATGGAAGCAAAATTTTGCTGAAGATCATTCAAAAATGGCTGCAGCAGTATATCGACAGGGAATTGCCAGAAATTCAGTCCGGTTTCAGAAAAGGATGTGGAACCAGGGATATCCTTGCTGATGTCAGATGGATCATGGCTGAAGGGAGAGAATACCAGAAGGGCGTTTACCTGTGTTTTATTGACTATGCAAAGGCATTTGACTGTGTGGATCATAACAAGCTATGGATAACAGTGCGAAGAATGGGAATTCCAGAACACTTAATTGTGCTCATGAGGGACCTTTACATAGATGAAGAGGTGGTTGTTCAGACAGATCAAGGAAATACTGATTGGTTTAAAGTCAGGAAAGTCGTGCGTTGGGGTTGTGTATTTTCACCATAAGTATTTAATCTGTATACTGAGCAAATAATACAAGAAGCTGGACTATACGAAGCAAAACTGGGCATCAGGATTGGAGGAAAACTTATTAAGAACCTGTGTTATGCAGATGACAGGACCTTGCTTGCTGAAAGTGAAGAGGACTTCAACCACTTACTAATGAATATCAAAGACCACAACATTCAGTATGGATTGCATCTCAACATAAAGAAAACAAAAATCCTCACAACTGGACCATTGAGCAACATCGTGATAAACAGAGAGAAGCTTGAAGTTGTGAAGGATTTCATTTTACTTGGATCCACAATCAACATCCATGGAAGCAGCAGTCAAGAAATCAAAAGATGCATTGCAGTAGGTAAATCTGCTGCAAAGGACCTCTTCAAAGTGTTGATAAGCAAAGATGTCACCCTGAAGACTAAGGTGCGCCTGACCTAAGCCATGGTATTTTCAATCGCGTCATATGCATGTGAAAGCTGGACAATGAATAAGGAAGACTGAAAAAGAATTGATGCCTTTGAATTGAGGTATTGGTGAAGAATATTGAATATGCCATGGACTGGCAAATAACAAACAGGTCTGTCTTAGAAGAGGTACAGCCAGAATGCTCCTTAGAGGCAAGGATGGCAAAACTGCATCTTACATAGTTTGGACATGTTGCCAGGACGGAAGAGTCCCTGGAGAAGGACATCATGCTCAGCAGATTACAGGGTCAGCGGAAAAGAGGAAGGCCCTCAAGGAGTTGGACTGACACAGTGACTGCAACAGTGAGCTCAAGCATAACAAGGATTGTAAGGATGGCTCACGACTGGGCAGTGTTTCGTTCTGTTGTGCACAGGGTCACTATGAGTTGGAGCTAACTTGACAGCACCTAACAACAGGTCTTTGCACATTTCATTATAATACTTTACTTTGTCTTTTCTAGCTGTCGTTTAAATCCTCTTTTCAGCTCTTTACTTTATCAATTCTTCCTTTTACTTTATTTACTCCACATTCAACAGCAAGTATCAGATCCTTTTTTGACATCTATTTTGGTCTTTTACTTTCATTACTTTTTAGTGGATTCTTAACTTTCTTCATGCCCTTGATGTCATCCCACTGTCTGTGTGGCCTTTGGTCATTAGTGTTTAATGAGTCAAATATATTCTCAGATGACCTCTAAGTTCAGGTGGGATATACCCAGGTTCATACTTTGGCCGTTGTTGACTTGTTCTGATTCTCTTCAGCTTCAGCTTGAGCTTGCTTATGAGCAATGGATGGTGTTTCCGGGAGTCATCCCTGTGTTTCTTATGACTGAATTGAGCTTTTCCATAGTCTCTTTCCACAGACTTAGTCATTTTGATTCCTGTGTATTTATTCTGGTGAGATTGACAGGTATACATGATGTTTATTTTGTTGAAAAAAGGTACTTGTAATGAAGAAGTCACTGGTCGTGAAAAGCTCTGTCAGGCCATGCGGTCCCTGGCATTGTTTATATCACCAAGGCTGTATTTTCCAACTACTGTGTCTACTTCTTTGTTTCCAACATCTGCATTCCAATCACCAGTAATTATTAATGCATCTTGATTGCATGTTTGTTCAATTTCAGACTGCAGAAGGTGGTACGAACTGTCAATTTCTTTATCTTTTGTCTTAGTGGTTGGTGTTTCAATTTGAAAAATAGTCATATTAACTTGTCTTCCTTGTAGGTTTGTGGATATTTGCCTATCATTGACAGCGTTGTGCTTGAGGTTAGAGCTTCAAATATTCTTTTTGATGATGAATGCACTGCCATACCTCTTTAATTTGTCGTTCTCAGCAGAGTAGATCATATGATAGTCAATTCAAAATAGCCTTTACCAGTCCATTTAAGCTCTCTATTTTTTTTTTTTAATGCCTAGGATATCAATGTTAATGTGTTCCATTTCATTTTTTATAAGTTCCAATTTTCCTAGAGTCATTCATTGTACACTGATTATTAATGTACATTCTTATTATTAATGGATGTTTGCGGGGATTTCTTCTCATTTTGAGTTGTGTCACATGAATAAATGAAGGCCCCCAAAGCTTGTCTTCATCCATGTCAGTAAGGCTGACTCTACTTTGAGGAGGAAGCTCTTCCCCAGTCCTATTTTGAGTGTCTTCCAACCTGAGGGGCTCGTTTTCCAGCACTATATCAGACAATGTTCCTTTGCCCTTAATATAGTTTTCACTGGCTAATGTTGAGAAGTAGGCTACCAGGTCCTTTATCCTAGTTTGTCTTAGTCAGGAAGCTCAGGTGAAACCTGTCCACCATGGGTGACTCTGCTGGTATTTGAAATACTGGTGGCAGAGCTTCTAGCATTACAGCAACATGGATGACAATACAGTATGAGAAAATAACACACGTGTGGGAATCATTTACAATGTTGTTATTAGGTGCCCTCGAGTTGCTTCTGACTCAGAGGGACCCTATGCCCAATAGCACTAAACACTGCCCAGCCTTACACCACCCTCACAATCATTTTTATACTTGAGCCCATTGCTGCAGCCACTGAGTCAGTCCATCCTGCTGAGGGTCTTCCTATTTTTCACTGGCTCTCTACTTTACCAAGCACAATGGCCTTGTCAAGGGGCTGATCCCTCCTGATAACATATCCAACGTATGTGAGACGTAGTCTCACCATCCTCGCTTCTAAGGAGCATTGTGGTTGTACTTCTTCCAAGACAGGTTTGTTTGTTCTTTTGGCAGTCCATGGTAATTTCAATATTATTCATCAGCACCACAATTCAAAATTGTCAATTCTTCTTTGGTCTTCCTTATTCATCATCCAGCTTTCTCATGCATATGAGGTGAATGAAAACACCATGGCTTAGGTCAGGTGCGCTTTGGTCTTTGTGGTAACATCTTTGCTTTTCAACACATTAAATTGGTATTTTGCAGTAGATTTGCTCAATGCATCCACCATTTGATTGCCGCTTCCATGGGTGTTGATTATGGATCCAAGTAAAATGAAATCCTTGAAAATTTCAATCTTTTCTCCATTTATCATGATGTTGGTTATTGGTCCAGTTGGAAGGATTTTTTCTTTGTGTTGAGGTAAAACCCATACTGAATCTATGATCTTTGACCTTCACCAATAAGTGTTTTGAGTCCTGTTCACTTTCAGCAAAATCGTATCATCTGCATCTCACAGGTTATTAGTGAATCTTCTTCCAATCCTGATGCACTATTCTTTTTCATGTCGTTCAGCTTTTCGGCTTCTTTGTTCAGCGTACACATTGAATGAATATAGTGGAAAAACACAATCCTGACACACACTTTTTCTGACTTTATACCACACAGTATCCCCTTTAGAATGACTGTGTCTTGATCTGTGTACAGGTTCCTCATGAGCACAATAAAGTGTTCTGAAGTTCGCAATGTTATCCATAATTTTTTATGATCTACACAGTTGAATGTCTTTGCATAGTTAATAAAACACAGGTAAATATCTTTCTGGTATTCTGTGCTTTGAGCCAGAATCCATCTGACATCAGCAATGATATCCTGGTTCCACACCCACTTCTGATCCTGGCTTGAATTTCTGGCAGTTCCCTGTCGAAATCCTGCTGCAGCCTGTTTTGAATGATTTTTAGCAAAATTATACTTGCATGTGGAATTAATGATGTTCTTCTATAATTTCAGAATTCAGTTGGATCATATTTCTTGGGAATAGGCATAAATATGGATTACTCCTAGTCAGTCGGCCAGGTAGCTGTCTTCTAAATTTCTTGGCATAGAGGGGTGAACACTTCCAGTGCTGCATCCATTTGTTGAAACATATCAACTGGTATTCTGTCAATTCCTGGAACTTTCTTTTCTGCCAATGCTTTCAATGCAGCTTGGATACCTTTCTTCAGAACCATCACATGCTAATCATATGATACTTCTCAAAATGGTTGAATATCAACTAATTCTATTTGGTATTGTGACTCTGTGTATTCCTACCATCCTCTTTTAATGCTTCCTTCATAGTTCAGTATTGTCCCCACAGAATGCTTCACTATTGCAACTCGAGGCCTAAATTTTTTCTCCAATTCGTTCAGCTTGAGAAATGTCAGGTGTGTTTTTCCCTTTTGATGTTCTACCTCCAGGTCTTTGAACATATTGTTATATACTTTACTTTGTCTTCCTGAGCAGCCCTTTGAAATCTTCTGTTCAGTTATTTTGCTTCGTCATTTCTTCCTGTTGATTTAGCTACTCCGTGTTCAACAGCAAGTTTCAGAGTCTCTTCTGACATCATTTTGGTCTTTTCCTTCTTTCCTGTCTTTTTAATGACATCTTGTTTCTTCATGTACATCTTTGATGTCATTCTACAGTTCCTCTGTCTTCAGTCATTATCATTCAACGTGTCAGATCTATTCTTGAGATTGTCTGTAAATTTAAGTGGAAGATGCTGAAGGTCATACTTTATCTCAGGTGGACTTGTTCTAATTTTCTTCAGCAGTTACTTGAACTTGTGTATGTTCACTTGAAGGTCTGTTACAAGTTGGCCTCTGGAGTTATTCTGACTGATGATACTGAGCTTTTCCACTGTCTCTTTCCACGGATGCAGTCAATTTGATTACTGTGTGTTCCACCTGGTAAGGTCACCATTTATGTTGTTGAGGAAAGGTATTTGCGATGAAGAACTCATTGGTCTTACCAAATTCTGTCATGCAATCTCCGGCTTTGTTTCTATCACCAACGCCATATTTTCCAACTACCTATCCTTTTCTTGGTCTCCAACTTCCACATTCCAATCACCAGTAATTATCAAATCATCCTGATTGCATGTCTGATCAATTTCAGACTGCAGAATATGGTAGAATTCTTCAGTTTCTTCATCTTTGGCCTTACTGGTTTGTGCATAAATTTGCATAACAGCCATATGACCTGACTTGCCTTGTAGGTGTATGGATATTGTCCTATAACTGACACCATTGTCCTTCAGGATAGTTCTTGAAATGTCCTTTTTGATGATAAATGCAACACCATTCCTCTTCAATGTGTTGTTCCCAGCATAGTTGACCATATGATTTTCCCATTCAAAATCACCACTACCAGACCATTTCAGCTCACTAATGCTAGGATACCAATGTTTACACTTTTCATTTCATTTCTGACAATTTCCAATTTTCCTAGAATCATACTTCATACATTCCACATTCCAATCATTAATGGATTTTTGCAGCTGTTTCTTCTCATTTTGAGTCGCGGCACATCAGCCAATGAAGGCCTTGAAAGCTTGACTCCATCCACATCCATAAGGTTTACTCAACTTTAAGGAGGCAACTCTCTCCCAGTTGTATTTTGAGTGCCTTGCAACCTGAGGATCTCACCTTCCAGCACTAAAGAAGACAATATTAATCTGCTATTCGTAACTTGTGTGTGTGTGCGCATTAAAAGAAAGTTTACAAAACAAGTCAATCTCTCATATAAAAATTAATGTACAGCTTGCTATGTACTCCTAGTTGTTCTCCCCCTAATGAGACAGCACACTCCTCCAGTCTGTATTCCCTGTGTCCATTTAGCCAGCTACTGTCCCCCATTGCCTTCTCATATCCTCTCCCGACAAGAACTGCCCACATACTCTTATGTGTCTACTTGAGCCAAAAAGCTCACTCTTCACCGGTATCATTTTTCTGTCTTATAGTCTGAAGAATTGGCTTTGGGAATGGCCCTGTCTTGGGCTAATAGAAGGTCTGGGGTCCATGGCCTCTGGGGTCCTTCTAGTTTCAGTCAGACCATTAAGTCTGGTCTTTTTACAAGAATTTGAGGTCTGCATCCCACTGTTTTCCTGCTCCATCAGGGATTCTCTGTTGTGTTCCTTGTCAGGGCCATCATCGGTGGTAGCGAGGCACCATCCAGTTCTTCCTGTATCAGGCTGATGGTGCCTTGGATTTTCGTGGCACTTCCTGTCTCTTGGGCTCTTAATTACCCTGTGTCTTTGGTGTTCTTCATTCTCTTTTCCTCCAGGTGGGTTGAGACCAATTGATGATGCATCTTAGGTTGCGGCTTGTTAGCGTTTAAGACCCCAGGCCCCACTCACCAAAGTGGGATGCAGAATGTTTTCTTAATACATTTTGCTATGCCAATTGACCTAGATGTCTCCTGAAATCATGGTTCTCAGACCCCTACTCCTGCTACTCTGGCCTTTGAAGCATTTGGTTGTATTCAAGAAATCTGTTTGCTTTTGGATAAGTCCAGTTTTGCTGACCTCTCCTGTATTGTGTGTTGTCTTTCTTTTCACCTAAAATACTCCTTGTCTACTATCTAATTAGTGAATCCCTTTTCCCTTCCCTCCCCACCCTCTAACCATCAAAGAGTAAATTCCTCTGTGTTTCAATTATGTCCTGAGTTGTTATAACAGTGGTATCCTGCAATATTTGTCTTTTTGCAACTGACTAATTTCACTCAGCATAATGCCTTCCAGATTTCTCCATGTTATGAAATGTTTCATGGATTCATCATTGTTTTATCATTGTGTAATATTCCCCTGCATGAATATACCATAACTTAATTATCCATTCATCCGTTGATAGGTGCCTTGGATGCTTCCATGTTTTTGCTACTGTATATAGTGCTGCAGTGAACACGGGTGTGCATATAACTGTTTGTGTGAAGGCTCTCATTTCTTTAGGATAGATCCTGAGAAGTGCAATTGCTGGATCATATGGTAGATCTGTTTCTAGCTTTTTAAGGAAGTGCCAAATCAACTTCCAAGGTGGCTGTACAATTCTACGTTCCCACCAGCAGCATATAAGTGTTCTAGCCTCTCCTCAACCTCTGCAACATTTATTATCTTGTTGTTTTTTTTGGGGGGGGGTGGATAATGGCAGCATTTTTGGAATGAGATGGTGTCTTAGTGTAGTTTTGATTTGTATTTCTCTAATGGCTAATGATCTTGAGCATTTCCTCATGTATCTGTTAGCTGCCTGATTGTCTTCTTTGGTGAACGGCCTGTTCATACTACTTGCACATTTTTTAACTGGGTTGTCTCTCTTTTTTTGTTTAGTTTTTGAGGTATAACATAGGATTTAGAGATCAAACTCTCATCACTATTGTCATAGCTGAAACTGTTTTCCCAGTCTATAAGTAATCTTTTTACTTTTTTGGTACAGTCTCTGGATGATCATATTTGATTTTTAGGAGCTCGCAGTTAGTTTCTCTTCTGGTTTTTGTGCACTTTTAGTAATGTTTTGTATACTGTTTATGCCATGTATTAGGGTTCCTAGTGCTGTCTCTATTTTTTCTTCCATGATCTTTATCATTTTAGATTTTATATTTAGGTCTTTGATCCCTTTTGAGCTAGTTTTTATGCATGTTGAGAGGTATGGGTATTGTTTCTTTCATTCTTTTTTTTTTTTTTTTTTTTTGCAGCTGGATATCCAGATAACTCAGCACCATTTGTTAGAAAAGCTGTCTTTTCCCCATTTAACAGATTTTGGGACTTTTTCTGCTAGCAGCTGCTCATACGTGGATGGATTTATATCCCGGTATTCAATTCTGTCCCACTGGTCTATGTATCTGTTGTTGTATAGTTCTAGGCTGTTTTGACTACCGTCTGATATAATAGGTTCTAAAATCAGGTAGTATGAGGTCTGCCACTTTGTTCTTCTTTTTCAGTAATGCTCTATTTATCCGGGGTCTCTCTCTCTTCTGTGTGAAGTTGATGATTTGTTTCTCCATCTCACTGAAAAATGTCATTGGAATTTGGGTCAGAATTGCATTGTATCTATAGATTGCTTTTGGTAGAATGGACATTTTTACAAAGTCGAGTCTTCCTATCCATGAGCAAAGTATGTTTTTCCACTTCTGTAGGTATCTGTTGGTTTCTTGCAGTAGTGTTTTGTAGTTTTCTTTGTATATATATCTTTTCTGTCTCTGGTTAGATTTATTCCTAAGTATTTTATTTTTGTGGGGCAATACTTAGTTGTGCTCATGAAGAATCTGTAAGTTGATCAAGAGGCAGTAGTTTGAACAGAACGAGAGGATATTGCACTGTTTAAAGTCAGAAAATGTGCACTTCAGGGTTGTATCCTTTCACTGTACCTATTCAATCTGTATGCTGAACAAATAATCTGAGAAGCTGGACTGTAAGAGGAAGAATGGGGTATCAGGAATGGAGGAAGACTCCTTAACAACCTGTGTTATGCAGATGATATATCCTCGCTTGTTGAAAGTGAAGAGGACTTGAAGCACGTGCTGATGAAGATCAAAGACTGCAGCCTTCAGTATGGATTACCTGTCAACATAGAGAAAAGAAAAATCTTCACATATGGCTGAATAAATGAAGAAAAGATTGAAGTTGTAGAAGAATTCATTTTACCTGGATCCAAATCAACACCCAGGGAAGCAACAGTCAAGAAACCAAAAGATACATTTCTTTGGGCAAATCAGCTGCGAGAGATCTCTTTTAAGTGTTAGAAAAAAATCTCTCCTTGAGGACTAACGTGCACTGACCAAAGTGATGGTGCTCTCAATAAGTTCATATGCATGCAAAAGCAGGACAATGAATAAGGAAGGCCAAAGAAGAATTGAGGCCTTTGAATTGTGGTGTTCCCAAAGAATATTGAATATACCATGGACTGCCAAAAAAAAAAAAGAACAAATCTGTCATGGAAGAAGTACAGCCAGAATGCTCCTTGGAAGCAAGGATGAGGAGACTGTGTCATGTCGTCAGGAGGAATCAGTCCCTGGAGAAGAACATCATGCTTGGTAATGCAGAGGGCCAGCAGAAAAGAGGAAGACCCTCAACGAGATGGACTGACACAGTGGCTTCAACAATGGGCTCAATCGTAGCAAAAGTGGTGAGGACGGTGCCGGACCAGGCAGTGTTTAGTTCTGTTGTAGATGGGGTCACTTTGGGTAGGAGCTGATTTGAGTGTACCTAACAAGAACAACATTTGGGACCAAACTGACAATAGTAACTTGAAAGAGTAGATAGGAAAATTAGGGAGGGGTGAGTTTGTGTAAATGGGGGAGGAAGACCAGAAAAGGAAGGTGAATGGTTACACAACTTGAATGTAATCAATGTCACTCAATTGTATATAAGAACCAAGGTGTCTCAATGGTTTAGCACTCAGCTGATAACTGTAAGGTGGTGGTCCAAGCCTACTAGCGGCTCCACAGGAGAAAGATGTGGCTCTCTGCTTCCATAAGGATGACAGCTTTGGAAACACTACGGGGCAGGCCTTCTTGGTCCAATAGGGTCACTATGAGTTGGAATCCAAATGGAGGAATGCTTCTGAATTGTACATGTAGAAACTATTGAATAGCTGTATATTTTGCTGTGCATATTCTCAACAGCAACATAATGACATAAAAAGATAAAAAAGGCTTGGAGAAGTTACAGAATGAAAGAATAAAGCAACTCCCAACAGCAAGTAGGGCAAATGCTTAGGAGGGCAAAGACTCTGTTTCCCAAAGCTAACACTAAAAGTGCTGAAACTCAGCAATATCAAAGGAATGTTAAGAACAACAACAACAACAACAACAGGAAAGAATGGTAATTCACAGTGGAAAAATTGATAGAAACTCTGAGTAAGTACTGATATTGAACTTACTAGAAAAATAAAGGAACTCTTAAATATGCTCAAAGAATGAAAGGCAAATATGGACAAAGAAATAAAGAAACAGAGAAAAAAAATCTATGTATGTACACAATGAGAATACTAGGAAAGTGATAGAAAATATAAAAGGGAGCTTTTGGGAGCTAAAAAGTAAAATTACTAAAGTGAAAACTTTAATGGGGAGTCTCAACAGAAGACTTGAGCAGGAGAAAAAGCAATCAATACACTTTTAATGACATAAAATTAAAATTTTCTGCTCATAGAAAAAAAAAATTAACGTAAGCAGGAAGAATGCAATGCAGTGGCTTTGGGTTTGGCCAAAGAGTGGGCGGTCTGTACTTTGAACCCACCATCTGCTCTGCAAGAGTAGGATTGCAGTCTGCTTCCGTAAAGATTTACATCTTTGGAAATCCTACGGGGATGTTACACTCTGTCCTAAACATTCAGAATGAGTAGGAATTTACCTGATGGCAAGTATTTTTGTTTGTTTGTTTAAATGTCCTATGGATCATCATTGAGTATACAAAAATAGGAAAAAAAGAAGACAAAAATAGGAACAAAAGGAACAAAAGAAAACTTGAAGAACTAATGACCAAAAACATCACATTTTAAGGAAGAAATGAATACGCACATTTAAGAAACTCAACACACTTTAAGTAACCTCAAAAGGGAACCAAACTGAAACTCATTATACTCAAATTGTGAAAACTCAGAGGGGGAGTATTGAGTGCAGCATGGAAGAAGCAACTTGTCGTGCAGAAGAGTCTCAGTAAGATTAATGGCTGAATGTATATCGGGGCCCATGGAGGTAAATTGCAGGTGTACATTTTGAGATGGTATATGTTTTGTCATGTGTATTTTTACCACAGACAAAACAAACAAAAATTAAAAAATTGGAAACGTGCAGTCAGCAAGGTGACACATTTAAAGTTCTCAAAGTAAGAAAACAAAATCTGTCCATCAAGAATTCTCTCCAGCTTCACTGGGATCTGCTGAGAAAGAACCAGAATAGCTGGTGGCTTTGTGGCAGAAGGCGTGGACTTCCTGCACAGGGTCATCATGAAGACCGTGTGCTTTGCCCACCGCTTCCAACCCGTGGTGGTGAAGGGCAGTAGGGCATCCTGACCCAGTCTGTAGGTAATCTTTTTACTCCTTTGGTGAAGTCTTTGGGTATTTAGGAGCTCCCAGTTATCTACTTTTTCTTCTGCATTGTTAGTAATGTTTTGCATACTGTTTACGCCGTGCGTTAGGGCTCCTAACGTGTTCCTTATTTTTCGTTCCATGATCTTTATCGTTTTAGATTTTATATTTAGGCCTTTGATTCAGTTTGAGCTCGTTTTTGTGCATGGAGTGAGGTATAGGTCTTGTTTCATTTCTTTGCAGATGGATATTCAGTTATGCCAGCAGCATTTGTTAAAAAGACTGTCTTTTCCCCTTTAACTGCTTTGGGCACTTTGTCAAATATCATCTGCTCATGTGTGGATGGATTTATGTCTGGATTGACAGTTCTGTTCCATTGGTCTTTGTATCTGTTGCCATACCAGTACCAGGCTGTTTGGACTACTGTGGCAGTAGTCAAAATCAGGTAGAGTAAGGCCTCCCACTTTGTTCTTCTTTTTCTGTAATGCTTTACTTATCTGAGGCCTCTTTCCCTTCCATATGAAGTTGATGTTTTGTTTCTCCACCTCATTTAAAAATGTCGTTGGGATTTGGATTGGAATTTTGTTGTGTCTATAGATAGCTTTTGGTAGAATAGACATTTTTACAATGTTCAGTCTTCCTGTCCATGAGCAAGGTATGTTTTTCCACTTACGTAGGTCTCTTTTGGTTTCATGCAGAAGTGTATTGTAGTTTTCTTTATACAAGTCTTTGACATTTCTGGTAAGATTTATTTCTAAGTATTTTATCTTCTTGGGGGCTACTGTAAACGGTATTGATTTGGCGATTTCCTCTTCGATGTTCTTTTTGCTAGCATAGAGGAATCCAAGTGATTTTTTTTATGTTTATTTTGTATCCCAGTACTCTGCTGAACTCTTCTCTTACCTTCAGTAGTTTTCTTGAGGAATCCCCAGGGTTTTCTGTGTATAAGATCATGTCATCTGCAAATAGAGATGCTTTTACTTCTTTCTTGCCAATCTGGATGCCTTTTATTTCTTTATCTAGCCTAATTGCTCTGGCTAGGACCTCCAGCACAATACTAAGAGCGGTGATAAAGGGCATCCTTGTCTGGTTCCCCATCTCAGGAGGAATGCTTTCAGCAAAAGTGACTGGAAGGTAATTTTTTTCCTTTAAGTGGGTGGGCAAATGGCTTGAGAGTGTACAAAAGAACATTATGAGTATGACACAAGGGATCAAAGTGTTATGTGCAGTAACTTTGCCAATACCATGGCTTGGGTCAGGTGCACCTTAGTCTTCAGCGTGACATCTTTGCTCTTCTATACTTTGAAGAGGTCCTTTGCAGCAGATTTGCCCAACGCAATGCATCTTTTGATTTCTTGACTACTGCTTCCATGGCTGTTGATTGTGAATCCAAGTAAAATGAAATCCTTGATAACTTCAATCTTTTCTCCATTTATCACGATGTTGCTAAACGGTCCAGTTCTGAAGAGTTTTGTTTTCTTTATGTTTAGGAGTAATCTGTACTGAAGGCTGCGGTCTTTGATCTTCATTAGTAAATGCTTCAGGTCCTCTTCACTTTCAGCAAGCCAGGTTGTGTTATCTGCATAATGCAGGTTGTTAACGAGTCTTCCTCCAATCCTGATGCCCCGTTCTTCTTCATACAGTCTAGATTCTCATATTATTTGCTCAGCATACAGATGAAATAGATATGGTGAAAGAATACAACCCTGAGGCACACCTTTCCTGACTTTAAACCAATCAGTATCCCCTTGTTCTGTCCAAACAACTGCCTCTTGATCTATGTAAAGGTTCCTCATGAGCACAATTAAGTGTTCTGGAATTCCCATTCTTTCCAGTGTTATCCATAGTTTGTTATGATCCACACAGTCGAATGCCTTTGCATAGTCAATAAAACACAGGTAAACATCCTTCTGGTATTCTCTGCTTTCAGACAGGATCCATCTGACATCAGCAATGATATCCCTGGTTCCACGTCCTCTTCCGAAACCAGCCTGAATTTCTGGCAGTTCCCTGTCGATTATACTGCTTCAGTCGTTTTTGAATGATCATCAGCAAAATGTTGCTTGCGTGTGATATTAATGATATTGTTCTATAATTTCCACATTTGGTTGGATCACCTTTCTTGGGAATAGGCATAAATATGGATCTCTTCCAGTCAGTTGGCCAGGAAGCTGTCTTCCATATTTCTTGGCATAGACGAGTGAGCAGCTCCAGCGCTGCATCTGTTTGTTGAAACATCTCAATTGATATTCCATCAATTCCTGGAGCCTTGTTTTTCGCCAATGCCTTCAGAGCAGCTTGGACTTCTTCCTTCAGTACCATTGGTCCCTGATCACATGCCACCTCTTGAAATGGTTGAATATCGACTAATTCTTTTTGGTATAATGACTCTGTGTATTCCTTCCAACTTCTTTTGATGCTTCCTGCATCATTTAACATTTAATGAAATATTTATTATTTAATGAAACGTTTATATTTAATGAAGGTATTGGTAGAAAACAAAGCTCCAGGAATTGACAGAATGCCAATTGAGATGATACCACAAAAAAATGAAATGCTGGAAGTGCTCGCTTGTTTATTTCAAGAAATTTGGAAGAAAG
Source organism: Loxodonta africana (assembly GCF_030014295.1). NCBI lineage: Eukaryota > Metazoa > Chordata > Mammalia > Proboscidea > Elephantidae > Loxodonta > Loxodonta africana. The sequence goes on from NW_026975539.1 coordinate 884,357, forward strand.
CTACTGGGCCAACTACCTAGAAGAGATCCTTATTTGTGCCCATTCCAAACAAAGTCATCCAACAGAATGTGAAAATTATCAGACTATATCATTAAGATCACACACAAGTAAAAATTTGCTGAAAAGAATTCAAAACCAGTTGTAGTGGAACTGTGAGAGGGAAATGCAAAAAAAATTTAAGCTATACTGAGAAGACGGTGTGGAATGAGGCATATCATTGATGATGTCAGAATGATCTTGGCTAAGCAGAGAATAACACAAAAATGTGTACCTGTTTTTTTTTTTTTTTTTTTTGAGTGTGCAAAGGCATTGCACTCTGTGGATCATAACTAATGATGGATAATGATGTGAAGAATGGAAATTCCAGAACACTAATTGCGCTCATGCAGAACTGGTATATAGAGAGAAGATCAGCTGTTAGAACAGAAAAAGTAGATATTGAGTAGGTTAAAATCAGGAAACTTGTGGGCCAGCAGTGTATTCTTTCACCATATTTGTTAAATTTGTATGCTGAACTAATAATTCCATAAGCTGGACTTAGGAAGAATGTAGCAACAGTACTGAAGGAAGATTTATTAACAACCTGAATATGCATGACACAACATTGCTTGATGAAAGCATAGAGGTCTTTAAGCACTTACTAAAAAAGACCAAAGACTGCAGCATTCAGTAGGGATTATACTTCACCATAAAGAAAACAAAAGTCCTCACAACTGGACCAATAAGCAACATCATCAGAAATGGGGAAAATATTGATGTTGTCAAGGATTTCATTTTACTTGAATCCACAATCAATGCCCATGGAAGCAATAGTCAAGAAATCAATTGCATTGGGCAAACCTGATGCAAAAGACCTTTTCAAAGTGTTAAGAGCAAAGATGATGCTTAGAGAACTAAAGTGTGCCGACCCAACCCATGGCATTTTCAATCATCTCTTTGCATGGGAAAGCTGGAAATGATTAAGGAAGACAGAAGATGAATTGATGTCTTTATAGTGTCAATACATCAGACTAAGAGTCTTCTATTTTTTTATTGTTTCTTTATCTTAATAATCATGATGTCATTTTTCAGGGACTGGTCCCAACAGAAATCATGTCCAAAGTAAATGAGACAAACCCTCTCTATCCTTGGTGTCAAGGAACATTCGGTCTGTATATCTTCCAAGTCAGATTTGTTCGATCTTGTAGCCATCCACGGGATATTCTATATTCTTTGTCAACCATACTGCAAAGCTATTGATTCTTCTTCCACCTTCTTTATTCATTGTACAGCATTCTCATGCACATAAGGCAAGTGAAAACATCATGGATTGGTTCAGGTGCACCTCAATCCTCAAAAATGACCTTTGCTTTTCAAAATTTTAAGAGGCCTTTCGCAGCAGATGTGCCCAAGGCAATAAGGTGCTTGATTTCTTGATTGCTGCTTCCATGGGTGTCGATTGTGGTTTAAAATCAGAAACACATGCATCAAGGTTGTATCCTTACATGATATGTATTTAATCTGTATGTTGACTAAGCTGAGAGGATGGACTATGTGAAGAAGAATGTGTCATCAGGATTGAAGGAAGACCCATTAACAACCTGCAATAGTGGGAGGACACAACCCAGCTTGATGAAAGCAAAGATGACTGGAAGCACTTACTGATGAAAATCAAGACTACAGCTTTCAGTATGAGCTACACCTGAACATAAAGAAAACAAAAATCCTCACAACTGGATTAATAAGTAACAACATAATAGATGGACAAAACAGAATTACCATAGCAAGCAGCAATAACACACCTAAGTATAAACTCCAAAGAAATGAACTGAAGGACTAAAGCAGGTATTTGTACACCAATGTTTATAGAAGCATGATTCACGATAGCCAAAGGGTGGAAATACTTAAGTTTCCGTCAACAGATGAACCGATATACAAAATATGATACTTATATGCAATGGAATATTAGTCAGCCATCAAAAAGAGTGGAGTCGTAATGCATGTTATGACATGGATGAAGTACGAAAACGTTATGTAAGTAAAAGAAGCCACACAAAATCTGATAACTATTTTACAGTTCCATTTATACTAGGTATCTAGAATAGGCCAATGAGTTATTGTTTAATGGGCACAGAGTGACTATTTGAGATGAGGAAAATATCCTGGAAATACATATTTGTAATTGTTGTCACAGTATTACGAGTGCACTTAACATCGGTTAATTGTAAACTAAAAAAAAGAAAAATGTTGAAGTGGCAACAACTATGTTATGTGTATTTTACCACAATAAAATTAAAACAAAATAAAAACACATGGAAAATTTTGCTGAGTACTCCAGCCAACAACTCCAGCCTCTGATTAATTTAGTTTTGAATAAGGTCTTTACATAATGCATCCATAAAGAGTTTGTTCTCATTACCCACTCTACTTTGCTGTATGTATTTGTATGTTTTACATAAACTTTTTATCTCTATATTTGCCATACTAGAGGGTCCAGGATAGTGCAGATGACCTTCATGCTTGGCTATTAACAAAAAGTTTGGGGGATCACCTAGAAGCACCTTGGAAGAAAGGCCTGGCACTCTACTTCCAAAAAAATCTTCCATTCGAAACCCTATGGAGCAGGTCTACTCTGACACACATGAGGTCACCACGAGTCAAAAGTGACTGGGAGGTAATTTTTTTCCTTTAAGTGGGTGGGCAAATGGCTTGAGAATGTCCAAGAGAACAACCTGAGTATGACACGAGGGATCAAAGTGTTATGCGCAGTTACTTTGCCTTCCCCTTGGCTATTTCTCTGTTCGGTGAAAGTCAGAGAGAATGGCAGAGAGGTTTGGAAGGAATCTGTGCAACTAACTATGCCTACGCCCTGCTTTAGAAAATATAGAGATTAAGCAGGAACCTGTGGAACATTACTTCATAGTCTTCCTATTACTCGGCAATAAAAAAAAAAAAAGGGAAAACAAAAAGATAAATGAACTCAGACAAGAAAATGAAAAGGGCAGACAGAGAAAAGGAACAAGTATTTTAAATGCTAATGTGGCAACCCAAGTCCTTCTAAGGTTTCTGACTGAAAGGTAATAAAGCGGTCCCTCAGGCTAGTTTTCCTGAAGATAATTAGCAGGGTGCGTTGATCCAGACTTCAAAATACTGGGCTTGCTGTTTCAGATCTAAGAAAGAAATATGACTGAGCTTCTCTAAGGTTTAAGGATTGATTGACTGGAATTCAAGGGGTTTGGTTTGGGTTCTCAGCCACCCGTACTGCCACCATTTCTGTTTAAGAAGCAGGCTGATGGGGGAGGGGCTTCACGGTCGCGGTAGGTGGTCTTGAGGCTCCACAGGGAACATGATGGGGAGAGCTTGGAACGACGATGCTTCCAGCCACAGGCATCAACGCGAGATTGCCTGCGAGCAGTTCTCCTGGAGATCAGATGTGACAGGAGGGTTTCTGGCTGGGTGGAGTGAGGAAACGTATGGTGCAGGCTCCCCGCTCGGGGCACCGATTTCACCCACGTCATGAGTTGTCCCCAACTGAGGAGTCACGCACAAAACCTGTTGCCCTCCAGTTGATTTTCACTCATAGCGACCCTAGAAGATGGAGTAGAAATGCCCCATTGGGTTTCCAAGGAGCGCCTGGTGGATTTGAACTGCCGGGCCTTTGGTGAGCAACTGCTGCACTTAGACAGTACGCCACCAGGGTATCCAGCTGAGGACTGAGAGTACGCCACCAGGGTATCCAACTGAGGACGGAGAGACAAATGAGTACCTCTGGGGGTAGGCACAGTAGAAAGGAGCCACCACCATGTGCCCGTAGGTGCAGCCTGGACCTCCTGCACCGCTAATGACCAGGGTCCAGCCACGTTTCATCTGGAAGGCCAAGATGACCCCCTCTGTCCTGTGCAGGGCGCCCTCTGCAGGCTGGCCCTGGTAGTGCAGAGGCTGCCCTGAGTCTGAGCGAGGCAAGGGGCGGGGTAGGAGTAGGAGCAGTCTCCGCCCCTGGCCGTCACTGATTGGTTGCGTTTGGCGACGTCGCCAGTGGCACGACAACGTCCGGGCACGAGAGAGCTGTGGCTAGAGCTTTGAGTGTTACGTTGAATACAAGTGGTGAAAACGGGAATCTTAGTTTTGTTCTTGATACTAGCTGCTGTGTTTCCAGGATTTCTCCAGTGATTATGATGCTAATTGTGGGTTTTCCACAAATTTCTTTTTGAGGTTAAGCATCCTTCCATTCTTAGTTTATTGAGTGTTTTCTTCATCAAAGTGTATTGGATTTTGTCCAATTTATTTCTGCATTAATTGAGATGACCTAGTACTTCACATTGTGTACTGATTTTAGTACGCTGAACCAACTTTGCATAATGGGACTACATTCTATTTGGACATTGAATATGATCCTGATAATATTCTCCTGGAGTTTCCTAGCGTGATGTTCAGGATTTTTGCATGCAGAGTCCTAAGATGTATTTGGTCTGTAGTTGTGTTGTTTCATTTCAATGAATTTGTAGCTTTGATACCAAAGTAATGACAGACGCATACAATAAGTTAGAAGTGTTCCCTCCACCAGTATTTTGGAAGACCTTGATTTTGCTTCCTTCTTCCTGATTTATTGATTTTCTACCAGTGTAACTTTTTTTAAAATAATTTTTATTGAGCTTTAAGTGAACGTTTACAAATCAAGTCAGTCTGTCACATATAAGCTTATATACACCTTACTCCATACTCCCACTTGCTCTCCGCCTAATGAGTCAGCCCTCCCAGTCTCTCCTTTCTGACAATTTTGCCAGTTTCTAACCCTCTCTACCCTCCTATCTCCCCTGCAGACAGGAGATGCCAACACAGTCTCAAGTGTCCATCTGATACAAGTAGCTCACTCTTCATCAGCATCTCTCTCCAACCCATTGTCCAGTCCCTTCCATATCTGATGAGTTGTCTTCGGGAATGGTTCCTGTCCTGGGCCAACAGAAGGTTTGGGGAGCATGACTGCTGGGATTCCCCTAGTCTCAGTCAGACCATTGTCTGGTCTTTTTATGAGAGTTTGGGGTCTGCATCCCACTGATCTCCTGCTCCCTCAGGGGTTCTCTGTTGTGCTCCCTCTCAGGGCAGTCGTTGGTTGTGGCCGGGCACCATCTAGTTCTTCTGGTCTCAGGATGATGTAAGTCTCTGGTTCATGTGGCCCTTTCTGTCTCTTGGGCTCATAGTTATCGTGTGACCTTGGTGTTCTTCATTCTCCTTTGATCCAGGTGGGTTGAGACCCACTGATGCATCTTAGGTGGCTGCTTGCTAGTGTTTAAGACCCCAGACGCCACATTTCAAAGTGGGATGCAGAATGTTTTCATAATAGTATTATTTTCCCAATTGACTTAGAAGTTCCCTTAAGCCATAGTCCCCAAACTCCCGCCCTTGCTCCGCTGACCTTTGAAGCATTCAGTTTATCTCAGAAACTTCTTTGTTTTGGGTCCAGTCCATTTGAGCTGACCTTCTGTGTATTGAGTATTGTCCTTCCCTTCACCTAAAGTAGTTCTTATCTACTAACTAATCAGTAAATAACCCTCTCCTACCCTCCCTCCCTCCCCCCCTTGTAACCACAAAAGTATGTGTTCTTCTCAGTTTATACTATTTCTGAAGATCTTACAAAAGTGGTCTTATAAAATATTTGTCTTTTTGCCTCTGACTAATTTCACTCAGCAGAATGCCTTCCAGGTTCCTCCATGTTATGAAATGTTTCACAGATTCGTCATGGTTCTTTATTAATGTGTAGTATTCCATTGTGTGAATATACCACAATTTATTTAACCATTCATCAGTTGATGGACACCTTGGTTGCTTCCAGCTTTTTGCTATGGTAAACAGTTCTGCAATAAACATGCGTGTGCATATATCTGTTCGTGTAAGGGCTCTTATTTCTCTAGGGTATATTCCGAGGAGTGGGACTTCTGGGTTTTATGGTAGTTCTATTTCTACCTTTTTAAGAAAACACCAGATAGATTTCCAAAGTGGTTGTACCATTTGACATTCCCACCAGCAGTGTATAAGAGTTCCAATCTCTCCACAGCCCCTCCAACATTTATAATTTTGTGTTTTTTGGATTAATGCCAGCCTTGGTGGAGTGAGATGGAATCTCATCCAAGTTTTAATTTGCATTTCTCTAATGGCTAATGATCGAGAGCATTTTCTCATGTGTCTGTTATCCGCCTGAATATCTTTCTTAGTGAAGTGTGTGTTCATATCCTTTGCCCACTTTTTGATTGGGTTGTCTTTTTGTGGTTGAGTTTTAACAGAATCACATAGATTTTAGAGATCAGACACTGGTCATAAATGTCATACTTGAAAATTCTTTCCCAGTCTGTAGATGGTCTTTTTAATCTTTTGGTGAAGTGTTTAGATGAGCATCGGTGTTTGATTTTTAGGAGCTCCCAGTTATCTGGTTTCTCTTCGTCAGTTTTGGTAATATTTTGTATTCTGTTTATGCCTTGAATTAGGGCTTCTAAAGTTGCCCCTATTTTTTCTTCCATGATCTTTATCATTTTAGTTTTTATGTTTAGGTCTTTGATCCACTTGGAGTTAGTTTTTGTGCATGGTGTGAGGCATGGGTCCTGTTCCATTTTTTTGCAAATGGATATCCAGCTATGCCATCACCATTTGTTAAAAAAGATTATCTTTTCTGCAATTAACGGACACAGGGCCTTTGTCAAATATGAGCTGCTCATATGTGCATGGATTTATATCTGGGTTCTTAATTCTATTCCATTGGTCAATGTGCCCGTTGTTGTACCAGTACCAGGCTGTTTTGACTACTGTGGCTGTATAATAGGTTCTGAAATCTGGTAGAGTGATCCTCCCACTTTCTTCTTCTTTTTCAGTAATGCTTTACTTATCCGAGGCTTCTTTCCCTTCCATATGAAGTTGGTGATTTGTTTCTCCATCACATTAAAAAATGTCATTGGAATTTGGATTGGAAGTGCATTGTATGTATGGATGGCTTTTGGTAGAATAGACATTTTTACTATGTTAAGTCTTCCTATCCATGAGCAAGGTATGTTTTTCCACTTAAGTAGGTCCTTTTTAGTTTCTTGCAGTAGTACTTTGTAGTTTTCTTTGTATAGGTCTTTTACATCTTTGGTAAGATTTATTCCTAAGTATTTTATCTTCTTGGGAGCTACTGTGAATGGTATTGATTTGGTGATTTCCTCTTCGATGTTCTTTTTGTTGATGTAGAGGAATCCAAGTGATTTTTGTATGTTTATCTTATAACCTGAGACTCTGCCCAACTCTTCTATTAGTTTCAGTAGTTTTCTGGAGGATTCCTTAGGGTTTTCTGTGTATAAGATCACGTCATCTCCAAATAGAGATAATTTTACTTCCTCCTTGCCAATCCGGATGCCCTTTATTTCTTCGTCTAGCCTTATTGCTCTAGCTAGGACCTCTAGCATAATGTTAAATAAGAGCAGTGATAAAGGGCATTCTTGTCTGGTTCCCGTTCTCAAGGGAAATGCTTTCAGGCTCTTTCCATTTAGAGTGATGTTGGCTGTTGGCTTTGTATAAAAAGATGCCCTTTATTATGTTGAGGAATTTTCCTTCAATTCCTATTTTGCTGAGAGTTTTTACCATGAATGGGTGTTGGACTTTGTCAAATGCCTTTTCTGCATCAATTGATAAGGTCATGTTGTTTTTGTCTTCTGTTTTATTTATATGGTGAATTACATTAATGGCTTTTCGAATATTAAACCAGCCTTGCATACCTGGTATAAATCCCACTTGGTCATGGTGGATTATTTTTTTGATATGTTGTTGAATTCTATTGGCTAGAATTTTGTGGAGGATTTTCGCATCTATGTTCATGAGGGATATAGGTCTGTGATTTTCTTTTTTTGTGATGTCTTTACCTGGTTTTGGTATCAGGGATATGGTGGCTTCATAGAATGAGGTAGGCAGTATTCCATCCTTTTCTATGCTTTGAAATACCTTTAGTAGTAGCGGTGTTAACTCTTCTCTGAAACATTGGTAGAACTCTGCAGTGAAGCTGTCCGGGCCAGGGCTTTTTTTCGTTTGGAGTTTTTTGATTACCGTTTCAATCTCTTTTTTTGTTATGGGTCTATTTAGTTGCTCTACTTCTGATTGTGTTAGTTTAGGTAGGCAGTGTTTTCTAGGAATTCATCCATTTCTTCAAGGTTTGCAAATTTGTTAGAGTACAATTTTTCGTAATAATTTGGTATGATTCTTTTAATTTCAGTTGGGTCTGTTGTGATGTGGCCCATCTCATTTCTTATTTGGGTTATTTGTTTCCTTTCCGGTATTTCCTTAGTCAGTCTGGCCAATGATTTATCAATTTTGTTAATTTTTTCAAAAAACCAGCTTTTGGCTTTGTTAATTCTTTCAATTGTTTTTCTGTTCTCTAATTCATTTAGTTCAGCTCTAATTTTTATTATTTGTTTTCTTCTGGTGCCTGATGGATTCTTTTGTTGCTCACTTTCTATCTGTTCAAGTTGTAGGGACAGTTCTCTGCTTTTGGCTCTTTCTTCTTTTTGTATGTGTGCATTTATCGATACAAATTGGCCTATGAGCACGGCTTTTGCTGTGTCCCAGAGGTTATGATAGGAAGTGTTTTCATTCTCGTTGCATTCTATGAATTTCTTTATTCCCTCCTTAATATCTTCTATAACCCAGTCTTTTTTGAGGAGGGTATTGTTCAGTTTCCAAGTATTTGATTTCTTTTCCCTAATTTTTCTGTTATTGATTTCCACTTTTATGGCCTTATGGTCTGAGAAGATGCTTTGTAATATTTTGATGTTTTGGATTCTGCAAAGGTTTGTTTTATGACCTAATATGCGGTCTATTCTGGAGAATGTTCCATGTGCGCTAGAAAAAAAAGTATACTTTGCAGCAGTTGGGTGGAGTGTTCTGTATAATTCTATAAGGTCAATTTGATTGATTGTAGCAATTAGGGCTTCTGTGTCTTTATTGAGCTTCTTACTGGATGTCCTGTCCTTCTCCGAAATTGGTGTGTTTAAGTCTCCTAGTATAATTGTGGAGGTGTCTATCTCACTTTTCAGTTCTGAAAAAGTTTGTTTTCTGTATCTTGCAGCCCTGTCATTGGGTGCATAAATATTTAATATGGTTATATCTTCCTGGTCAATTGTCCCTTTAATCATTATGTAGTGTCCTTCTTTATCCTTTGTGGTGGATTTAACTTTAAAGTCTATTTTGTCAGAAATTAATATTGCTACTCCTATTCTTTTTTGCTTATTGTTTACTTGATATATTTTTTTCCATCCTTTGAGTTTTAGTTTGTTTGTGTCTCTAAGTCTAAGGTGTGTCTCTTCTAGGCAGCATATAGACGGAGCGGGTTTCTTTATCCAGTCTGAGACTCTCTGTCTCTTTATTGGTGCGTTTAGTGCATTTACATTCAGCGTAATTATAGATAAGCATGTGTTTAGTGCTGTCATTTTGTTGCCTTTTTATGTGTGTTGTTGACAATTTCATTTTTCCACTTACTTTTTTGTGCTGAGACATTTTTCTTTGTAAATTGCGTGTTCCTCATTTTCATAGTATTTGACTTTATGTTTTCTGAGTCGTTATGTTTTCCTGGTTTTTATTTTGAGTTATGGAGCTGTTATACCTCTTTGTGGTTACCTTAATATTTACTCCTATTTTTCTAAGTGAAAACCTAACTTGTATCATCCTATATTGCCTTGTATCCCTCTCCATATGGCAGTTCTATGCTACCTGTATTTAGTCCCTCTTTTTGATTATTGTGATCTTTTACATATTGACTTCAATGATTCCGTGTTTTGAGAGTTTTTTTGTTTTTAAAAATAATCTTAATTTGTTTTTGTGATTTCCCTGTTCGAGGTGGTATCGGGATGTTCTGTTCTGTGACCTTGTGTTGTGCTGGTATCTGATATTACTGGTTTTCTGACCAAACAATTTCCTTTATCATTTCTTGTAGCTTTAGTTTGGTTTTTGCAAATTCTCTAAGCTTCTGTTTATCTGTAAATGTTTTAATTTCACCTACATATTTGAGAGAGAGTCTTGCTGGATATATGATCCTTGGCTGGCAGTTTTTCTCCTTCAGTGTCTATATATGTCTTCCCATTGCCTTCTTGCCTGCATGGTTTCTACTGAGTAGTCTGAACTTATTGATTTCTCCTTTGTAGGAGAACTTTGTTTTATCCCTGGCTGCTTTTAAAATTTTCTCTTTATCTTTGGTTGTGGCAAATTTGATGATAATATGTCTTGGTGTTTTTCTTTTTGGATCAGTCTTAAATGGGGTTCGATGAGCATCCTGGATAGATATCCTTTCGTCTTTCATGATGTCAGGGAAGATTTCTGCCAACAGATCTTCAACTATTCTCTTTGTGGTTTCTGATATCCCTCCCTGTTCTGGGACTCCAGTCACATGCAAGTTATTCTTCTTGATAGAGTCCCACATGATTCTTAGGGTTTCTTCATTTTTTTTAATTCTTTTATCTGATTTTTTTTTTCAGCTATATTGGTGTCAATTCCCTGGTCCTCCAGATCTCCCACTCTGCATCCCAATTGATCGAGTCTGCTCCTCTAACTTCCTATTGCATTGTCTAATTCTGTAATTTTATTGTTAATCTTTTGGATTTCTGAATACTGTCTCTCTATGGATTCTTGCAACTTATTAATTTTTCCACTATATTCTTGAAAAATCTTTTTGAGTTCTTCAACTGCTTTATCAGTGTGTTCCTTGGCTTTTTCTGTAAATTGCTTTATTTCATTTCTGAGGTCATCCCTGATGTCTTGAAGCATTCTGTAAATTAATTTTTTATATTCTCCATCTGGCAATTCCAGGATTGTGTCTTCATTTGGGAAAGATTTTGATTCTTTAGTTTGGGGAGTTGTAGAAGCAATCATAGTCTGCTTCTTTATGTGGTTAGATATCAACTGCTGTCTCCGAGCCATCACTAAGATATTGTAGTGGTTTAATCTATATTTGCTCACTGAGTCTTAACTTGTTTTGTTTTCTTTCAGTATACGTAGATGGGCTACTAGATTGCGCTGTCTTGATTGTTGTATCCCTTGACTCAGTTATGTCCTATTACCAGCTGGTTTGGGCTGTTACCAGATATATAAGCCTAAGAGTCCATTCACTATTCTTGAGTATAATCTGATTTTGGGTCATCAAGTGTGTGGTGCAGACTGTCACCTGTCCACCTAGAGAAGTAGTGGTGATAGTTGTGTGCACCAGATTCTAGTAGCAGCAGGGGGTCACACTCCGGGGGGGGGCAGGATGCTGACAGGCTTCCCCCAAGTGCCAGTGAGGTAGGTGTGTCTCTATTCCTAAAACACTTTGGTGGGTGGGCTCTGCAGGTGTACCTTAGGCCCCCAATGCAAGTACCTCTACAGATTGGTAGATGTCACCCTCCTTAGACCCCTAAGGCAGGAGGCTAGATGGTCTGGGGGGAGCTTCAGCCCTCAGTTCCCTGTTGTGGGTCAGTGAGAGCTCTGTTGAATACGTGAAGATATCAGACCTGGGAAACTTGTCTTTCCAGTAATCTGCTAAAACAATTACAGTCAGAGCCCTATCAGAAATGCCTTTGCATTATAATAGCCACCTTGTTCCCTGTAGGGATGAAAGCCCAAGACTGTGGATCACATATGCTTGGCTGGAGCTGGTTCTGTGTTTTTAGTCCAATTAGGGAAGGATACTTGGTCTCCGGGTTTTTTGTAGTTGCTTCTCTCAGGCCAGGAGAATGCATTAGGAAAAGACCAAAAAAGAAAGAAAGAAAGAAAAACCGCAGCACAGTTCACTCTCTGGCTGAGGAAATTCCAATGTAAATGAAGCCGCCTGGGAAGAGGGCAGTGGTTCAGATAAATAGGAGAGAAGAGCACCCCGGAATATAGACAAAGTTACTTATCTTGCTTGGGATGACTGTTTTATCTGAGATCGAGAGGCACGTCGACTGTGTGTGCTGGCTGGGTAGAGATTGCCCCTGAGAGTCAGGCCCATGTCCCTTGCTTGCACTGTCTCAGAAGCCATGGTTAGTTCCTCTGCTCCCAGTCCAACGCCCAGCGCCAAGGTTCCCTGGCTGGGACGCCACACTCCTGGCTCCAAAACCAGTCACTGTTTCCCGGTGACTTCTCCTCCTGTCAGCCACATCGCTGCGCTGCCTGCGTGCACTGGTTGGGCTTCCCCCGAAGTCAGTTCAGGGGGCTAGGGCTGTGCCCCATGTTTGCACCTTCTCAGGATGCTGGGCTCAGCTCCCCTGCACCCAGTCCAAAGCCCGGCGCCAAGGTTTCCTGACTGGGAAGCTGGCTCCAGGCCCCAAAAACAGTCGGTGCTTCCCCATGGTTGTTTGTTCTCAGTCTCTGTCACTCAGGTCAACTCTTTAGATCTGTGTTTGATCGTCAGGGTTCGTAGATTGTATGTGATCAATTCACTTGTTTTTCCGAGTCTTTGTTGCAAGAGGGATCCGAGGTAGCTTCTACTTAGTCCGCCGTCTTGGCCCTGCCTTAGTGTAACTTTTTAATTTTCTTCTGCATTTTTTTTTCCTTTATGGTTTTCCTGAAAATTACATTCACATCATAGGATCAGAAAAATGCATTATGATTTCACAGTAACTTAGTTTTAGTGCTACACAGGTCTGTATCTGTTGGGTATGTTGTTATTGTCACAAGTTATATCTGAACATAGAGTGAGTCTAATACCATGTGTTTAATTACCACTTTGTGCAGTTTTCCTTAAATCATGTAGGAAATAAAAGAGTGGTTTCAAAGAAAACTACAATAAAATAGTATTTTATATCTTAATTCTGTATATTATATATATTATCAGTAGTGCCAGGGTTGAGATTTTTGAAAAATCAGGTAAAAGAATTTTTAAAAAATGAGGAAACCCTAAGAATTATGTGGGATTGTGTCAAGAGAAATAACCTGCAAGTGATTGTAGTACCAGAATGTGTGGGATAACAGAAAATATAGAGAGAAAATTGTTGAAGATTTGTTGGCACAAAACTTCCCTGATATCGTGAAAGATGAGAAGATGTCTATCAAAGATGCTCATCGAGCTCCATGTAAGGTAGATGTTAAAAGAAAGTCACCAAGGCATATTATAATCTAACTTGCCAAAACCAAAGATAAAGAGAGAATTATAAGAGCAGCAAGGGTTAAATGAAAAGTCACCTACAAAGGAGAGCCAACAAGAATAAGCTCGGACTATTCGGCAGAAACCATGCAGGCAAGAAGGCAATGGGATGACACATTTAAAAAATTGAAGGAAAAAAAATTGCCTGCCAAGAATTATATACCATCAAAACTGTCTCTTAAATATGAAGGTGAAATTAAGACATTTCCAGATAAACACAAGTTGAGGGAATTCGTAAAAACCAAACCAAAACTAAAAGAAATACTAAAGGGAGCTCTTTGGTTAGAAAATCAAGAATATCAGGTATCAACCCAAGACTAGAACACTGGACAGAGCAACCAGAAGTCAACCCAGACAGGGAAATCCAAAAAACAAAGCAAAATTATTAAAAATAAAAACCAAAACAGAGTAACAGCGATGTTATTATGTAAAAGAAGACAACATTAAAATAATAGAGTGACTAAGAAATGTAATCATACACCTTCTATATGGAGAGGAAGATACAGCAATACAAAGAAATAAAAGTTTTGAATTTTGAAAAATAGTGGCAAATAATAAGGTAACCACAAAGGAGATAACCTGTCCTACTCATCAAAATAAAATACAAGGGGAAAATACTGACTCAGCAGAAACAAAATCAACAACAACAAATATGAGGAAAGGACAATATATAAAGAAATTCTACTCAGCACATAAAATCAAGTGGCAAAAAGAAACTGTGAACAACACAAAAAAGACATCAAAATGATAGCACTAAATTCATACCTATGCACAAATTACCCGGAATGTAAATGGACTAAATGCACCAATAAAGAGACAGAGAGTGGCAGAATGGATTAAATGGTAAGACCCCTCTACATGCTGCCTACCAGAGAAACACTTCAGACTTAGAGAAACAAACTAAAAAAGCAAAGGTTGGGAAAAAATGTATCAAACAAACAACAATCAAAAAAGAGCAGGAGTGGCAATATTAATTTCTGACAAAATAGACTTTAAAGTTAAATCCATCACAAAGAATAAGGAAGGACACTACATAATGATTAAAAGGACAGTACACCAAGAACATATAACCATATTAAATATTTATGCACCAAATGACAGGGCTGCAAGATACATAAAACAACCTCTATCAGTATTGAAAAGTGAGATAGACGGCTCCACAATGATAGTGGGAGACTTCAACACACCACTTTCAGTGAAGGACAGGTCATCCAGAAAGAAGGTCAGTAAAGACACGGAGCATCTAAATGCCGCAATCAACCAACTTGGCCTCGTAGACATATACAGAACACTCCACCCAACACCAGTCAAGTGTAGTTTCTTTTCTAGCGCACGTGGAACATTCTCCAGAATAGACCACAGATTAGGTCATAAAGCAAGCCTTAGCAGAATTCAAAACATTGAAATATTACAAAGCATCTTTTCTGACCATAATGCCATAAAAGTGGAAATCAATAATGGGAAAAGAAATCAAACACTTGGAAACAACAATACCCTGCTCAAAACAATACCCTGGATTATAGAAGTCATTAAGGATGGAATAAAGAAATTCGGAGATTCCAATGAGAATTGAAACACTTCTATCAGAACCTTCGGGACACAGCAAAAGTGGTGCTCAGAGGCCAATTTATATCAATAAATGCACACATCCAAAAAAGAAGAAAGGGCAAAAATCAAAGAATTATCCCTACAACTTGAGTAAATAGAAAGAGAGCAACAAAAGAAACCTACAGGCACCAGAAGAAAAGAAATAATAAAAATTACAGGTGAATTAAACAGAAAACAATTCAAAGAATTAACAAGACCAAAAGCTGGTTTTTTGAAAAAATCAACAAAATTGATAAACCACTAGCCAAACTGACAAAAGAAAAACAGGAGAGGAAGCAAATAACCCAAATAAGAAATGAGATGGGTGATATTACAACAGACCCAACTGAAATTAAAAGAATCACATCAGATTACTATGAAAAACTGTACTCAAACAAATTTGAAAACCTAGAGAAATGGGTGAATTCCTAGAAACACACTACCTACCTAAAGTAACACAAAAAGAGGTAGAACAACTGAATAGACCCATAACAAAAGAAGAGATTGAGAAGGCAAACAAAAAACTCAACAAAAAAAAAAAGCCCAGGTCCTGAGGGCTTCACTACAGAGTTCTACCTAACTTTCAGAGAAGAGTTAACACCACTGCTACTAAAGGTATTTTAGAGCGTGGAAAAGGATGGAATACTCCGAAACTCATTCTATGAAGCCACCATATCCCTGATACCAAAACCAGGTAAAGACACCACAAGAAGAGAAAATTATTGACCTATATATTCCTCATGAACGTAGATGCAAAAATCCTCAACAAAATTCTAGCCAATGAAATTAAACAACATATCAAAAAATTAATTCACCGTGACCAAGTGGGATTCATACCAGCTATGCAGGGATGGTTCACCATTAGAAAAACAATTAATGTAACCCACCACATAAATAAAACAAAAGACAAGAATCACATGATTTTATCAATTGATGCAGAAAAGGCATTTGAAAAAGCTCAATGTCATTCATGATAAAAACTCTCAGCAAAACAGGAAAAGAAGGAAAATTCCTCAGCATAATAAAGGGCTTTTATACAGAGCCAACAGCCAACATTACCTGAAATGGAGAGAGCCTGAAAACATTCCCATTGAGATCTGGAACCACACAAGGATGCCCTTTATCACCGCTCATATTCAACATTGTGTTGGAGGTCCTAGCCAGAGCAATTAGGCTAGATAAAGAAATAAACGGCATCCAGAATGGCAAGGAAGAAGTAAAGGTTTATCTATTTGCAGATGACATGATCTTATACACAGAAAACCCTAAGGAATCTTCAAGAAAACTACTGAAACTAATAAAAGAGTTCAGCAGAGTATCGGGATAAAGATAAACATACAAAAGTCAATCGGATTCCTCTACACCAACAAAAAGAACATTGAAGAGGAAATCACCAAATCAATGTCATTTACAATAGCACCCAAGAAGATAAAATACTTAGGAATTAATCTTACCAGAGATGTAAAAGACTTACACAAAGAAAACTATAATACACTTCTGCAAGAAACCAAAAGAGACTTACATGAGTGGAAAAATATACCTTGCTTGTGGATACAAAGACTTACCATTATAAAAATGCCAGTTCTACCAAAAGCAATCTATACATTTAATGAGATGAAAAAACAAATCACCTACTTCATATGGAAGGGAAAGAGGCCCTGGATAAATAAGGCATTACTGAAAAAGAAGAACAAAGTGGGAGGCCTTACTTTACCTGGTTTTAGAACCTATTATACCGCCAATGTAGTCAAAACAGCCTGGTACTGGTCCAACAACATATACATAAACCAATGGAACAGATTTGAGAATCCAGACATAAATCCATCCACATATGAGCAGCTGATATTTGACAAAAGCCCCAAAACAGTTAAATGGGGAAAAGACAGACTTTTTAACAACTGGTGCTGGCATAACTGGATATCCATCCGCAAAAAAAATGAAACAAGACCCATACCTCACTTCGTGCACAAAAAGTAACTCAAAATGCATAAAAGACCTGAATATAAAATCTAAAAAGGTAAAGATCATGGAAGAAAAAATAGGGACAACATTAGGAGCCCTAATACATGGCATAAACAGTATAGAAAACATTACCAAGAATGTGGAAGAAAAACTAGATACCTGGGAGCTCCTAAAAATCAAACACCTATGCTCATCCAAAGACTTCACCAAAAGAGTAAAAAAGACTACCCACAGACTGGGAAAAAGGTTTTGGCTATGACATTTCTGATCAGAGCCTGATCTCTAAAATCTACATGATACTGCAAAAACTCAAGTACAAAAAGACAAATAATCTTATTAAAAAATGGAAAAAGATAAGAGTAGACACTTCACTAAAGAAGACATTCAGGTAGCTAACTGATATATGAGGAAATGTTCACGATCATTAGCAATTAGAGAAATGCAGATCAAATCTACAATGAGATTTCATCTCACTCCAATAAGGCTGGCATTAATCCAAAAAACACAAAATAATAAATGTTGGAGACGTTGTGGAGAGATTGGAACACTTCTACGCTGCTGGTGGGAATGAAAAATGGTACAAGCACTTTGGAAGTCCGTTTGGAGCACCCTTTAAAAACTAGAAATAGAACTACCATACGATCCAGCAATCCCACTCCTTGTAATATATCCTAGAGAAATAAGAGCCTTTACACAGATATATGCACACCCATGTTTATTGCAGCACAGTTTACAATAGAAAAAGATGGAAGCAACCAAGATACCCATCAATGGATGAATGGATAAATAAATTATGGGATATTCACACAATGGAATAGTACACATCTAAAAAGAACAGAGAGGAATCTGTGAAACATTTCATAACATGGAGGAACCTGGAAGGCATTATGCTGAGTGAAATTAGTCAGTTGCAAAAGGACAAATATTGTATAAGACCACTATTATAAGAACTTGAGAAATAGTTTAAACTGAGAAGAAAACATTCTTTTGTGGTTAGGAGAGGGGGGAGGGAGGGAGAGTGGGAGGGGGCATTCACTAATTACATAGTAGATAATAACTGCTTTAGGTGAAGGGGAGGACAGCACACAATACGGGGAGGTCAGCATAACTGGACTAAACCAAAAGCAAAGAAGTTTCCTGAATAAACTGAATGCTTCAAAGGCCAGCGTAGCAGGGTCAGGGGTCTGGGGACCATGATTTCAGGGAACATCTAAGTTAATTGGCATAATAAAATCTATTAAGAAAACATTATGTATCCCACTTCGAAGAGTGGCGTCTGGGGTCTTAAATGCTAGCAAGCAGCCATCTAAGATGCATCAATTGGTCTCAACCCACCTGGATCAAAGGAGAATGAAGAACACCAAGGACACAAGGCAATTATGAGCCCAAGAGACAGAAAGGGCCACATGAACCAGAGACTACATCTTCCTGAGACCAGTAGAACTAGATGACTGCCCTGACAGGGAACACAACAGAGAACCCCTGAGGGAGAAGAGAGCAGTGGGATGCAGACCCCAAATTCTCATAAAAAGACCAGACTTAATGGCCTAACTGAGACTGGAAGGACCCCGGTCGTCATGGCCCTCAGACCTTCTGTTGGCCCAGGACAGGAACCATTCCCGAAGTCAACCCTTAAGACATGGATTGGACTGGACCATGGGTGGGAGAGGGATGTTGGTTGGAGTGAGCTTCTTGGATCAGGTGGACTCTTGAGACTATGTTGGCATCTCCTGCCTGGAGGGGAGATGAGAGGGTGCAGGGGATTAGAAGCTGGCGAAATGGACACGAAAGACAGACTGGAGGGAGAGAGCTGATATCTTAGTAGGGGGAGAGTAATTGGGAGTGTTTTTGTGAGAGAGACTGACTTGATTTGTAAACTTTCATTTAAAGCACAGTAAAAATTATTTAAAAAATGTATTATGTTCGTTAAAGACATTAATCGTTCTGAAGGTGTGTTCTGAAAGCAGAGTGAAAAGTGTAGTTTAATTCCACTTTGAGACCCAGTGCTTGTTTACCCCTATCAGTTCATGTTGCTTTCTCTGTTCTACAGGAGAGTGGCAAGTGCCTGGCGCTGAAACTCACCATCTGTACCAGGAAACTTCTGGCTGAGGGCCAGGGGTAGGGGGAGCACATTTAAAAATCCTGGGTTTTCAATATTCAATATCACATGGATAATTTGGTGAACTGAGAACTCAAGTTCTACTGTACTTTTGTGATGATAAACATGACACATGGAAAAACTGTAGGGTTTTGTCTTTCCCAAGAATGTAGATGCTGAGTCTAGATATCTAAAGAGAGATTGACATTTGGTTTACTGGTTCAAGTCTGGGTGTGCTTGTGTAATAACTTCTGCTATCCACACCTTCACACACACACAAACACACATACAACCTCATCCTCTTCTCCAACCAACTACTTAATCTCTGAAGTGTGCAAACACTGGTGCACGCTCTTCCTTTCAGAGGAAACAGGAGCAGAAGTTTGTGGCCTACAGCAGCCTGAGCCCAGAGTTGAGAATTTTCTTATACCCTTGACATTTTGGTGCATTTTTGGTAAAAGACAGAGAAGGAAGTAAACAGAATAAACCCAAAGCTATATATGCATAACCCTTATTGTGAAAGGGGTTCTCTGGCATATTTGTGTGCTTTATGTGTCTTTTGCTGTTTCCCCACCCCCAGAAGGCTCTTTTGCAGTGAAGCACCAAATAATTGCTTTTGGGATTTCCACAAATCTTGATTGAGGATTATAGACCTAATTGTTCTTTTAAGAACATCACTGATAAAATGGCCAGGCGGATCTTATGTGTTAATTCAGAGGCAGAAACCCAAACTACCTGTTGCTACATTAGCTGGAACATATTTTGAGTGTCATCTGTTGCTTTGTTTGTTGGCAGGTTCCTGAAAACATAGATCATTTATTACATTTGGGCTAGAGAGTACTCAGATAATAAAATCTTAAAAACAAATACGCAATTTTGATTATGACCCCCAAAGGGTTGTAATCTTTAAGGCAGTAGAAAGAAGGTAGGGAAGACAATGGGAACACTGAACATTACTGCCCCAAGAAAACAACATGATTTTCCAGGTGTTGAAGAATATCTTTGGTATACACCATTGCAAGTCCCTTTGTGTACTACCTACCACCTGTCCGACTGGGAGTGTCTGTTTCATTGAAGGTGGGTCTCTAGTCTTCTTCAGATTTTCTTCTCTACAATGCTAGGGCCTGGGACCAGGACCTTTTACTCAAAAGATACGTGTTGGCTGACAGGGCTCACCTGACAAGAAGAGAATGTAAGCATTTAACCTGGGCTCTATTTAAAGAAGACGTTCTCCTTCGGTGCAGTTGAGTCAGTTCCACCTCATAGTCACCCTGTGTACAACAGAACGAAACACTGCCCGGTCCTGTGCCATTCACAATCGCTGCTATGTTTGAGACCATTTTTGCACCCACTGTGTCAATCCATCTCATTGAGGGTCTTCCTGTTTTTCACTAACCCTCCACTTTACCAAGCATGATATCCTTCTCTAGGGACTGCTCCCTCCCATATCATATCTAAAGTATGTGGGAAGAAGTCTCACCATCCTTGCTTCTAAGGAGAATTCTGGCTCTACTTCTCCCAAGACAGATTTTGTTTCATTCTTCTGGAAGTTCATTGTACAGTCAGTATTATTCACCAACACCACAGTTGAAAGGCATCAATTTTTCTCATCTTCCTTATTCATTATCCAATTTTCATGGATATAGGTGGTCATAGACAACACCATGGCTTGTGTCAGGCATACCTTAATCCTTAAAGTGACATCTTTGCTTTTCAACACTTTGAAGAGATCTTTTACAGATTTGTCCACAGGCAATGCATCTTTTGGTTTAACTGCTTCTTCCGTAGCTGTCGATGTGGATCCAAGTAAGAAGAAATCCTTGACAGCCTCAGACATTTCTCCATTTATCATGATGTTGCTTATTGGTTCACATGTGAGGTTTTGTGTTTTCTTCATGTTGAGATGTAATGCTGAAAGCAGTAGACTTTGATCTTTGTCAGTGAATACTTCGAGTCCTCTTCACTTTTAGGAAGTGAGGTTGTGTCATCTGCATAACAGAGGTTGTTAATGAGCCTTGCTCCCCTCCTGATGCTGCATTCTTTTCCACATAGTCCCGCTTTTCGGATAACTTGCTCAAATGGAGATTGAATAAATATGGTGAAAGGTACACAGTGATGCTCATCTTTCCTGACATTAAATCATGCAGTATCCCCTTGTGCTGGTAGAATGACCACTTCTTGGTCTAAGTACAGGTTCCTCATGAGCACAATTAAGAGTTTTGGAATTCCCTTTCTTCTCAGTCTTATCCAATGTTTGTTATGATCCACAGTCAAATCCTTTTGCTTAGTTTATAAAGCCCTCTTTCTGCTGTTTGCTTTCAGCCAAAATCCATCGGACATCAACAATGATATCCTTCATTTCATGTCCTTTCCTGAATCTGGCCTAAATTTCAGGCAGTTCCCTGTCCATGTACTGTTAAAATCATTTTAGATTTATCTTTAGCATAATTTTACTTGTATGTAACATTAATGATATTGTTTGGTAATTTCTGCATTCAGCTGAATCACTTTTCTTTGGATAGGCACAAAGATGGATCTCTTCCAGTCAGTGGCTAGGTAGTTCTCCCCCAAATTTCATTTCTTTTTATGGCACTTTAAGTGAAAGTTTACAATTCAAGTCAGTTTTTCATACAAAAATGTATACGCACATTATTATGAGACCCTAATTGTTCTCCCCACAATGTGACAGCACACTCCTTCTCTACACCCTGTATTTCCCGTGTCCATTCCACCAGCTCCTGTCCTCCGCTGCCTTCTCGTCTCACCACGGGACAGATCTTCCAACATAGTCTTACATGTACATTTCAGCTAAGAAGCATACTACTCAGCAGTATCATTTTATGTCTTATAGTCCAGCCTAATCTTTGAAGAGTTGGCTTTGGGAATGGTTTCAGTTTTGGGCTAAAAGAAAGCCTGGAGGTCATGACCTCTGGGTTCCCTCCAGTCTCCTTCAGATCATTAGGTCTGGAATCTTCACTAGAATTTGAGTTCTGCACCCCACTTTACTCCTACTTCATCAGGGACTCTCTGTTTTGTTTCCTGTCAGGGCAGTCCTTGGTGGTAGCCAGGCACCCTCTACTTCTTCTGGTCTCAGGCTGATGGAGTCTCTTCTTTATGTGGCTTTTTCTGTCTCTTGGGCTCATATCTTCCTTGTGTTTTGATGTTCTTCATTCTCCTTTGCTGCAGGTCAGTTGAGACCAATTGATGCATCTTAGATGGCTGCTTACTAGCTTTTAAGACCCCAGATCCCTCTCACCAAAGTGGGATGCAGAGCATTTTTTTAATACACTTTGTTATGCCACTTGACCTAGGTGACCCCTGAAACCATGTTCCCCAGACCCCCACCCCTGCTGCTCTGACCCTCAAAGTCTTTGGTTGTATTCAGGAAACTTCTTAGCTTCTGGTTTTCTCCAGTTGTGCTAACTTCCCCTGTATTATGCATTCTTCTTCCCTTCCCCTAAAATAATTCTTGTCTAGTATCTAATTAGCGAATGCCCCCTTCTTTCCCTCCCTACCCTCATAACAACCGAAGAATGTTTTCTTCTGTGTTTAAACCTTTCCTTGAGTTCTTATAATAGTGGTTTCATACAATATTTATCCTATTGCAACTGAGGAGTTGCACTCAGCAAAATGCCTTCCAGTTTCCTCCACGTTATGAGATTTTTCATGGATTCATCTTTATTCTTTAACACTGCATATTATTCCATTGTGTGAATATAATGTAATACATTTATCCATTCATTCGACGATGGGCACCTTGTTTGTATGTATCTTTTTGGTATTGTAAACAGTGCTGCAGTGAACATGGGTGTGCATATGTCTATTGTGTGAGGGCTCTTATTTCTCTATGATATACTCCAAGGAGTGAGATTGCTGGATTGTATGGCACTTCTATTTCTAGCTTTTTAAGAAAACATCAAATTGATTTCAAAAGTGGTTGTACTGTTTTACGTTCCACCAGTAGTGTGTCAGTGTTCTTGTTTCTCTACAACTTCTCCAACATTTATGATTTTCTGATTTTTGGAATAATGCTAGCCTTGTTGGTGTGAGAGGGCATCTCACTGTAGTTTTGATTTGCATTTCTCCAGTGGCTAATGATGGTGAGCATTTCCTCATGTATCTGTTAGTCCCCTAAATGTCCTCTTTGGTGAAGTGTCTGTTCATATCTTTAGCCCATTTTCTAACGGGGTTATTTGTCTTTTTGTTGTTGAGTTCTTGGAGTATCATGTAGATTTTTAGAGAGTAGATACTGATCAGATTTGTCATAGCCAAAAATATTTCCCCAGTCTGTAGGTTGTCTTTTCACTCATTTGGCGAAGCCTTTAGATGAGCACATGTGTTTGATATTTAGGAGCTCCCAGGTGTCTAGTTTCTCTTTGGATATTTGTACATTGTTAGTCATGTTTTGTATACTGTTCATGCCATGTATTGGGGCTCCTAGTGTTCCTATTTTTTCTTCCATGATCTTCATCATTTTAGATTTTATGTTTAGGTCTTCGATCCATTTTGAGTTAGTTTTTGTGCATCATGTAAAGTATGGGTCTTGTTTCATTTTTTTGCAGATGGGTATCCAGTATGCCACCATCATTTGTTAAATAGACAGACTTTTTCCCGTTTAAGGAACTTTGGGCCATTGTCAAATATCAGCTGTTCATAGGTGGATGAATTTATATCTGGATTCTCAATTCTCTTCCACTGGTCTACATATGTGTTGTTGTACTAGTACCAGGCTGTTTTGACTACTGTTGTGATATAATAGGTTCTAAAATCAGGCATCCCATTTTGTTCTTCTTTTTCAGTAATACTTTACATATCCGGAGCCTCTTCCCTTTCTATATCAAGTTTGTGATTTGTTTCTCCATCTTATTAAAAAATGCCATTGGGTTTTGGATAGGGATTGCATTGTACGTATAGATGGCTTTGGTTGGGTAGAATAGAGATTTTCACAATGCTGATTCTTCTTATTCATAAGCAAAGTATGTTTTTCCACTTATGTAGGTCTCTTTTGGTTTCTTGCAGTAGTGCCTTGTAGTTTTCTTCGTATAGGTCTTTTACGTCTCTGGTTAGGTTTATTTCGAAGTATTTAATCTTCTTGGGGGCTAGTAATGGTTTGGGGATTTCCTCTTCGACATTTGCTTTGTTGGTGTAGAGGAACTGAACTGCTTGGTGTGTTTATCTTGCTGAACTCTTCAATCACTTCCAGTAGTTCGTCTTGTGGATTCTTTAGGGATTTCTGTGTGTAAGATCATATCTGCAAATAGAGGTCATTTTACTCCTTCCTTACCAGTTTGGATGAACTTTATTTATTTTGCTAGCCAAATAGCGATGTTGAATAAGAGCGGAGATAAAGGGCATCCTTGTCTTTTTCCCATTCTCAAGGAAAATTATTTCAAACTGTCTCCATTTAGAAGGATGTCAGCAGTTTGCTTTGCATAAGTGCAATTTTTATGTTGAGGAATATCCCTTCTATTCCTATTTTGCTGAGAGTTTTATCATGAATGGGTGTTGGATTTCCTCAAATGCCTTTTCTGTATCAATTGTGGAGATGGTATTGTTCTTGTCTTTTATTTATGTGATGGATTACACTGATGGTTTTTCTAACGTTAAACCATCACTGTATACCTAGTATGAAGCCCACTTGGTCATG
Source organism: Loxodonta africana (assembly GCF_030014295.1). Classification (NCBI taxonomy): domain Eukaryota; kingdom Metazoa; phylum Chordata; class Mammalia; order Proboscidea; family Elephantidae; genus Loxodonta; species Loxodonta africana. Next base: position 908,738 of record NW_026975539.1, read on the forward strand.
ATGAATCATTTATTTGATATGTTTTTCAATTGTATTGGCTAGGATTTTATTGAGAATATTTGCATCTAAGTTAATGAGGGATATTGGTCTGTAATTTTTTTTTCTTTTTTTTTGTGATGTCTTTACCTGGTTTTTGTATAAAGGGTTATGCTGGCTCAAAAGAATGAGTTTGGGAGCATTTCATCCTTTTCTATGTTCTGAAATACCTTTAGTAGAGGTCGTATTATTATTCTCTGAAAGTCTGATAGAATTATCCAGTGAAATTGTCAGGGTAGCGGCTCTGCTTTTTTGTTGTTCTTGGGAGTTTTTAAACTACCTTTTCAATATCTTCTTTTGATATAGATTTATGTAGTTGCTCTACCTATGTGTTAGTTTAGGTTGTTGTTGTTGTCGTTAGGTGCTGTCAAGTCGGTTCCGACTCATAGCGACCCTATGCACACCAGAACAAATCACCGCCCTGTCCTGAGCCATCCTTACAGTCGTTGTTATGCTTGAGCTCATTGTTGCAGTCATTGTGCCAACTCACGTCGTTGAGGGTCTTCCTCTTTTCAGCTGACCCTGTACTCTGCCAAGCATGATGTCCTTCTCCAGGGACGGATCCCTCCTGACAACATGTCCAAAGTATGTAAGACGCAGTCTCGCCATCCTTGTCTCTAAGGAGCATTCTGGCTGTACTTCTTCTAAGACAGATTTGTTCATCTATCTAACAAATCTGTCTTAGTTTAGGTAAGTAATGTGTTTTTAGAAATTCGTCCATTTCCTCTGTTTTCAAATTTGTTCAGAACAATTTTTCATAGTGCTTTGTTATGATTCTTTTAATATCACTTGGTTCTGTTGTGAAATCACCTGTCTCATTTCTTATTCAGGTTCTGTGCATCCTCTCCTGTTTTTCTTCTGTCAGCTTGGCCAGTCCTTTATCATTTTGTTGCTCTTTTTAAAGAACCAGCTTTTGTTTTTGTTAACTCTTTGTTTTTCTGGTCTCTGTTTCATTTAATTCTGCTCTTATTTTTATTACTTGCTTTCTTTTTCTGAGGGCTGCTTTTGCTGATCACTATTTTTTGAGTAGTAGGCATAATCCTTTGATTTTGGCCCTTTCTTCTTTTTGGAAGTGTGCTTGTGATGTTACAAATTGATCTCTGAGAACTGCTTTTGCTGTGTCCTAAAGGTTCTCCAAGAAAGTGTTTTCGTTCTCATTTGATTCTATGAATTTCTTTATTTTGTCTTTAATTTCTTCTATAACCCTGTAGTCTTTAGCAAGATGCTGTTCAGTTTCTATGTGTTTGATTTTTTCCTTGCTTTTTCAGTTATTGATTTCTACATTTATGGCTTTAATTCAGAAAAGCTGCTTTGTAATATTTCAATGTTTTGCATTCTGTTAAGGCTTGCTTTATGGGCTAATACGTGGTCTATTCCAGAGCATGTACCATGTGCATTGGAAAAGAAAAGTATACTTGGCTGCTGTTGGGTGGAGTGTTCTGTATATGTTTATGAGGTCAGGTCGGTTGATTGAGGCATTTAGATCTTCCATGTTGTTGTTGAGCTGCTTTCTGGATGTTCTGTCCTTCACTGAAAATGGTGTGTTGAAGTCTCCTACTAGTATTGTGGAGATTTCTGTCTCTCTTCATTGCTGTTAGAGTTTGTTTTATGTATTTTAGAACCCTTTTGTTGGGTGCATAAGTATTTATTATGGTTATATCCTATTGGCATATTGACCATCTAATCATTATATAGTGTCCTTATCTTTTGCAATAGATTTTACTTTAAAGTCTATTTTGTCAGAAATTAATATTGCTAGTTCTGGTCTCTTTTGATTGTTCTTTACTTGATACATATATTTTTTTCCATCCTTTGAGTTTTAGTTTATGTCTTTAAGGTGTGTCTCCTGTAGGCAGCGAATAGATGGAACATTTTTATTTATTTATTTATTTATTTATTTTAATCCACTCTCTGTCTCTTTATTGGTGCATTTGGTCCATTTGCATTCAGCATAATTATGGATAGGTATGAATTTAGTGCTATCATTTTGATGTCTTTGTGAGTGTGTTGTTGACAGTTTCTTTTTTCTAGTTAGTTTTCTGTGTCAAACAGTTTTTCTGTATGTTTTGTCTTTTCGTCTTTTACATTGTTGTTGCTTTTGTATTTGCTGAGTCTTTATGTTTTTCTTGTTTTTTATTTTGATGTTTAGGATTCTTAGTTTCCTTTGTGGTTGCCGTTATATTTTCCCCTACTTTTCTAAACCAATCTTAATTATCAATACCACCTCGACTTCCTCTCTGTATGAAAGATACATGACTATAGTCCCTCTTTTCTGATTTAATGTTGTCATCTTTTACAAAATGGCATCACTGTTTCCCTCTTTTGAGCATTTTAGCTTTGATTTATTTTTGTAATTTCCCTATCTGGGTTCATATCTTGTTGCTCTCTCCTGTGTTCTAGTCCTGGATTGTTATCTGATGTTATTGATTTCCTAACTGGATGACTCCCTTTAGTATTTCCTGAAATGTTGATTTGGTTTTCAAATTCCCTAAACCTCCGTTTGTCTGAAAATGTCCTAATTTTGTCTTCATATTTGAGAAACAGTTTTGCTTGGTATATAATTCTTGGCTGGCAATTTTATTTTTTCCTTTAAGTCTTTAAATATGTTGTTTCATTTTTTTCTGGTCTGCTTGGTTTCTTCTGAGTACTCTGAGCTTAGTCTTATTGACCCTCTTCTGTAGTTGACTTTTCCTGTATCCCTAAAAAAAATGCTCTTAAAATTCTCTCTTTATCTTTGGTTTTGGCAAGTTTGATTATAATATGTTTTGGTGACTTTCTTTTAAGACCTACCTTATGTGGAGTTCAATGAGCATCTTCAATAGATAACTTCTTCTCTTTCATGATATCAGGGAAGTTTTCTGCCAACAAATCTTCAACAATTTTCTCTCTCTATTTTCTGTTATCCCACCCTTTCTGGTACTACAATCACTTGCAGGTTATTTCTCTTGATACAATCCTACATAATTCTTAGGGTTTCTTCATTTTCTAAAAATTCTTTTACCTGATTTTTCCACAAATATGTTGGTGTTAAGTGCTTTATCTTCAGTCTCGCTAACTCTGACTTACATTTACTTGCTTCTGCTCCTATCACTATTGAACTAATTATGAAATTTTATTGTTAATTTTCTGAATTCCTGATTGCTGTCTCTCTGTGCGTTCTTGCAGCCTATTAAGTTTGACATTATGCTCTTCTCTAATCGTCTTAATTTCCTCTAATTCTATGTCTGTGTGTTCCTTGGATTATTTTGGATGTTGCCTGATTTCCTTCTTGACTGCTTGTAGAACTGCATTTATTAATCTTTTGTATTCTACCCCTGGTAATTCCAGGAAATTCTCTTCATCTGGAAGATTTCTTGATTCTTTGTTTTTGGAGCTTGCTGAAGCCATCATGGTCTGCCTCTTCATGTTGTTTGATATTGACTGTTGTCTCCAAGCCATCAATAAGTTATTGTATTTATTTATTTTATGTTTGCTTACTGTGTCCTAACTTCTTGTTTTGTCTTGTTTTGACATGCCAGAATAGGCTGCTTGAGTGAATAGTTTGATTATTGGTGCCTTTGAAGCTCTAACATCCTGTTACCAGTTAGTTAGATCTTTCACTAGGTTTGCGATTCTTGGAATTCATTTCTTTTCGTGTATGGATTCAGCTCAGGTGTCCAGATAGTAGGTCACCAAGTTTGTGGAGCAAGTTCTCACCTACAGTCTTAGACAAGCAGGTGTGATTGGTGTAGGCACAGGTATTTGGCTGCAGTAAGGTGTCACACACTAAGAAAAGCTGGTGACTGACAATCGCCCCTGCATGTCTGTTAGGAATGCATATTCCTATTCCCTAGAGTGCCTAGGTGGGTGTGTTTTCCAGCCCAACTATAGGCACTCAGTGCTGTTTCCTGTATGCCTGGGAGGCACCACTTATCCTTGGACCCTGTCCTTGTAGTGGCTAGATGGTCTGGGTGAAGCCACCAGTTCTCATGCTCCTGATGTCCGTAGGTGAGGACCCCACTTAATAGGCAGAGCAGTGTCAAATGTCACAAACCTGCCTCTGCACCATATAGCTGAAACAGTTGAAGTTAGACTTCAGGTATATACCTTGTTGTACTGTGATAATGAGGGCATAGGCTGTTGAAAAGGACCCACATAGGTCTGTGCAGGAATGAAAGGCATTGAAAGTCTGCAGACTGCTTATGCCTGTGCCTAGGCAAATGAGCTGTTTCTCCCCTGAGTTCCCAGCTTAGGGGACTCAGCAGATTATTTTTCCCCTGTTTGTTAATTTGTTCCTTCTCTAAGGCTGGGAGGATGACTCAGGGCATGTGACAGTTCCTTCTTCCATCCCAGGGGAAGCATCTACCACTGAAGACAGCTTTGTATCTGTGCAGAACAGGGAGGGGTCAGTCAAGAGATATTTTTTTTCCAAAGGGCTGTTTTTTGGTCCACATTGTACATTGGGGGCAAGTTCTTATCATTTTCTGGGAGCAGTGGTTTTTGCTGATTCTGTCACAGGAGTGGACTCTCCGCCACTAGGTCTCTGCCGACTTGGAAAACATGTCCCAAATGCCACTGCTTGCCTCACTGCACTCAGGCCATCAGATCTGGCTTGTAGGCTGCTGGTTCCCACCAGATCAGGTCTGGTATCTCCTTGCTGATTCTGTGCTGTTTCTCCTTCACCATGCCTCTCAGTCTGATTCCTCAACTTTGCCTTTGAAATTCAGGGTCCCTAGATTGTCATAGATAATTGATTCAATTTTTTCAGGCCTTTGCTGTAAGAGTGACCACAGGATTCATCTGACTACTCCAGCATCTCGGCCCCCACCTCTCTCCAAAGTTCTTGACATAGACAAGTGGGAACCTCCAGTGCGTCATCAATTTGTTGAAACACCTGCACTGGTATTCTGACACTTCCTGGAAGCTTGTTTCTTCACAAATGTGTAGCTTCAACTTCTTCATTGAATATCTTTAGTTTCTTGATCATATACCAACCCCCAAAATGGTTGAATATTGGCCAGTTCTTTTTGGTACAGTGACTGTATGTTCCCTCCATCTTCTTTTGGTTCTTCCTGCATCGTTCAATGTTCTGCCTATGGAATCCTTCAAGATTTGCTAGAAATGGAAATACCATAGGAACCAGCAAATAAGAAGAAAAGATGGAGCAATCAACAATAAGTGGTAAAAATCCTTGCAGAAGTCTACTGCATTGTGAGTGACAGCACCTCCTGGGGGGCTTGATCAAAAGGAGAAAACTGCGGAAGCTAGAAATCCATGTAGAGACTAAAAATGGAAAACTGAGGACATTTCTGCCAAGTCTGGAGAATATGGAGAAACCTGGTATCATGGAGCAAGTGTTTTAAGACAATAAGAAACCTAAACCTTAGAGTTAACAACTAGCTAGTTTCTTTAAGTTAATTTGTAATGAGCCCTATTAGACTTGCTCTGCATTCCACATAAGTTGGGTTATTTAGGCATTGACCCCTCAGACCTTCGTCGTTTGTCTTCTTAGCCAAACACAGTTCTGAGGAAGAAAGGACTTCAAGAGACATTTTGATGAATATCTGAAAGACTTATCGAAACCTCTTGGATTTCCCTGACTTTCTTTGTTCCTCGGACTGTAAGGACTCCGTATTGCTTCACCTTTTGTACAATACACGTTCTCACGCTGTTTGTTATCCGATTCACGAATTGTATGATCAAATAATAAATCCCTAGCACTATTTTGAACTTTATTTGCATCCTAAGCAATTCTTTTACATAGATCACCACTAATTTGATGATATTTTGAAGAGGACATGCAATGCACTCATTCTTGCTATCACCAAATGATTTAACAAATGAACATTTTAGTTAAATGATCTTGAATTTTCATTTCTAATGTGCTTAATGTTTATAGTTGCCCTCCCACTCCCTCAACGAACTCACAAACTCTTTAATGTCTCTGAAGCTTGAAGAGTGCCAAGGAATTTTGAAAAAAAATAAGTATATGATTGAATAAAACAAATATTGTTTTGAAAAAACACCTAGTCATTTTCTGGGGCTGGGGAAGAAAAGTCTGTACGTGGTTGTATTCCTCTGAAACTGTTTCTTCTCAGCATAGTCTCAACCCCTATCAAATTTCATAACTTTTAAGGAAAGTAATTTAGTTCTATTACATACACGAAATTGAAGGGTGGATTTTTTCGTTGTGATTTTTGTCTTTTGATTTAAAATTTCACCACCATAGACAGTGCTTGTTTATGGTTCATTTATTTTCTGATAACTGTATTATCAAAAACCAAACTTAATGGGGACATCATGTTGATTCTAACTCATAGCGACCCTAATGGACAAAGCAGAATTGACCCATACGGTGTCTAAGGCTATTATCTTTTTGCACACGGACTACTTCTGTGGAATGGCTGGCAAGTTTGACATGCCAACTTTTCAGTTAGCATCCAGAAAACTGTAGTAAGAAATCATTTTTTCTTATTTTAAACCTCATCAATGTCCACATTATTTATCCTGTTTTCTTTTATCTCTTTAAAGTTATTCACTCTGTTGTGAGGAATTCTCTCTTCAAAAGTTTCCCTGGGGCTCCAATGGCAAACCTCAGGCCTCAAAGTGTATGGTATGCTGAGGCCTGATCCTAAAACCCTTCCTTTTCTGAGGCTAATTGTCAAAAAGGATATGGAAATCTCAGATAATTTACATATATTTAAATTAACATAGGTATTTTGGAAGACAAAAGAAACTTTAATAGCTCAGGTTATTTTCAGAAACCAATTTCTTTTCTTTTTTCTTTATTATGCTTTTGGTGTGATGGTTAAGGTTTGTGTCAGCTTGGCTGTGTCATGATTCTCAGTGGTTTAGGAGTTCTGTAAGTATACAGTTCGGTAGTTTTGTAATGACGTATTTTGAGGGTTATATAAGGATGTATTTATCCTCCATGATGTCAGCTGATGTGATCAGGAAATCAGTTGTAAGGAGAATTTCTTTGGGTGATGTGGCATGCATCCAATATATGTATGGACATTCTGGCAAAGCTCACATTGTAGCTCTGGATTCTGCATACAGCTCATTATCCTCTGATGTCCAGTTCTTGGGATTTAAGCCAGCAGCCTACTTACTATATTGCCTGCAGATCTTGGATTTGTCATCTTCCACAGTGCATAAACCACCAGACTGTTGTCTGACCTGCTAACCCTGGACTCATTGACCCCTGCAGCTATGAGAGTCAGGAGAAGCCTATAGCCTGAATGTTCAAATACTGCCAGCTTCTAAAATTGCATGAGCCATTTAAAATAAATAGATAAATATAATAAACATCAAAAACTAATAGACACATAATAGTTTTCAGTGCTGACAGGTCTTAAAGGTGCTGATGGCTCTAACCCTAATAGTAAAAAGTATGCTGCTAATCCATGGAGTAAGGTGGCCATATTAACAGTCAAAATATTACCAATAGATCAAGTGATATTAGAAGTGAGGCTATGGGTGATTGCATGTTTGATGCTCTTCTGCAGTTTGTCAGAATGAGGAGTATAGGCAAGCTAGGTGACTGGTCTTACTTTAAAAAGGCAAAGTGCTGAAAAAAGAGACAAGATCAGGGCTTCAGAATCACAGGTCAAGCGCCATATAAAAAATCTGAAAGTTGCCGTGTGTGCCCTAAAGGAAAGTCATAGTTCTTATAGCAACAGTGTTGATACGCTGGAAAACCAAACCCAGGGTCATATTGTAAAAGTGACTGAATTACAAGGCCAGCTGAATTCCCAGCCTTCAATGGTGTCTAAAGTGAGGACAATGATTCTGAAGAAATAGTGCCCTGCAACTTGGAATGGGGACGTATGGGCAGATAATCAGGAAGTTGTAGACATGGAACCCCTAAATTCCATTGAATCGCTTCTGCGTACAAAGCCAACCCTGTCACTCCCATCTAAAGACATTACTCAATTTTTGTCTGCTAAACCACCTACCCCAGTAAAATCGTTAGCCCCTAAACCCCTATCTGATTATATTAACCCGGCTGTGTCTGAAAAGCCTTTGTCTGAGGTATCAACTGGGGCAGCATCTGAGACATGGCCTGGGACATTGCCTGAGGTACATGCCTTGCATGACATTGATGAATGTTCCCAAGACTCACACTAGCCACCCATTTTTATTTCTAGACCTATAGCTAGGCTTATGTCCCTGTCAGCCTCAAAGGTGAGGTACAAAATGTGATCCAGGAGGAGGTACGCCACACTCCAAAAGAACTGTTTGGTTTTTCTAATATGTACAAACAGAAACTTGGAGAATAAGTGTGAGAATGGCTACCAAGGTTTGGGATAAGGTACAAGGAACATAAAGTTGGATCAGTCTGAGTTTATTGATATGGACCCTCTAAGCGCAGATTCTTCATTCAATGTTTCAGCTCAGAAGTTAGGAAAGGATCTAATAGTTTATTTAATCAGTTTCTGAAGCATGGATTATGGGGTGACCTACAATAAATCAAGCTGAAGTATCAGACCCGCCTTAGTATCCTAGAGTAGAGGGTATCCAAAAGTTTAGGGAAATAGGCAAATTAGAATAGACTTATCAGATTTATCAATGGATTCATCCAGAGACAAACATGGAGTGCCCAGAGAACGCACCTTTTATCACGAATGTGAGAAAAAAGTTTGTCACAAGACGCCAGGATCCATGAAGACTGCTGTGATTCCTGTTTTATGTCAGTAAGATTTGACATGGGAATTGCCCTAACTGAATTAAGACTCCTAAATAGTATGGAGCTGATTGGACCCCGTGGTGGTAGCAGCCGAAAGGTGGGTATGGTTTTCGTAATGGACAGCAGAGTGAAAGTAGTCATCAGAATAATCTGACTCCTATGGAGTATGGTGTTGGCTAGTCATGGTGCCCTTAAGAGTGAAAAACATAGGAAATTACTAAATATTTACTTGATCTGTGCAAGCAGATGAATTCTAAGTCAAGGTAACAGCAATCTAACTCAAATATCCAGAACAGAGAGTCACAGCTCCTCAATTCATTCCCAGATTGAGCGAGTTTAAAGGCTCACAATCCCTTGAATGAAGGGAGGTGAGATCCCCTCGAGGAAGGACTCCAGTACATTGACAAAAATGTATGCTGAAATTCTTCCAGCCTTCCACAAAGGGATCTGTGGCCTTTGAGAGAGTGACTTTTTGTTGGAGAAAAGAAAGTAACGAGGCTTTTCAGGGATTCATGGATACTGACACTAACTCCAGGAGACCCAAAACATCAGTGTGGCTCACCAGTCAGAGTGCGGGTGTATGGAGGTCAGGTTATTAATGGAATCTTAGCTCATGTCTATCTCACAGTAGTTCCAGTGGTTCCCTGAACTCATCCTGTAGTGATTTTCCCAGTTCCAGAATGCATAATTGGAAGAGATACACCCAACAACTGGCAGCACCTCCACACTGGATCCTGACAAGTGGAGCGGGGCTATTATGGTAGGAGAAGCCAAGTGGAAACCATTAGAACTGGCCCTACGTAGGAAAATAGTAAATTGAAAGCAATACTGCATTCCTGGAGGGGTTGTGAAGATTACAGCCACTATCTGATATTAAGAAATAGTTTTTGGCTTATTATTCATCCTTAGCTCATTCATGGGCCACCAAGTCACCATGTGGCCTGAGCTGCACATCATGAACTGGGTGTTGCCTGACACAGAGAGCTTTAAAGTTGTACATGCACAGCAGTACTCCATCACTAAATGGAAATGGTATATACAAGGTCAGGTCAGAGAACGACCAGAAGGCACAAGTGGCATGAGGAAGTGACCCATATGCCCATGGTGTCCACTCCTGGCTATAACCTTACATTTCCCAGTCTACACTTATGGCCTCACGGGGAGTTCCTTATGTTCAGTTGACTAAGGAAGAGAACACTTGTGCCTAGTTACAGATGATTCTGTGTAGGCACCACTAGAAAGTAGACAGCAGCAGAACTACAGTCCCCTTCTGGGACCTCCCTGAAGGGCAGTGGTGCAGGGGAATCCTCCAAATGGACAGAACTTTGAGCAGTTCACCTGGTTGTTCACTTTGCTTGGAAGGAGAAATGGCCAGCTGTGTGACCGTATACTGATTTGTGGAAGATTTTTTGGCTGGATGGTCAGGGACTTTGAAGGAACATGATTGGATGACTGGAGACAAGAAAGTATGGGGAACAGGTTTGTGGATAGAGCTCTGTGAGTGGACCAAAGAAGTAACGACATTCATGTCCCATGTGAATTCCCACCCAAGGGTGACCTCAGCAGAGGATGATTTTAACAGCCAGTTGGGTAGGATGACGCGTTCTTTGGAAACAAGTCGTCCTCTTTCCCGAGCCACTCCCATCCTTGCTCAATTAGCTCATGAATAAAGTGGCCACGGTGGCAGAGGTGGAGGTGTGGATTTTCACTCACCAAGGATGACTTAGATACTGCCACTGCTGAGTGTCCAGTCTACCAGCAACAGACACCAACACCAATTCCCTGATATGGCACCATCTCTTGAGGTGATTAGCCAGAAACCTGATGACAAGTGTTTACATTGGAGTACTTCCATCATGGAAAGGGTAGCATTTTATTCCTACCAGAATAGACACATATCTGATATGGGTTTGCTTTCCCCGCATGCAATGCTTCTGCCAAAACTACCACCCATAGACTTACAGGATGCCTTATCCACTCTCATGGTATCCCACACAGCATTACCTTGGATCAAAGGACTCACTTCAAGTGAATGAAGTTGGTCAGTGGGCCCATGCTCATGGAATTCACTGGTCTTACCATGTCCCCCATCACTGTGAAGCAGCCGCTCTGATAGAATGGTCGGACAGCCTCCTAAAGACACAATTACAGGGCAAGCTGGGTGTCGATACCTTGTAGGGTTGGGGGAATGTTCTCTAGGAGGCTATATATACTTTAAACCAACCCCCAATATATGGTGCTTTTTCCTCCATAGCTCCAATTCATGGGTCCAGGATCAAGGGGTAGGAATGGGAGTGGCATCACTCATTATTACCCCTTGTCTTGGATTGAATTGTGTCCCCTGAAAATATCTGTCAACTTGGCTGGGCCACAAGTCCCAGTATTGTGTGACTGTTTGCCATTTTATGTTATTTTCCTATGTGTTGTAAATCCTGTCACTATGATGAAATGAGATGGATTAATGACAGTTATATTGATGAGATCTACAACATCAGATAGTGTCTTAAGCCAATTTCTTTGATGTATAAAAGAGAGAAGCGAGCAGAGAGACAAGGGGACCTCATACCACCAAGAAAGCACCACCAGGAGCAGAGTATGTCCTTTGGAACTGAGTTTCCTGTGCTGGGATGCTCCCAGAACAAGTGAAGATTGATGACAAGGACCTTCTTCCAGAGCAGACAGAGAGAGAAAACCTTCCCCTGGAGCTGACACCCTGAATTTGGACTTCTAGCCAACAAGACTGTGAGAAAATAAATATCTGTTTCCTAAAGCCATCCAATTGTGCTATTTCTGTCACAGCAGCACTAGATGACTAAGACGCCCCTAGTGACTCACTAGCAAAATTTTCACTTCCTGTTTCCACTACCTTGTGCTCTGGTGGTCTAGAGCACATAGTTCCAAAGGGAGGAATATTCCCACCTGGAGACACATCATTGAAATGGAAGCTAAAAATGCTACCTGCTATGCAGGAACAGCTTAACATTAGGAAAAAACCTGATGTAATCCATCACAGAAATAAAACAAAAGGCAAGAACCACATGATCTTATCAATTGGGGCACAAAAGGTATTTTAAAAAGTCCAACACCCATTCACAATAAAAATTCTCAGCAAAATAGGAATAGAAGGAAAATTCCTCAACATAATAAAGGGCATTTACGCAAAGCCAGCAGCCAACATCATCCTAAATGGAGAGAGTCTGAAAGCATTCCCCTTGAGAATGGGAACCAGACAAGGACATCCTTTAATACCACTCTTATTCAACATTGTGCTGGAGGTCCTACCAGAGAAATTAGCCAAGATAAAGAAATAAACAGCATCCAGATTGGTAAGGCAGAAGTCAAAGTATCTCTGTTTGCAGATGACATGACCTTATACTCAGAAAACCATAAGGGATCCTCGAGAAAACTACTAAAACTAGTAGAAGAGTTCAGCCATGTATCAGGATAAAAGTTAAATGTACAAAATCGGTTGGATTCCTCTACACAAAGAGAACATTGAAGAAGAAACCACCAAATCAAAACCATTTAGAGTAGCCTCCAAGAAGATAAAACTCTTAGGAATAAATGTTATCACAGAAATAGAAGACAGACAAAGAAAACTAGAAGAAATTACTGCAAGAAACATAGGTGGAAAAACACACCTTGTTCATGGATAGGAAGACTCAACACTGTAAAAATGTCTATTGTACAAAAAACGATCAATAGATACAAGGCAATTACAATCCATATTCCAAAGGCATTTTTTAATGAGATGGAGAAACAAATCGCCAGCTTCATATGGAAGAGAAAGAGGCCCCAAATAAGTAAAGTATTACTGAAAAAGAGCAGAGTCGGAGGCCTCACACTACCTGATTTTAGAACATATTATACTACCACAGTAGTCAATACACTTGATCCACATTTGAGCAACTGATACATCACAAAGGCTCACAATCAGTTAAGCGGGGGAAGAGACAGTCTCTTTAACAAATGGTGCTGGCATAACTGCATATCCATCTGCAAAAAAATGAAACAAGAGCCAGACCTTACACTATGCACAAAAACTAACTCAAAATGGATCAATCACCCAAATATAAATGCTAAAATGATGAAGATCATGGAAGAAAAAAATAGGGACAATGCTAGGAGCCTTCATACATGGCAGGAACAGTATACAAGACATTACTAACAATGCACAAACACCAGAAGAGAAACTAGATAACTGGGAGCTCCTAAAAATCAAACACCTATACTCATCAAAAGATTTTGCCAAAAGAGTGAAAAGATTATCTACAGACTGGGAAAAAATTTTTAGCTATGACATTTCCTGTTAACATCTGATCTCAAAAATTTACATAATACTGTAAAAGCTCAACAACAAAAAGGTAAATAACTCAATTAACAATTGGGCAAATGATACGAACAGGAACTTCACCAAAGAAGACATTCAAGCAGCTAACAGATCATGATCATTGGCCATTAAAAATTAGAGAAATATAAATGAAAACTACAATGAGATACCACCTCACTCCAACACGCCTGGTATTAATCCCCCCCCCAAAAAAAAAAACAAAAACAAAGGAGAGCTTGTGGAGAGACTGGAACACTTGTACGCTGCTGGTGGGAATGTAAAATGCTATAACTGCTTCGTAAAAAGGTTTGGTGGGAACGAAAAATGGTATAATTATTTTGGAAATAGATTTGGTGCTTCCTTAAAAAGGTAGAAATAGAAATACCGTATGTTCCAGCAATCCCACTTCTGGGAATATATGCCAGAGGAATAAGAGCCTTTACACCAACAGATATATGCACACCCATGTTAATTGCAGCAGTGTTTACAATAGCAAAAAGTTGGAAATAACCAAGATGCCCAAAAACAGATGAATGGATAAATAAATTATGGTATATTCACACAATGGAATAGTATGCATTGATGAAGTACAATGATGAATCCATGAAACATTTCACAACATGGAGTAATCTGGAAGGCATTATTCTGAGTGAAATTAGTTGCAAAAAGACAAATATTGTATGAGACCACTATTATATGATCTCAAGAAATAGTTTAAACACAGAATAAAATATGCTTTGAAGGTTACAAGGTGGGGAGGACAGAGAAAGAGGTGTATTCACTAATTCTATAGTAGACAAGAACTCTTTCAGGTGAAGTGAAAGAAAACACAATACAGGAGAGGTAAGCACAACTTGACTAAAACGAAAGCAAAGAAGTGTTCTGAATAAACCGAATTCTTCCAATGCCAGAGTAGCAGGGACGAGCGTCTGGGGACCATGGTTTCAGGGGGCTTCTAGGTCAATTGGCATAATAAAATCTATTAAGGAATCATTCTGCATCCCACTTTGGTGAGTGGCGTCTGGGGTCTTAAACGCTACCAAGCTGCTGCCTAAGATGCATCAATTGGTCTCAAACCACCTGGAGCAAAGGAGAATGAAGAACACCAAAGACACAAGGTAATTATCAGCCCAAGAGACAGAAAGGGCCACACAAGTCAGAGACTCCATCATCCTGAGACCAGAAGAACTAGACGGTGCCTGGCTACAATTGATGACTGCCCTGACAGGAAACACAACAGAGAATCCCTGATGGAGCAGAACAGTGGGTTGCAGGCCTCAGATTCTCATAAAAAAGACCATACTTAATGGTCTGATTGAGACCAGAAGGACCCCAGAGGCCATGGTCCCCAGACCTGTTAGCCCAAGTCTGGAACAATTCCCAAAGACAACTCTTAAGACAGGGATTGGACTGGACTATAACATGGAAGATGAGGTGTGAGCTTCAAGGCTCAAGTAGACACATGAAACTGTGTGGGCAGCTTCTGTGTGGCGGGAAGATGAGATGGCATAGGAGGACAGAAGCTGGCTGAATAGACACAGGGAATACAGTGTGGAAGTAAGAAGTGTGCTGTCTCATTAGGGCAAGAGCAGCTAGGAGTACAAAGCCAGATGCATATAAATTTTGTATGAGAGACTGACTTGATTTGTAAATTTTCACAATGAAAAAAAAAAATGCCACCTGCCACTTTGGGGTCCTTATGCCTCTAGATCAACAGGCAAAGAAGGGAATTACCATACTGGCTGATGTGATTTATCCTTGTTACCAAGAGGAAATAGGATTGATATTACATAAAGGAGGTGAAAATGAGTATGTCTGGAATGCAGGACATCCCTTAGGGTGTCTTTTAGTACTATCATGCCCCATGATTAAAGTCAATGAAAAACTACAGCAACACAATTCTGACATGACTACTCATGACCAGGACCCTTCAGGAATGAAAGTTTGGGTCACCCACCAGGCAAAGAAACACGACTAGGTGAGGTGCTTGCTGAGGCCAAAAGGAATATGGAATGGGTTGTGGAAGAAGGTAGTCCTAAATACCAGTTATGACCATGTGACCAGTTGCAGACAGCAGACTGTCATGAGGATATGTGCTTTGCATGTGTTCATCAATTTTTTTTTCACTTATAAAATATAAGATGTAAATAGTGCTAGTGCATTTTTGGTTGTATCTGTATTCACTGTATGATGTTAGGTGCAACTGTATCTTTATGATTGTGTTTATTCAGTGATTATGTAAGGCTTAAGGAGATGTGTACAGGTGCCAAGTTGATAAAGGGTGGATGGTGATGGTTAAGGTTGTGTGTCAACTTGACCGGACCGTGATTATCAGTGGTTTGGCAGTTATATTTTGGCTGTCATATAATGTCGTGAGTGTTTCCATGATGAGATTTGATATACATAATCACCTCCGTGATGGCATCTGCTGTGAGTAGCCAATCAGTTGAAAGGGAATTTCCTTGGGCATGTGGCCTGCATCGAGCCGGCAAAGCTCATTGGCTTTTGCTCCCTCTGGATCCTGCCGCTGGCTTCTTGGGCAAGGAGCTTACCTGCAGCCTTGTCTGCTCGTCTTGAGATTCATTGTTCTTCACAACCTGTGAGAAACAGTCTTGCTGTCCATCTTGCCAATCCTGGTTTCACCAGCCCCTGTGGCTACATGAATCAGAAGCCACTATCCTGATCAGTGGACTTGGGATGATCCAGCCTCTACAACGATGTAATCATTTCCTTGATATAAATCTCTCTACATATATTTATATGCTTTTCTGGTTTTGCTTTTCTAGAGAACCCAGCCTAAGACATAAACATAAACAAGACATAGGCTTTATCAATTCCGAGACTTTAGCCAGTACTACTTAAATGTAAGGGAGTCCCAGTTTCCTTGAGGAAGGACTCCCCTCCGTGGCCAAAAAATATAATTCTAATTTTCCTTCCAGCTTTCCAAAGAAATAAACAATGACTTTTTTGTTTGTTTGTTTCTTACAATGGTGACTGCTCTTGAGGTAAAGGAAATAATCAGACTTTTCTGGAATTACTGGATACCGACCCTAAACTGACACTAATCCCAGAAGATCTAAACATTACTGTGGGCCAACACACAGAGTAGCACACTATGTAGATAAGATTATAATGAAATCTTAGTTCAGGGTCCAAGAACCCATCGTGTAGTGATTTTCCATGTTCCATGATTCATAATTGGAATAGATATACTCAACCACTAGCAGAACCCTCACAATGGATCCTTGACAAGTGGAGTAAGGGTTATTATGTTAGGAAAAACAATGTGGAAGTCATGAGAACTACTTCTACTTGGAAAATAGTAAAATGAAAGCAATGTTCCATTCCTGCATGAACTGAGAAAATTACTGCCTCTGTCAAGGACTTAAAGGGTGCAGGGCTGTAGATTCCCACCACATCCCTATAAAATACACCTATTAAGACTATGCAAAAAGAGATGAATTTTGGAGAATGACAGTGGGTTAACTTAAACTTATTCAAGTGGTGACTGAAATTGCAGGTGCTATTCCAGATGTGCTTTCATTGCTTGAACAAATTCATACATTTCCTGATGCCTGGTATGCAGCTATTGATTTGGCTAATACATTTTTCCCCCTTAAGAAGAGACACCAGAAGCAGTTTGCCTTCCATTGGTAGGGCCAGCTATACACCTTCCCTGTCCTACCTCAGCCCTATAGCAACTCTCCAGCCCCACGTCATAAATTAGTCTGCAGGGATCTTGACTGCCTTCCCATTGCACAATATGTCATAATGGTCCATTACATTGATGACATTTTTCTGACTGGGCCCAGTAAGGAAGAAGTGTCAATGGCTACGGACTTATTGGTGAAACATCTGCTTCGTAGAGGGTGGGAAATTTGTTCCACAAAAGTTCAGACCCTTTCCACCTCAGTGAAATTCCTAGGAGTCCTCGGTTGTGGGACATGTTGAGATATTCCTTCAGAAGTGAAGGATAAGTTGTCAAACCTGGTCCCTCATACAATTAAAAGAAAGGACAACACATAGTGGGCCTTTTTGGATTTTTTCAGGAAATATATATCTAATTTGGGTGTGTTACTCTGGCCCATTTATCAAGAGACTCTAAAACCTCCTAGTTTTGAGTAGGGCCACACAAAGAGAATTTTCTGCAAAAGGTTCAGGATGCGATGCAAGCGGCTCAGCGACTTGGGTCATATGATCTGGCTGATCTAATGGTACTTGAAGTGTCAGTGGCAGATAGAGAGGTTGTTTGGAATCTTTGGCCAGCCCATATTAGAGAATTAGAGCACAGTCCCTTAGGATTTTGAAGCAAAGCACAGACATCCTCTGCAGATAAACACTTTTCATTTAAGGACAGGTTTTAGCTCATGTCCTCATGGGAGTTTGTTATGGTCACTTGATTAAGTTAGGGAAAACTCGTGCCTGGTTTACAGATGGTTCTGCCCAATATGCACATGGCTAGAGCACTACATCCCCTTTCTGGGACCTCCCTGAAGAACAGTGTGAGGGAAAATCCTCCAAAGGACAGGGCTTTGAGCAGTGCACTTTGCTCGGAAGGAGAAACGGCAAGATGTGCGATAGAATACTTCTTCAAGGGCTGTGGCCGATACTTCGGCTGGATGATCACGGACTTAGAAGGAACTTGATTGGAAAACTGGTCACAAGGATGTATGGGGAAGGGATATGTGGACAGAACCCCCTGGCGGGCCAAAGAAGTGATGCTATTTGTGTCTTATGGGAATGCTCATCAAAGGCTGACATCAGCAGAGAAGTATTTTAACAACCAATTAGATCTGATGATGTGTTCTGTGGAAACCAGTCATTCTCTTTACCAGCCACTCTCTTCATTGCACAATGGTCTCAAGAACAAAAAGGCCATGGTAGCAGGGATGGGAGTTATGCACGAGCTCAGCAAAATGGAGTCCAACTCACCGATGCTAACTTAGCTACAGTCACTGCAGGGACCAACACTGAGCTCCTGACATGACACCATTCCTGGAGGTGATCAGCCAGCAACCTGGCGGCAGGTTGTTTACGTTGGACAGCTTCCATCATGCTAAGGCAGCATTTCATTCTTACGGGGTTAGACACTCTGGATACCTGTCTGCCTTCCCTGCACACAATGCTTCTGCCAAGACTACCATCCATGAACCCACAGAATGCTTTATGCACAGTCACGTTATCACAAACAGCATTTCCTCTGATCAAAGGACTCACTTCACCTAAAGTGAAGTGCAGCAATGAGCACATGCCATGGAATTAACTGGTTTTACCATGTTCCCTTTCATCCTGAAGCAACCTGCTTGATAGAACAGTGGAATGGCTTTCTAAAGACACAATTACAGTGTCGGCTATGCAGCAACACTTTGCAGAGTTGGGCAATGTTCCCTAGGAGGCTGTATATGCTCTAAACCAGCACCCAATATGTGATGTTATTTCCCCCATTGTGAGGACTCATGGTTCCAGGAATCAAGGCGTGGAAACTGGAGTGGTACCAGTCACTATTATCCCCAGTTTTCCACTCACAATGTTTTGCTTCCTGTCTCTGTGACCCTATGCTCTGCAGGTCTAAAGGTCTTAGTTCCAAAGGGAAGAATATTCCCACCTGGCATTCATGATTCAGTGGAACTGGAAGTTAAGAATGCCCTCGGAACAGTTTTAGACCCTCATGCCTGTGGACGAAAAGGCTAAGTACTTACAGTGTTAGGTGGGGTAATTCATCCTGACAACCAAGGAGAAATCAGATTGCTCTTGCCTAATGAGGTAAAGAAGATTATGTCTGAAATACAGAAGATCCCTTAGGGTATCTCTTAGTACTATCATGCCCTGTGATTAAGGTCCATGGGAAGCTACAGCAATCCAATATCTACATGATTACTAATGGCTCAGGGGCTTCAGGAATGAAAGTTTGGGTCACTCGACCAGGCAAAGAACCATAAACAGCTATGGAGCTTGCAGACATTACAGGAAATACAAAACTGATGGTAGATGAAGGTAGTTTTAAACACCAGTTTTGACCATGTAACCAGCTACAGAAATGAGAACTGTAATTTTTTTATGAATATGTCTTCCTCATATGTGTGCATCAGTTTTTTTGTCTTCACTTATAAAATATAAGATGTAAACTAGGCTAGTGTGTCTCTGGTTATACACATGTTAGTTGTATCATGTTAGGCACAACTATGACATTGTCATTGACTTTATTTAGAGGTTTATTAGAGCTGTGTATGGTTTTAGGTGATGTGTACAGGTACCAAGTTGACAGCTGATGAACTTTGATGGTTACAGTTGTGTGTCAACTTCGCTGGGCTGTGATTCTCAGTCGTTTGGCAGTTTGGTATTATGTAATGATGTAATTTGACAGTTATGTATTGATGTAGTTATCCTCCATGTTTTTTTTATTAACTTTTATTGAGCTTCAAGTGAACATTTACAAATCAAGTCAGTCTGTCACACATAAGTTTATATACATCTTACTCCATACTCCCACTTGCTCTCCCCCTAATGGGTCAGCCCTTCCAGTCTCTCCTTTCGTGACAATTTTGCCAGCTTCCAACTCTCTCTATCCTCCCATTTCCCCTCCAGACAGGAGATGCCTACACAGTCTCAAGTGTCCACCTGATATAATTAGCTCACTCTTCATCAGCATCTCTCACCTACCCACTGTCCAGTCCCTTTCATGTCTGATGAGTTGTCTTCGGGGATGGTTCCTGTCCTGTGCCAACAGAAGGTCTGGGGACCATGGCCGCCGGGATTCCTCTAGTCTCAGTCAGACCATTAAGTATGGTCTTTTTATGAGAATTTGGGGTCTGCATCCCACTGATCTCCTGCTCCCTCAGGGGTTATCTGTTGTGCTCCCTCTCAGGGCAGTCATCGATTGTGGCCGGGCACCAACTAGTTCTTCTGGTCTCAGGATGATGTAGGTCTCTGGTTCATGTGGCCCTTTCTGTCTCTTGGGCTCTTAGTTGTCGTGTGACCTTGGTGTTCTTCATTCTCCTTTGCTCCAGGTGGGTTGAGACCAATTGATGCATCTTAGGTAGCCGCTTGTTAGCATTTAAGACCCCAGATGCCCCATTTCAAAGTGGGATGCAGAATGTTTTCATAATAGAATTATTTTGCCAACTGACTTAGAAGTCCCCTCAAACCATGGTTCCCAAACCCCTGCCCTTGCTCCGCTGACCTTTGAAGCATTCAGTTTATCCTGGAAACTTCTTTGCTTTTGGTCCAGTCCAACTGAGCTGACCTTCCACGTATTGAGTGTTGTCCTTCCCTTCACCTAAAGCAGTTCTTATCTACTAATTAATCAGTAAAAAACCCTCTCCCTCCCTCCCTCCCTCCCCTCCTCGTAACCACAAAAGTATGTGTTCTTCTCAGTTTATACTATTTCTCAAGATCTTATAATAGTGGTCTTATACAATATTTGTCCTTTTGCCTCTGACTGATTTCGCTCAGCATAATGCCTTCCAGGTTCCTCCATGTTATGAAATGTTTCACAGGTTCGTCACTATTCTTTATCGATGCGTAGTATTCCATTGTGTGAATATACCACAATTTATTTACCCATTCATCCGTTGATGGACACCTTGGTTGCTTCCAGCTTTTTGCTACTGTAAACGGAGCTGCAATAAACATGGGTGTGCATATATCTGTTTGTGTGAAGGCTCTTATTTCTCTAGGGTATATTCCGAGGAGTGGGATTTCTGGGTTGGATGGTAGTTCTATTTCTAACTGTTTAAGATAACGCCAGATAGATTTCCAAAGTGGTTGTACCATTTGACATTCCCACCAGCAGTGTATAAGAGATCCAATCTCTCCGCAGCCTCTCCAACATTTAGCATTTTGTGTTTTTTGGATTAATACCAGCCTTGTTGGAGTGAGATGGAATCTCATGGTAGTTTTAATTTGCATTTCTCTAATGGCTAATGATCGAGAGCATTTTCTCATGTATCTGTTAGCTGCCTGCATATCTTCTTTAGCAAAGTGTGTGTTCATATCCTTTGCCCACTTCTTGATTGGGTTGTTTGTCTTTTTGTGGTTGAGTTTTGACAGAATCATGTAGATTTTAGAGATCAGGTGCTGGTCGGAGATGTCATAGCTGAAAATTCTTTCCCAGTCTGTAGGTGGTCTTTTTACTCTTTTGGTGAAGTCTTTGGATGAGCATAGGTGTTTGATTTTTAGGAGCTCCCAGTTATCTGGTTTCTCTTCGTCATTTTTGGTAATGTTTTGTATTCTGTTTATGCCTTGTATTAGGGCTCCTAAAGTTGTCCCTATTTTTTCTTCCATGATCTTTATCGTTTTAGTCTTTATGTTTAGGTCTTTGATCCACTTGGAGTTAGTTTTTGTGCATGGTGTGAGGTATGGGTCCTGTTTCATTTTTTTGCAAATGGATATCCAGTTATGCCAGCACCATTTGTTAAAAAGACTATCTTTTCCCCAATTAACTGACACTGGACCTTTGTCAAATATCAGCTGCTCATATGTGGATGGATTTATATCTGGGTTCTCAGTTCTGTTTCATTGGTTTATGTGCCTGTTGTTGTACCAATACCAGGCTGTTTTGACTACTGTGGCTGTATAATAGGTTCTGAAATTAGGTAGAGTGAGGCCTCCCACTTTCTTCTTCTTTTTCAGTAATACTTTGCTTATCCGAGGCTTCTTTCCCTTCCATATGAAGTTGGTGATTTGTTTCTCTATCACCTTAAAAAATGACATTGGAATTTGGATAGGAAGTGCATTGTATGTACAGATGGCTTTTGGTAGAATAGACATTTTTACTATGTTAAGTCTTCCTATCCATGAGCAAGGTATGTTTTTCCGCTTAAGTATGTCCTTTTTAATTTCTTGTAGTAGAGCTTTGTAGTTTTCTTTGTATAGGTCTTTTACATCCTTGGTAAGATTTATTCCTAAGTATTTTATCTTCTTGGGGGCTACTGTGAATGGTATTGATTTGGTGATTTCCTCTTCGATGTTCTTTTTGTTGATGTAGAGGAATCCAAGTGCTTTTTGTATGTTTATCTTATAACCTGAGACTCTGCCAAACTCTTCTATTAGTTTCAATAGTTTTCTGGAAGATTCCTTAGGGTTTTCTATGTATAAGATCCTGTCATCTGCAAAGAGCGATAATTGTACTTCCTTCTTGCCAATCCGGATGCCCTTTATTTCTTTGTCTAGCCTAATTGCCCTGGCTAGGACTTCTACCACGATGTTGAATAAGAGCGGTGATAAAGGGCACCCTTGTCTGGTTCCCGTTCTCAAGGGAAATGCTTTCAAGCTTTCTCCATTTAGGGTGATGTTGGCTGTTGGCTTTGCATACATGCCCTTTGTTGTGTTGAGGAATTTTCCTTCAATTCCTATTTTGCTGAGAGTTTTTATCATAAAAGGGTGTTGCACTTTGTCAAATGCCTTTTCTGCATCAATTGATAAGATCATGTGGTTTTTGTCTTTTGTTTTATTTATGTGGTGGATTACATTAATGGCTTTTCGAATATTAAACCAGCCTTGCATAAAAGTATAAATCCCACTTGATCAGGGTGAATTATTTTTTTGATATGTTGTTGAATTCTATTGGCTAGAATTTTGTGGAGGATTTTTGCATCGATGTTCATGAGGGATATAGGTCTGTAATTTTCTTTTTTTGTAATGTCTTTACCTGGTTTTGGGATCAGGGAGATGGTGGCTTCATAGAATGAGTTGGGTAGTATTCCGTCATTTTCTATGCTTTGAAATACCTTTAGTAGTAATGGTGTTAACTCTTCTCTGAAAGTTTGGTAGAACTCTGCAGTGAAGCTGTCCGGGCCAGGGCTTTTTTTGTTGGGAGTTTTTTGATTACCGTTTCAATCTCTTTTTTTGTTATGGGTCTATTTAGTTGCTCTACTTCTAAATGTATTAGTTTAGGTAGGTAGTGTTTTTCCAGGAATTCATCCATTTCTTCTAGGTTTGCATATTTGTTAGAGTACAATTTTTGGTGACAATCTGATATGATTCTTTTAATTTCAGTTGGGTCTGTTGTGATGTGGCCCTTCTTGTTTCTTATTCGGGTTATTTGTTTCCTTTCCTGTATTTCTTTAGTCAGTCTAGCCAATGGTTTATCAATTTTGTTAATTTTTTCAAAGAACCATCTTTTGGCTTTGTTAATTCTTTCAATTGTTTTTCTGTTCTCTAATTCATTTAGTTCAGCTCTAATTTTTATTATTTGTTTTCTCCTGGTGCCTGATGGATTCTTTTGTTGCTCACTTTCTATCTGTTCAAGTTGTAGGGACAGTTCTCTGCTTTTGGCTCTTTCTTCTTTTTGTATGTGTGCATTTATCGATATAAATTGGCCTCTGAGCACTGCTTTTGCTGTGTCCCAGAGGTTTTGATAGGAAGTATTTTCATTCTCGTTGCACTCTATGAATTTCCTTATTCCCTCCTTAATGTCTTGTATAACAGTCTTTTTTGAGGAGGGTATTGTTCAGTTTCCAAGTATTTGATTTGTTTCCCTAGTTTTTCTGTTATTGATTTCCACTTTTATGGCCTTATGGTCTGAGAAGATGCTTTGTAATATTTCTATGTTTTGAATTCTGCAAAGGTTTGTTTTATGACCTAATATGTGATCTATTCTAGAGAATGTTCCATGTGCGCTAGAAAAAAAAGTATACTTTGCAGCAGTTGGGTGGAGAGTTCTGTATAAGTCAATGAGGTCAAGTTGGTTGATTGTTGTAACTAGGTCTTCCGTGTCTCTATTGAGCTTCTAACTGGATGTCCTGTCCTTCTCCGAAAGTGGTGTGTCAAAGTCTCCTGGTATAATTGTGGAGGTGTCTATCTCACTTTTCAGTTCTGTTAAAATTTGATTTATGTATCTTGCAGCCCTGTCATTGGGTTCATAAATATTTAATATGGTTATGTCTTCCTGGTAAATTGTCCCTTTTATCATTATGTAGTGTCCTTCTTTATCCTTTGTGGTGGGTTTAAGTCTAAAGTCTATTTTGTCAGAAATTAATATTGCTACTCCTCTTCTTTTTTGCTTATTGTTTGCTTGATATATTTTTTTCCATCCTTTGAGTTTTAGTTTATTTGTGTCTCCAAGTCTAAGGTGTGTCTCTTGTAGGCAGCATATAGACGGATCGTTTTTCTTTATCCAGTCCGAGACTCTCTGTCTCTTTATTGGTGCATTTAGTCCCTTTACATTCAGCGTAATTATAGATAAATAAGTGTTTAGTGTTGTCATTTTGATGCCTTTTATGTGTGTTGTTGACAATTTCATTTTTCCACATACTTTTTTGTGTTGAGACGTTTTTGTTAGTAAATTGTGAGATCCTCATTTTCGTAGCGTTTGACTTTGTTTGTTGAGTCGTTACTTTTTTCTTGGCTTTTATCTTGAGTTATGGAGTTGTTATACCTCTTTGTGGTTACCTTAATATTTACCCCTATTTTTCTAAGTAAAAACCTAACTCGTATTGTTCTATATAACCTTGTATCACTCTCCATATGGCAGTTCTATGCCACCTGTATTTAGTCCCTCTTTTTGATTATTGTGATCTTTTACATATTGACTTCAGTGATTCCCTGTTATCAGCATTTTTTTTTTAATTAATCTTAATTTGTTTTTGTGATTTCCTTATTTGAGTTGATATCAGGATGTTCTGTTTTGTGACCTTGTGTTGTGCTGGTCTCTGATATTATTAGTTTTCTGACCAAACAATATCCTTTAGTATTTCTTGTAGCTTTGGTTTGGTTTTTGCAAATTCTCTAAGCTTGTGTTTATCTGTAAATATCTTAATTTCGCCTTCATATTCCAGAGAGAGTTTTGCTGGATATATGATCCTTGGCTGGCTGTTTTTCTCCTTCAGTGCTCTGTATATGTCGTCCCATTCCCTTCTTGCCTGCATGGTTTCTGCTGAGTAGTCTGAACTTATTCTTATTGATCCTCCCTTGAAGGAGACCTTTCTTTTCTCCCTGGCTGCTTTTAAAATTTTCTTTTAATCTTTGGTTTCGGCAAGTTTGATGATAATATGTCTTGGTGTTTTTCTTTTTGGATCAATCTTAAATGGGGTTCAATGAGCATCTTGGATAGATATCCTTTCGTCTTTCATGATGTCAGGGAAGTCTTCTGTCAGCAGATCTTCAACTATTTTCTCTGTGTTTTCTGTCCTCCCTCCCTGTTCTGGGACTCCAGACACACGCAAGTTATCCTTCTTGATAGAGTCCCACATGATTCTTAGGGTTTCTTCATTTTTTTAAATTCTTTTATCTGATTTTTTTTCAGCTATGCTGGTGTTAATTCCCTGGTCCTCCAGATGTCCCAGTCTGCATTCTAATTGCTCGAGTCTGCTCTTCTGACTTCCTATTGCATTGTCTAATTCTGTAATTTTATTGTTAATCTTCTGGATTTTCACATGCTGTCTCTCTATGGATTCTTGCAACTTATTAATTTTTCCACTATGTTCTTGAATAATCGTTTTGAGTTTTTCAACTGTTTTATCAGTGTGTTCTTTGGCTTTTTCTGCAGTTTGCCTTATTTCGTTTCTCATGTCTTGAAGCATTCTGTAAATTAGTTTTTTATATTCTGTATCTGATAATTCCAGGATTGTATCTTCATTTGGGAAAGATTTTGATTCTTTTGTTTGGGGGGTTGTAGAAGCTGTCATGGTCTGCTTCTTTAAGTGGTTTGATACGGATTGTTGTCTCCGAGCCATCACTGGGAAACTTGTTTTTCCAGAAAATCCGCTAAAAAAAAGTGCAGTCAGATCCCTATCAGAACTGCCTTTGGATTATAACCGCCACCTTGTTCCCTGTAAGGATGGAAGTCCGAGATTTGGATCATATATGCTTGGCTGTAGCTGGTTTTGTGTTTTTAGTCCAATTAGGGAAGGATTTTTGGTCCCTGGGTTTTTTGTGGTTCCTTCTCTCAGGCAGGAAGAATGGGTTAGGAAAAGACCAAAAGAAAAAAAAGGGGGGGGAAGCAAAGCCGCCGTGGAGCCGGAACCATTCTCCCTCTGGCTCAGGAAATTCCAATGTTAATGAAGCTGCCTGGGAAGGGTGGGGGAGGGATCAAAGAGATAGGAGAGTAGCACCTCGGAATATAGCCAGAGTTGCTTGTCTTGCTTGGAATGACTATTTTATCTGAGATTCCCGCCGGGAGTGTCGCCTATGTGTGCTGGCTGTGTGGAGATTGCCCCCGGGGCTCTGGCCCGCTGAAGCTGCAGTCAGATCCTCCGCTGCCAGTCCAAAGCCCAGCGTCAAGGTTCCCCTGCTGGGATGCTGCACTCCTGGCTCCAAAATCAGTCACTGCCTCCTGGGGACTTCTCGTCCAGCCAGCTGCGTCACCGTGCTGCCTCCGTGAAACAGCTGGGCCCCCTCCCGGGGTTAGTTCAGAGGAGTAGAGCTGCGCCGGTGCTTGCGCCATGACTGAGCCCAGTCAAAAGCCCGGCGCCAAGGTTCCCTGGCTGGGACGCTGCTCTTGGCTCCAAAATCAGTCGCTGTCTCCCGGGGACTTCTCGTCCTGCCAGCCGCGTCGCCGTGCCACTCCTGAGGACCGGCTGGGCCCCCTCCGAGGTTAGTTCAGAGGAGTAGAGCTGCTCCCCATGCTTGCGCAGTGACAGCGCCCTATCAAAAGCCCGGTGCTAAGGTTCCCCGGCTGGGACACTGCACTCCTGGCTCCAAAACCAGTCACTGCCTCCCGGGGACTTCTCCCACCAGCCGCTCCCCACACCGCCCGCGGACCGGCTGGGCCCCCTCCCAGGTTCAGTTCAGGGGGGTAGGGCTGCGCCCCTTGTTTGCGCCATCACAAGATTTATGAGTCTAGTTCCCCTGGGCCCAGAAGCCCGGCGCCAAGGTTACCTGACTGGGACGCTGGCTCCAGGCTCCGAAAACAGTCACTGCTTCCCCGTATTTGTTTGTTTTCCATCTCTAAATCTGTGTTTGTTGTTCAGGGTTCATAGATTGTTATGTATATGATTGATTCACTTGTTTTTCCGAGTCTGTGTTGCAAGAGGGATCCGAGGTAGCGTCTACGTAGTCCGCCATCTTGGCCCCGCCTCTCCATGATATTTTTTGATGTGATCAGTCAATCAGTTGTAAGTGGAACTTCCTTGGGGGTGTGGCCTGAATCCAGTATGTATATAGACACTCTGCGAAAGTTCACATTGGTATCCTGCATCTGGTTCATCATCATCTGTCCTACTGACGTAGTGGCCTACCATATTGCCTGCAAAACTTTGGAATCATCCGCCCTCACAGTCAGTGAGTCAGTGTCCCACTCTCTGACCTGCCAATTTTGGGTTCATCAGCCCCTGGAGGTATGTTATGCCTGACCCACTGACTTGGGACTTGCCAGTTCTACAGTTGCATGAGCCATCTCCTTAGATAAATCTCCCTTATGTGTATGTACTCTTCACTGGTTCTGCTTGTCTAGAGAACCCAACCTAAGACACTTGGTGAACACTTTTGCCTTCTCTTCATAACCTTCTTTTAATCATTTTTAACCTGCCATAAAAAAAAAAATTTCCTTCTCAGTGTTTCTCTTTCTAATTCTGGACCAACTAGTTTCTTTCATTTCAGTGCAAAATTACTATCTTTTCACTTAAACATACTCCATAATCTTAAACTATTCTAAGGTACTTGGAAATTCCTTTGAAATTGACATAAAGTTTTGTAAGAAGTTCACTTTCATTAATTCCTGGGAATACTTGAACTGTTAAATATATAGAAGCACTTATTTATCATTAAATCAAACAAAATAAATCTCTTTAACAGAATATTATAATCTAACAATACCATCCATAGGTAAGAAAATATTCCATTTTCATAACTCTATCTTCTGTGTCCTTTAAATAGTTCTTTATAGAAGTAAATTTAGAATAAATTGTATTATTTCGAGGCTTTGTTACATTGGTCAAAATAAACTACCCATAGTTTTCCTTTTTTGGTGCACTTTTCAAATGAGCCAACTTGTACCAACGTTTCTCAGGGTAGCTACTGAAGCCCAGATCATAAAACAGGCATATGAAGCACTTTTTTATAGAGCAGAGTTAAAGTAAGCTCATGATGCTGTTCAGAAAAACAAAAATTAAAAATCCCGAACTAAATGTTCCTTCTAAGTCAAAACCACAGTACTCAAGTTCAAAACTCATTCACTTTTTTTTTTTAGATGACCCACTACAAAAGTTGTCTAAGTGGACATGATTTTGGGGGAAAAACACAGATTTGCTAGTGTATCAAGCCAACTTAAACATCAGGCTCACAAGGTCTAAACCAAACACATTGTAGTTAAATTGATTTTTATTCATAGGGACCTCACAGAACAGAGGAGAATTGTGTCAAAGGGTTTGCCAAGGCTGTAAATCTTTACAGAAGCAGACTGCCACATCTTTCTCTCATGGAGCAGCTTTTGGGTTTAAGCCATCAAAATTTCAGTTAGCAGCTGAGTGTTTAATCACTGTGCCATGAGGGCAGTTTTCAGGGGCAAATTTATAGTTATAAATGTCTACAATAACAAAAGAAGAAAAGACCCTAACTTTAAATCTTGAGGAACTAGAAAAATAACAATTCATCATCAATAGTAGTGTAAGGAAGGAAATAAAATATACTAGAGCACACATATAAATGAAACAGAAAAAAAAGCAATCGAGAGAATCAATAAAACCAAGAATTAACTCTTTGAAAAGAGCAACAAAATGGATAAGTCGTAGCTAAAATGGCAAAAAAAAAGAGGGAGATGTTCGTAACTAAAATCAGAAATTAAACTGATAATGCAAAACCCATTCCTGACTCATGGTGATCTGACAGGCTGGAGTAGAACTGCCCCATAGAGTTTGCAAGGCTGAAATCTTTACAGAATCTGATTGTCACATCTCTCCTACAGAGTGGCTGGTGGAATTTGAACCACTGACCTTTTGGTCAGAAGCTGAGTGTTTAACCACTGCACCACTAGGAGTCTTTGAAAGTGCAAACACTACCAACAAGTTTATAGAAATTAAGGGGATTATAACAATACTATAAACAATTCTGTGCTAAAATCCTAGATAACCTAAACAGAATAACTAAATTGACAGAAACATACACACTACCTAAATTGGATTAAGAAGAAATAGAAACTGACCTATAACAAGAAAAGAGGTTAAAATTGCAATCAAACATCCCAGCAGGGGAAAGACCTTTACAAGAAGGCTTCATTCGTAAATTCTACCAAATACTAAGGCATTAGAAACAATCCTTCTCAAACACTTGTTAAAAATAGAGGAGGAAACATTTCTTAACTTATCCTGTGAGGCCAGCATTGTTGTGATAAAAAAAAGACAGAAAAAGATGCCTGCCTCAAGAGAAAAGGTACAGCAAAAGAAATAGCCTTCATGATTATAGATACAAAAGTCCTCACTGAAATAGTAGGAAAACAAATACAACAGCATGTTAAAATGATTCTATACCATGACCAAGTAGGATTTCTCCTAGGATGTAAGACAATTTTCAATATAAGAACAGTAATATTTTTATACAAATAATGCACACCTTCCATGCTTGTTTTCCACCCATGCCCTCCCTGCTGTGAAGTATTTCCATAAGCGCCACAATGTCAAACTTAATTAATATGTATAAAATTAACATAGTGCACTGAAGGATACCTTGTGGTAGGAAGGGATGTATGGCAAACAAGCATAGAGGGTGTGCATTATTTGAGTAAAAACATGATAATTCTCTTAATTGATTAAAAACAGGCAAGTGACAAAATCTAACACTCTTTTAAAATAAAGGTATTCAACAAACTAAGGATAGTAGAAAATTCCTTAATATAAAGTTTATTTATAATAAAAACACAACACAGGAGGCAGAGGGTGGGCCCAAGATGGCTGACTAGGTACAAGCTACCTCAGATCCCTCTTACAACAAAGACTCGGAAAAACAAGTGAATCGATCACATACATGACAATCTACGAACTCTGACCATCAAACACAGATCTAAAGGGTTGACCTGAGAGCCAGGTGAGCGAAAAGCTGCATCCTGAAACAGCAACTGCCTCTGAAGCCGGTGACCGGCACCATAGCCTTGAGCCCTTGTGGTTCCCTGGTGCCGAGTGGTGAGGCTGATTGCAGCTTGTTGAGGCGGGGCAGGCACGGGACACAGCCCTAACCCTCAGCCCCCTGGGGTAACCTCCATAGAGACTCAGCCAGTGCAAGCAGGCTGCACACTGACGTGGCTAACGGAAGAACGAGCAACCACGGGGAAGCAGCGACTGTTTTCGGAGCCTGGAGTTCAGCGTCCCAGCCAGGGAACCTTGGCGCTGGGCTTTGGACAGGGATTGGAAGAGCTGACCATGGCTCCTGAGACAGCACAAGCACAAGACGCGGGCCTGGCCCTCGGGGGAAATCTCAACCCAGGCAGTGCACACAGGCTACATGCCCCTGGGGAATCTCAGATAAAACAGTCATCACCAAGCAAGATAAGTAACTTTGTCTATATTCCTGGGTGGTACTTTCTCCTATCTATCTGATTCCTCCCCTCCCTTCCCAGGCGGCTTCATTAACATTGGAATTTCCCGGGCCAGAGAGTGAAATGCTCTGCAGTTTTTTGTTTTTTGCTTTTTTTTTTTTTTGTCTTTTCCTAACCCATTCTCCTGGCCTGAGAGAAGCAGCTACAAGAAACCCAGGGACCAAAAATCCTTCCCTGACACCCCAAATTTGGAATAAAAGTACAGAAACATCTCCACCCAAGCATATGCGATCCACAGTCTTGAACTTTCCTCCCTACAGGGAAAAAGGTGGCTGTTACAAAGCAAAAGCAATTCTGATACTGATCTGAATGTAATTGTTTTAGCAGATTACTGGAAAGACAAGTTCTCCAGGTCTGATATCTCTACCTATTAAACAGAGCCCTCACTGACCCACAACGGGGAACTGAGGGCTGAAGCTCCACCCATACCACTTAGCCTCCTGCCATAGGGATCTGAGGATAATGACTCCTACCAATCTGCAGAGGTATCAGCATTGGGTGCCTAAGGTACAGCCGCACAACCCACCCACCAAAGTCCTTTAGGAATAGAGACACACCTACCTCACTGGCACTTGGGGGAAGTCTGTCAGCATCCTGTCCCCCCCTGGAATGTGACCCCTGCTGCTACTAGCACCTGGTGCACACAACTGTCACTATTACTCCTATAAGCAAATACGTGACAGTCTACCCCACACACTTGGTGACCCAAAATCAGATTCTACTCAAGAATAGTGAATGGACTTTTAGGCTTATATTTCTCGTAACAGCTCAAAGCAGCTGGTAATAAGACATTAGTGATTCAAAGGCTACAACAATCGAGACAGCGCAATCTAGTAGCCCATCTATGAATACTGAAAGAAAATAAAACAAGATAAGACTCAGTGAGCAAATATAAAATAAGTCACTACAATATCTTAGAGATGGCTCGGAGACAGCAGTCGATATCAAACCACATAAAGAAGCAGACTATTATTGCTTCTACAACTCACCAAATTACAGAATTGAAATCTTTCCCGAATGAAGATACAATCCTGGAATTACCAGATGCAGAATATAAAAAACTAATTTACAGAATGCTTCAAGACATCAGGCATGACCTCATAAATGAAATAAGGCAATTTACAGAAAAAGCCAAGGAACACACTGATAAAGCAGTTGAAGAAATCAAAAAGATTATTCAAGAACATAGGGGAAAAATTAATAAGCTGCAAGAATCCATAGAGAGACAGCATTCAGAAATCCAAAAGATTAACAGTAAAATCACAGAATTAGACAACTCAAAAGGAAGTCAGAGGAGCAGAATGGAGCAATTGGAATGCAGAGTGGGGGAGGTGGAGGATAAGGCAATTGACACCAATATAGTTGGAGAAAAATCAGGAAAAAGAATTTTAAAAAATGAAGAAACCCTAAGAATCATGTGGGACTCTATCAAGAAGAATAACGTGCGTGTGATTGGAGTTCCAGAACAGGGAGGGATAACAGAACATACAGAGAGAATAGTTGAAGATCTGTTGGCAGAAAACTTCCCCGACATCATGAAAGACGAAAGCGTATCTATCCAAGATGCTCATCGAACCCCATATAAGATTGATCCAAAAAGAAAATCACCAAGACATATTATCATTGAACTTGCCAAAACCAAAGATAAAGAGAAAATTTTAAAAGCAGCCAGGGATAAAAGAAAGGTCTCCTACAAAGGAGAATCAATAAGTTCAGACTACTCAGCAGAAACCATGCAGTCAAGAAGGCAATGGGATGACATATACAGAGCACTGAAGGAGAAAAACAGTCAGCCAAGGATCATATATCCAGCAAAACTCTCTCTCAAATATGAACGTGAAATTAAAACCTTTACAGATGAACACAAGCTTAGAGAATTTGCAAAAACCAAACCAATGCTACAAGAAATACTAAAGAAAATTGGTCAGAAAATCAATAATAGCAGATACCAGCACAAGACAAGGTCATAGAACAGAACATCCTGATATCAACTCAAATAGCGAAGTCACAAAAACAAATTAAGATTAATTCAAAAAAGAAAAAAATGCTCAAAACAGGGAATCATTGAAGTCATTAAGTAAAAGATCACAATAACCAAAAAGAGGGACAAAATACAGGTGGCATAGAACTGCCATATGGAGAGGAAAACAAGGTGATATAGGACGATACAAGTTAGGTTTTTACTTAGAAAAATAGGGGTAAATATTAAGGTAACCACAAAGAGATATAACAATTCCACAACTTAAAATAAAAACCGAGAAAACATAACGACTCAGCAAACATAAATTCAACTACTATGAAAATGAGGAACACACAATTTACAAAGAAAATGTCTCAGCACAAAAAAGTAACTGGAAAAATGTAATTGTCAACAATACACACAAAAAGGCATCAAAATGACAGCACTAAACACATAATTATCTATCATTATGCTGAACGTAAATGGACTAAATGTACCAATAAAGAGACAGAGAGTCTCAGACTGGTTAAAGAAACACGATCTGTCTATATGCTGCCTACAAGAGACACACCTTAGACTTAGAGACACAAACAAACTAAAATTCAAAGGATGGAAAAAAATATATCAAGCAAACAACAATCAAAAAAGAGCAGGAGTAGCAATATTAATTTCTGACAAAATAGACTTTAAAGTTAAATCCACCACAAAGGATAAAGAAGGACACTACATAATGATAAAAGGGACAATTGACCAGGAAGATATAACCATATTAAATATTTATGCACCCAGTGACAGGGCTGGAAGATACATAAAACAAACTTGAACAGAACTGAAAAGTGAGACAGACACCTCCACAATTACAGTAGGAGACTTCAACACACCACTTTTGGAGAAGGACAGGACTTCCAGTAAGAAGCTCAATACAGACATGGAAGACCTAATTGCTACAATCAACCAGCTTGACCTCATTGACTTATACAGAACTCTCCACCCAACAGTTGCAAAGTATACTTTTTTTCTAGCCCACATGGAACATTCTCTAGAATAGATCACATATTAGGTCATAAAACAAACCTGTGCAGAATCCAAAACATCAGAATATTACAAAGCATCTTCTCAGACCACAAGGCCATAAAAGTGGAAATCAATAACAGAAAAATCAGGGAACGAAATCAAATACTTGGAAACTGAACGATATCCTGCCGAAAAAAGACTGGGTTATAGAAGACATTAAGGATGGAATAAAGAAATTCATGAAATACAAAGAGAATGAAAACACTTCATATCAAAATCTCTGCAACACAGCAAAAGCAATGCTTAGAGGTCAATTTATACCAATGAATGCACGCATACATAAAGAAGAAAGAGCCAAAATCAGAGAACTGTCCCTACGACTTGAACAAATAGAAAGTGAGCAACAAAAGAATCCATCTGGCACCAGAAGAAAACAAATAATAAAAATTAGAGCTGAACTAAATGGATTAGAGAACAGAAAAACAATTGAAAGAATTAACAAAGCCAAAAGCTGGTTCTTTGAAAAAATTAACAAAATTGATAAACCATTGACCAGACTGACTAAATAAATACAGGAAAGGAAACAAATAACCCGAATAAGTAACAAGTTGGGCCATATAACAACAGACCCAACTGAAATTAAAAGAATCATATCAGATTATTACAAAACATTGTACTCTATCTAGCAAACTCGCAAACCTACAAGTAATGGATGAATTCCTAGAAAAACTCTACCTACCTAAACTAACACAATCAGAAGTGGAACAACTAAATAGACCCATAACAAAAAGAGAGATTGAAAAGGTAATAAAAAAAACCCCAGCTGAAAAAAAGCCCTGGCCCGGACAGCTTCACTGCAGAGTTCTACCAAACTTTCAGAGAAGAGTTAACACCACTACTACTAAAGGTATTTCAAAGCATAGAAAATGATGGAATACTACCCAACTCATTCTATGAATCCACCATATCCCTGATACCAAAGCCAGGTAAAGACATCACAAAAAAAGAAAATTACAGACCTATATCCCTCAAGAACATAGATGCAAAAATCCTCCACAAAATTCTAGCCAATAGAATTCAACAACATATCAAAAAAATAATCCACCACAACCAAGTGGGATTTATACCAGGTATGCAAGGCCGGTTTAATATTCGAAAAACCATTAATGTAATCCACCATATAAATAAAACAAAAGACAAAAACCACATGATCTTATCAATTGATGCAGAAAAGGCATTTGACAAAGTCCAACACCCATTCATGGTAAAAACTCTCAGCAAAATAGGAATTGAAGGAAAATTCCTCAACACAACAAAGGGCCTCTATGCAAAGCCAACAGCCAACATCACTCTAAATGGAGAGAGCCTGAAAGCATTTCCCTTGAGAACGGGAACCAGACAAGGATGCACTTTATCACCACACTTATTCAACATTATGCTAGAGGTCCTAGCCAGAGCAATTAGGCTAGACACAGATAAAAGGCATCTGGATTGGCAAGGAGGAATTAAAATTATCTCTATCTGGAGATGACATGATCTAATACATAGAAAACCCTAAGGAATCCTCCAGAAAACTACTGAAACTAATAAAAGAGTTGGGCAGAGTCTCAGGTTATAAGATAAACATACAAAAATCACTTGGATTCCTCTACATCAATAAAAAGAACATTGAAGAGGAAATCACGAAATCAATACCATTCACAGTAGCCCACAAGAAGATAAAATACTTAGGAATAAATCTTACCAAAGATGTAAAAGACCTATACAAAGAAAACTACAAAGTACTAGTGCAAGAAACTAAAAAGGACCTACCTAAGTGGAAAAACATACCTTGCTCACGGATAGGAAGACTTAACATAGTAAAAATATCTATTCTACCGAAAGCCATCTATACATACAATGCACTTCCGATCCAAATTCCAGTGACATTTTTTAATGTGGTGGAGAAACAAATCACCAACTTCATATGGAAGGGAAAGAAGCCTTGGATAAGTAAAGCATTACTGAAAAAGAAGAAGAAAGTGGGAGGCCTCACTCTACCAGATTTCAGAACCTATTATACAGCCACAGTAGTCAAAACAGCCTGGTAGTGGTACAACAACAGGCACATAGACCAATGGAACAGAACTGAGAACCCAAATATAAATCCAACCACATATGAGCAGCTGATATTTGACAAAGGTCCAGTGTCAGTTAATTGGGGAAAAGATAGTCTTTTTAACAAATAGTGCTGGCATAACTGGATATCCATTTGCAAAAAAACAAAACAGGACCCATACCTCACACCATGCACAAAAACTAACTCCAAGTGGATCAAAGACCTAAACATAAAGACTGAAACGATAAAGATCATGGAAGAAAAAACAGGGACCACCTTAGGAGCCCTAATACAAGGCATAAACAGAATACAAAACATTACCAAAAATGACGAAGAGAAACCAGATAACTGGGAGCTCCTAAAAATCAAACACCTATGCTCATCTAAACACTTCACCAAAAGAGTAAAAAGACCACCTACAGACTGGGAAAGAATTTTCAGCTATGACATCTCCAACCAGCGCCTGATCTCTAAAATCTATATGATTCTGTTAAAACTCAATCACAAAAAGACAAACAACCCAATCAAAAATTGGGCAAAGGGTATGAACATGCACTTCACTAAAGAAGATATTCAGGCAGCTAACAGATACATGAGAAAATGCTCTCGATCATTAGCCATTAGAGAAATGCAAATTAAAACTACCATGAGATTCCATCTCACTCCAACATTAATCCAAAAAATACAAAATACTAAATGTTGGAGAGGCTGTGGAGAGATTGGAACTCTTATAAACTGCTGTTGGGAATGTCAAATGGTACAACCACTTTGGAAATCTATCTGGCGTTATCTTAAACAGTTAGAAATAGAACTACCATCCAACCCAGAAATCCCACTCCTCGGAATATACCCTAGAGAAATAAGAGCCTTCACACGAAGAGATATAGGCACACCCATGTTTATTGCAGCTCTGTTTACAATAGCAAAAAGCTGGAAGCAACCAAGGTGTCCATCAACGGATGAATGGTTAAATTATGGTACATTCACACAATGGAATACTACGCATCGATAAAGAACAACGACGAATCTGTGAAACATTTCATAACATGGAGGAACCTGGAAGGCATTATGCTGAGTGAAATTAGTCAGATGCAAAAGGACAAATATGTAGAAGACCACTATTATAAGATCTTGAGAAAAAGTACAAACTGAGAAGAATGCACTTCTTTTGTGGTTATGGGGGAGGGAGGGTGGGAGAGGCTTATTTACTGATTAGATACTAGATAAAAGCTGCTTTAGGTGAAGGGAAGGACAATACTCAATGCAGGGAAGGTCAGCTCAATTTGACTGCACCAAAAGCAAAGAAATTTTCAGGATAAACTGAATGCTTCAAAGGTTAGTGGAGCAAGGGCAGGGGTTTGGGAACTATGGCTTAAGGGAACTTCTAAGTCAATTGGCAAAATAAATTCTGTTAAGAAAACATTCTGCATCCCACTTTGAGTGTGGCATCTGGGGTCTTATATGCTAGCAAGCAGCCATTTAAGATGCATCAATTGGTCTCAACCCACCTGGATCAAAGGAGAATGTAGAACACCAAGGTCACACGATAACAATGAGGCAGAAAGGGCCACATGAACCAGAGACTTACATCATCCTGAGACCAGAAGAACTAGATGGTGCCTGGCCACAACCAATGACTGCCCTGACAGGGAGCACAACAGAGAACCCCTGAGGGAGCAGGAGAACAGTGGGATGCAGACCCCAAATTCTCATAAAAAGACCAGACTTAATGGTCTGACTGAGTCTAGAGGAATCCCAGCAGTCATGGTCCCCAAACCTTCTGTTGGCCCAGGACAGGAACCATTCCCAAAGACAACTCATCAGACGTGGAAGGGACTGGACAGTGGGTTGGAGAGAGATGTAGATGAAGAGTGAGCTGCTTGTATCGGGTGGACACTTGAGACTGTGTTGGCACCTCCTGTCTGGAGGGGAGATGGGAGGGTAGAGAGGGTTAGAAACTGGCAAAACGGTCACGAAAGGAAAGACTGGAAGGAGGGAGTGGACTGACTCATTAGGGGGAGAATAAATGGGAGTATGTAGTAAGGTGTATATAAGTTTACATGTGACAGGGTGACTTGATTTGTAAACGTTCACTTAAAGCAGAATAAAAATTATTAAAAAAAAATAACAAGCATCATATTCAATGATGGAAGAGTGAAAATTTTCCCCGCAATATCAAGAACAAGGCATGGATGCTCATGTTTATCACTGCTAATCAACACTGTACTGATAGTCCAAGCCAAAACTATTAGGAAAAACAAAGAAACACAAAATAAGTAACATCCATATCAGAAAAAAAGAAAAACAATCTCTATTTGCAAGTAATTTAATAATCTGTAAAATCCCAGAAGAATCCAAAGAAAACTCCTGCAGATAATACACAAATTCATTAAGGTTTCAGGGCAGAAGATCAATCCACAGACATCAGCTGTGTTTCTATGCTCCAGCACAAACAATCTGAAAAG
Source organism: Loxodonta africana (assembly GCF_030014295.1). NCBI lineage: Eukaryota > Metazoa > Chordata > Mammalia > Proboscidea > Elephantidae > Loxodonta > Loxodonta africana. The sequence goes on from NW_026975539.1 coordinate 946,773, forward strand.
GAAATTATGAAAACCATTGTTTTTACAATCATAAGCAGAAGAATAAAACACTTAGAAAAAATCTGACCATGGAGGTTGTCATGGATTGAACTGTGTCCCCCCCAAAATCTGTGTTTCAAATTGGCTAGGCCATGATTCCTAGTATTTTGTGATTCTCCAGAATTTTGTAATCTGATGTGATTTTCCTATGCGTTGTAAATTCTATTTCTATGATGTTAATACGATGGGATTAGTGGAAGTTATGCTAACGAAGCAGGACTAAATCTACAGGATTAAATTTGTGTTTTAGCCTAATCTCTTTTGAGATAAAAGAAGGGAGCAGAGTGGGAATGCTTTCAGACTCTTTACATTTAGGGTGATGTTGGCTATGGGCTCTGTGTAAATGCCCTTTATTAGGCTGATGAATCTCCCTTCTATTCCTATTTTGCTGAGAGTTTTTATCCTGAATGGGTGTTGGACGTTGTCAAATGCCTTTTCTGCATCAATTGTTAAGATCATATGGTTCTTGTCTTTTTTTTTGTTTGTTTATATGATGGATTACGTTGGTTGTTTTTCTGATGTTGAACCATCCTTGCCTACCACTCGTTCATGGTGAATTCTTTTTATCATTATTACTTTGATATGTTGTTGAATTCTATTGGATAGAATTTTGTTGAGGATTTTTGCATCTAAGTTCCTGAGGGATATTGCTCTGTAATTTTCTTTTTTTCATGGTGTCTTTACCCAGTTTTGGTATCAGGGATATGCTGGGTTCATAGAATGAGTTTGGGAGTATTCCATCCTTTTCTGTACTCTGAAATACATTTATTAGTAGTGGTGTTAATTCTTCTCTGAAAGTTTGGTAGAATTCTCCAGTGAAACCTTCAGGGCCAGGTTTTTTTTTTTCTTTGCTGTTGTTCAGGGTTTTTAAATTAACTTTCCAATCTCTTGTTATGAGTTTATTCAGCTGTTCTACCTCTGTGTTATTTTAGGTAGGTAGTGTGTTTCTAGAAATTCATCCATTTCATCTAGTATTTCAAATTTCTTAGAGCACAATTTTTTTTCAGAGTAATTAGATACAAATCTTTTAATTTCAATTGGGTCTGTTTTGATATGGCCCATCTCATTTCTTATTTGTGTTATTTGCTTCTTCTCACGTTTTTCTTTTGTCAGTTTGGAGAATGGTTTATCAATTTTGTTAGTTTTTTCAAAGAATCAGCTTTTGGTCTTCTTAACTCTTTCAACTGTTTTTTCTGTTTTCTATTTCATTTAATTCTGCTCTTACTTTTATTATTTCTTTCTTCTGGTGCCTAAGGGTTTCTTTTGTTGCCCTCTTTCTATTTGTTCAAGTCATAGGGATAATTCTTTGATTTTGGCCCTTTCCTCTTTTTGGATTTATGCGTTTATTGATATGAATTGACTTCTGAGTACTGCTTTAGCTGTGTTCCAAAGGCTCTGATAGAAAGTGTTTTCATTCTCATTGGATTCTGTGAATTTCTTTATTCCATCCTTAATTTCTTCTATAACCCAGTCATTTTTGAGCAGGGTGTTGTTCACTTTCCAAGTGTTTGATTTCTTTTCCCTGTTTTTTCTGGTATTGACTTCTACTTTTATGGCTTTACCATCAGAGAAGATGCTTTGTGATATTTCGATATTTTTGATTCTGTTAAGGCTTGCTTTATGACCTAATATGTAGTCTATTCCAGAGAATGTTCCATGTGTGTTGTAAAAGACATATACTTGGCTGCTGTTGGGCGGAGCGTTCTGTATATGTCTGTGGTCAAGTTGGTTCATACTTTCATATATCTTCAGTGCCTTTATTGAACTTCTTTCTGGATGTTCTGTCCATCACCAATGTGGCGTGTTGAAGTCTCCTACTATTATTCTAGAACTTTCTATCTCACTTTTCTAAGCTGTTAGAGTTCGTTTTATGTATCTTGAAGCCCTGTCATTGGCTGCATAATTTAATATGGTTATACCCACCTAGTATTTCATCCCTGTAGTCATTATATAGTGTCCTTCCTTAACCTTTCTGCTGGACTTAACCTTAAAACCTATTTTGTGAGCAATTAATATTGTCACACCTGCTCTGTTTTGATTGTTGTTTGCTTGATATATTTTTTTCCATCCTTTGAATTTTTGTTTGTGTCTCCAAGTCTAAGGCGTGTCTCTTTTAGGCTTCGTATAGACGGATCGTGTTTTTTTTTATCATTCTGCCATTCTCTGTCTCTTTACTGGTGCATTCAGCCCATTTACATTCAGCATAATTATGAATAGGTATGTTGTCATTTTGATGTCTTTTTGTGTGTATTGTTGACAGTTTCTTTTTTCCAGTTAATTTTTTGTGCTGAATAGTTTATCCTCATATATTGTCTTTTCCTCTTGTTTTTTTTTTTTTTTTTTTTGCTGAGTCATGGTGTTTTTAATCATCTTGTATGCATGTGAAAGCTGGATAAAGAAGAATTGATGCCTTTCAACGATGGCATTGGCGAAGGATATTGAAAATACCATAGACTGCCAGAAGAATGAACAAATCTGTCTTGGAAGAAGTATAGCCAAAATGCTCATTTGAAGCAAAGATGGCAAGACTTTATCTCACATATTTTTGACATATTATCAGGAGGGACTAGTGTATGAGGGATATCATGCTTGGTAATGTAAAGGGTCAGTAAAAAAGAGGAAGACCCTCAATGAGATGGACTGATACAGTGGCTGCAACAATCGGCTGAAACACAGCAACTGTTAATGAGTATGGCCCAGAACTCGATAGTGTTTCATTCTGTTGTACATAGGGTCGCTATGAGCTGGAATTGACTGGACAGCACCTAATAACTACAGAAATCTTTCCCCCTGTCTCTGTGTATTTCTCTATGTCTGACTGAGTGAATTTATTATTTTCTCTGCATTTCTCTGTATTTTTTCCATCTTCCTTCCCTTCTGTACATCTCTGCCTCTCACTCTGCTTCTCTTTTGTTCTTCTCATCAGTCTTTGTGTCTGTTTCTCTCTCTCCATGTCTCTGGGTGTCTTTTTCTATCTCTGAACATCTCTTTTTGCCTCTTTCCTTCTCTCTCTCTATCCCCCTTTCAACCTGTCTCAAAATCTGTATCTCACTTTTCCTTTCTGTCTCGCTGTCTTTGTCTGTCTGTCTGTCCTGTCTCTGTCTCTGGGAGGAGGTAGTTCTGCTTCTCCCTGGATTTCTGTGTCTATTTCTTATTCTCTCTCTCTGATTTTGTTTTCCTCTCTGCACTTCTCTTTGTGTCTCTCTAGCTCTCTCTTTCCAACTCTATGTATCTCTATGTTTCTCTCTGTGTTTCTATTTTAAACTACTCATGCTTTTGGTGTCGTATCTAATATTTTATTACAAAACCTAGATCATGAATATTTAACCCTATGTTTTCTTCTGAAATTTGCATATGCTTCGTTCTAATCATTTGGACATTGACACATTTTCAGCTAATTATTCAGCTAATTTCAGCTAATTTTGTTATGTAGAATGATATAAGCTCAAAATCCCTTCCTCTGTATGTGAATATCCGTTGTCCAAGGAATATTTGTGAAGAGATTATTCTTTTCTTATCGAATGGTCTTTGCACTTTGATTGAAAACTAATTGGCCTAAATCAAATGGTCTCTGATTTCTATTACTCTGTCTATACTTACATTAAGTGATGGTTAAGGTTATGTGTCAACTTGGCGGGGCCATAATTCTCAATGGCTTGGCAGTTATGATGTAGTTTGGCAGCTGTGTGATGACGTAATCACTTCCGTAGTCATATCTGATACAATGCTATCACGTCCATGGTGAGATCTGCTCCAAACAGTTAATCAGTTGAAAATGAGTTTCCTAAGGGGTATGTTCTACATCCAATGCATGTGACTTTCTGGCAAAGGTCACTGGCTTTATCTTACTCTGGATCCTGCATCTGTCCTCTGGTTCTTGGTGCTTGAGCTAGCAGCTTACCTGGCACTCTTGGGATTTGTCAGCCTTTGTACCCTACGAGCCAGGGAACTGACATATTACCTGCCAATCTTCGTGCTAGTTGGCCTTCATAGCCTGTGAGCTAGAGGCCTGCTGTCTGACCTGCTGATCTTGGGTTTCCAGAACCTGCAGCTATGTGAAGCTATGTGACTCAGGATAAACCTCCGACCTCACCCATGGACTTAGGACTTTCTAGTCTTTACAACCACATGAGCCATTTTCTTGATATAAATTTCTCCCCCCGCATCTCTCTCCTTCTCTGTATACACACACACACACACATATACATACACATGCGTACATATACATATACATATAAATGCACCTATATATATACACACACATATACGTATATACACATGTAGACATATACACACGTACATATACACACACACGCATATATATTCATATGCTACATTGATTTTGCTTCTCTAGAAAACATCCTAAAATGGTCATTATCACACTGTTTTGATTTCTATACCTTTGTAAAAGGTTTTGATATTTGGGCAGTGTGTCTTCCAACTTTGTTCTTCTATTTCAAGACTCAGTTGATTTGTGGTGCTTGGCTTTGCCATTTCTAAAAGTGGTTGTCTGGATTTTAATCAGGATTGCATTAAATATGTAGATAAGTTTTGGTAGTATTTCCTCATTACCAATATTAATTCTCTAAAACCATGACATGGTTTAGGGCTTTTTAAGTTTCTTTCACCAATGTTTTGTAGTTTTAAGTGTTTACTAAATTTCTTTCTGAAGTGTTTATTGCTGTTGTATAGAAACATAGCTAATTTTTGTATGTTGATTTATTTTTACTCTGAATACTTTGCTAAATTCATTTATTGCTATAATATTTTGTGTTGTTTCTTAGGAATTCCTCTGTCTACATAAAATCAAGTCTTTTACCAATACAGCTATTTTTACTTCTGAGTCTCTAATTTGGATGATTTCTACATTATTTATTCTCTCCTGTAAAACTGCTCTGGTAAGAAGGTTAAGTAATATGTTAAATAAAACTTGAAAGAAAAGACACCTTTGGCCAACATGGCACCGTAGGCAGAAGCACCTTGACGTCCCTCTGCAGCAAAGACCTGAAAAACTAAGTAAAACAGAGAAAAACATCATTACTGGAATGTGAAGTGCCTAAAAGATAAAAGAATTCAGCCAAGCACCGAATGGAATAGGAAACTGACAGACAACAGAGGGAGAGGAGAGATGTGTGCAGAGGGCACCATCACTAATGCAGCATGGATCCGCCATCTTGGATTCCAGCTGGGGATTGGCAGTCAGTAGGAGACAGAGGACCTGGTAACCAGTGATACATGCTTTCCCACGCCGCCTCCCCCCCCGCCCCGCCCATTCTCTTCTGGCTGCTCCATCTCTGAGCTTCCTGGCTGGCTGTGGTGACTCAGCCGCCTGGAAAGTGCAGCATCTGTGCTACTTGGATTCTCCCCACCTATTTTGGAGATCAGCGGACAGGGAGTACAGGAAAGCAGCTTTACAAAACTCCCAGCAGGAGACAGAGCATCTGGTAAGGAGCAATATATGCTTTCCTAACCCTCCCCTTCTTCCACCCCCTTCGGCCTCCTCTACTTCCCACCAGCTGCAGTCTTGGCCAGGAGGCAACTGCTTTGGCCTCAGACTGCTTGGATTCACCCTGCCCACAATGGCCAGGCTCCTGAGCAGATGTTGGTTCCTTCTGTCTTTGTTGGTTTCTTCTGTAGCTCCTACCACCTTCTCCTACTTTCTCTGGAACACCTGGCTCCGTGTGCCATCTTTGCTTCTTCTTGAAAGGCTGAGAGCCAGGCTTGACTGGGTAATCACTCCCCCGGCCCAAGGCACCACGCTTGGGGGGATCCCTGGGGCTTTTGTTTGCCTTATTTTGCTTTGCTCTGTTTTGTTTTGTTTGTTTGTTTTCTTTTTCTTTTTGCCGATTGGGAGCTCCTTCTAGCTGAGCTACACTGCATGGCTTAGGAGACATTCCCCCAGTCTATGCACCTGAGTACCTGGGGGCATCTTTTATTTTCTTCTTTCTATATTTTTTTTCTTTTCTCTCTCTTTTTCTCTCTATGTCTCATTTCTCTACACTTGTCATCTTTTCCTGTCTCCTGAATACCTGGTGCTGTGTGACATCTATGCTCCCTCTAGCCAGGCTATACTGCGCAGCCTGGGAGCCACTCCCCCAGTCTAAGCTGCCCCTGTGATGGTACTCCGGGACTCCTGGGGGCTATTCTTTTCCAAATTTTTGTCTAGATTTTTTTTTTTGTCTTTTTTCCCCTGTTTTGTTTGTTCGTTTGCTCCATTTTTGGTCTCTTCTCTCCACTTCAAAGGGAAGCTCCCTTAGCACTTTTTTTCTTCAGTTCTTTACTTGTTTGTTTTTAGCTCCTGTTTCTCTCTCCTCTTTCCCATACAACTATTAGCTCAACACATCACAACCTCCCCCATCTTTCATGTCTACCTGCACCATGCACTGAACATCATACTTCCAAGCAGCAGAGGCACAGCCTACTTGAACCTGCCCAGCACTGATTCCTGGTCCATGCTGTGAGCCCTAGTTCATGCCACAAACAACCCATCCCAGCCCCTCCCCTTCAGCTGGACCTGCCATTTGCACCATAGCTGATTGACTGGCACTGCCCATTGGATGAGGTGAAAAGTACTGTGACTACAGATGAGCAAACAACAAAGAACGCACTGCTCCACTGCTCAGACTTAATCAAATAAAACAGACAAGCAGAATGAAACAAACAAATCTACAATCAAGAAACAAAGAAAATAACTACTGAATATCCAAAAGACAGTAAGCAATATCAGAACATACTACAAAAAACAGGACAGGATGGTTCCAGCAGGCATCCAAAATAAACACCAGATGACTTTCCAGTGAAGAAAAGGTACTAAAACTACCTGATAGGAATTCAAGTCTCTAGTATTTAGAGTGATCCAAGAGCTGAAGCAAAGAGCAGACAAAAATGAGGAAAAAACAGACAAATTTTTGGAAAAGTCAGACAAATTCATGGAAAATACAGACAAAAAAGGAACAATTCAGGAAAGTAATACAGGAACAAAATGACAAACTAAACTCACAACTAATAATCATACAAAAACACAATTAGAAATCCAAAAGATAAGATTTCAGAAAGGGACAGTGTCATAGAAGGGCTGAGGAGCAGGTTTGAAACAATGGAAGACAAAATTAGCGAAATTGAAGACAAATAGTTGGATACAACTGTTTGAGGAAAAATCAGAAATAAAGAACAATAAAGAAACCCGGAGAATTATGTGGGATGCAAACAAAAGCAAAAATTTGCAAGTGATTGGAGTTCCAGAACAGAGAGAGAAAATGGAAAACACAGAGATCACTGAAGAACTACTGACAGAAAACTTCCCTAGTTTTATGAATGATGAAAAGCTGACCATCCAAGAAGCTCAGTGAACCCCGTATAGGTTAGAATCCCAAAGAAAAATGCCAAGGCCTATCATAATCACAATAACTAAAACCAAAGATAAAGAAAAAATACTTGCAAGCAGCTCAAGAAAAACAAAAAAGTCACATACAGAGGAGAAACAATAAGACTAAATTCTGATTATTCAGCAAAAACCATGCAGGCAACAAGGCAATGGGCTGACATATATAAAACCTTGAAAGGAAAAATTTGTCAACCAAGAATAATATATCCTGTAAAACTTTCATTCAAATTAGCACGTTTCCAGATAAGCAGAAATTAACAGAATATGTAAAAGCCAAACCAAAACTACAAGAATTATTAAAGGGAGCCATTTGGTCTGAGAACACAAAACATCAGACCACGGCCTGAATCTAGGAGGCAAGGTTGCACCATCCGCATATCAACCTAGGAAATGAACTCTCGAGAACTACCCAAAACCAAAACAAGTGCAACAGGGAACCAGAGAGGTTAATCTGTAATTGACAAAAACGTCAGGAAAATAAAAGAGGGAATAGATGGTATAGGTATAGAACTTTCTAATGGAGAGGAAGGCCAGGCAATATCAAGCAATAGTAGACTGGCTCAAACCTAGGAAGATAAGGGTAAATTTCAAGTTAACCACAACCTCAAGAAACCTATCCATCAAAATAAAGAAGAAAAATATAAAGTCTCAATAAAAAAAAAAAAAAAAAGCTATTTAAAAACAAAAAGAAACCCACAAAGAAAAGGGACTCAGCACGGGCGAGTAATAGAAACAAAGACTCTGTTAGCACCACACACACACACACAAAAAAAACTACAAAATGATAGCAATAAACTCAGCCCTATCAATAATTACACTGAATGCAAATGGCAGAAATGCAGCCATAAAGAAATGCACAGTGAAAGAATGGATTAAAAAAAAAAAAACAGGATCTATCAATATGCTGTCTATAAGAAAACACACCTTAGAAACAGACATAAATTATTAAAAATCAAAGGATGGAAGAAATGCATCAAGCAAATAACTACCAAAAAAGAGCAGGAATGGGAACACTAATCTCAGATAAGATAGAATTAAAAACAAAATCCACCATAAAAGAGAAAGAAGGGCATTATATAATGATTAAAGGGATGATCCATCATGAATACACCCACAATAAACATCTACACACCCAATGACAAGGCTCCAAATACATAAAGCAAACTCTAACAGCAATGAAAACAGAAATTGACACTTCCACAGTAATAGCAGGAGACTTCAACACACCACTCTCAGTAAAGGGCAGAACATCTAGAAAGAAACTCAGCAAAGATACAGAAAAACTGAAGAGCACAATCAGCCAACTTGACCTCATAGGCATATACAGAACACTCCACCCAACAGCTGCAAAGTAGACATTCTATTCCAACATACACAGAACATTCTCCAGAATAGACCACATCTTAGGCCACAGAGCAATCCTCAACAAAATCCAAAATTTTGAGATAATACAAAGTATTTTCTCTGACCACAATGCCATGAAAGTAGAACTGAACAACAGAAAGTGTAAGGAAAAACAAAAAATCAATTTCCTGGAAACTGAATAACACCATGCTTAAAAACAACTGGGTAATAGAAGAAACCAAAGATAGAATCGAAATTTGCTAGAATCAAGCAAGAATGAAAACACATCATACCAAAACCTTTGGGACCCAGCAACGGCAGTCCTCAGAGGTCAACTTATAGCACTAGATGTCACATCAAAAAAGAAGAAAGGGACAAAATCAAAACATTCGCTGCGCAACTTAAATAGAAAGAAAAGAGGAAAAAAAACACACACACCCATCAGAAGAAAGGAAAGAATAAAGATCAGAGCAGAGATAAATGAAATAGAGAATGGAAAAACAATAGAAGGGATCAACAAAACCAGAAGTTGTTTCTTTGAAAGGATCAACAAAATCGATACATCACTGGCCAAACTGACAAAAGAAAAGCAGGAGAGAACACAAATAACCCAAATAAGAAATGATATGGGGGACATTACAACAGACCCAACTGAAATAAAAAGGATCATAAAGGAGTATTGTTAAAAACTATACTCCAAGCTATTTGAAAGCCCAGAGGAAATGGACAAATTTCTAGAGACACACTACCTACCCTAACTAACATGAAATTACATTGAAAATCTGAACAGACCCATAACAAGAGATTGACATGGTAAAAAAAAAAAAAAAACTCCCACCAAAAAACAATCCCTGGCCCAGATGGCTTCACTGGAGACTTCTACCAAACATTCAGAGAAGAGCTTACGCCAGTACTACTCACACTATTTCAGAACGTAGAAAATGAAGCAATACTTCCAAATTCATTCTTTGAAGCCAGCATAACCCTGATAGCAAAACCAGGCAAAGATGCCACAAAAAAAGAAACTTACAGAACAATATCTCTCATGAATATAGATGTAAAAATTCTCAACAAAATTCTAGCCAATAGATTTCAGCATCATATCAAAAAATAATACACCGTGACCAAGTAGGATTCATTCCAGTTATGGAAGGATATTTCAATGTTAGAAAACCAACCAATGTAACCCACCACATATATAAAAGGAAAGAATCGCATGATCTCCTCAATCGACACACAAAAAGCACTCAATAAAGTCCTACATACATTCCTGATAAAAATTGTCAATAAAATAGGTATAGAAATAAAATTTCTCAACATAATAACAGGCATCTACGCAAAATGAATGTCCAACATCGTTCCCAATGGAGAGAGGCTGAAAACATTCCCTTTAGAACAGGAACAAGACAAGGTTGCCCTTTATCACCACTACTATTTAACATTGTGTTGGAAGTCTTAGCTAGACCAACGAGGCAAGAAACAGAAATAAAGGGCATCCAAAGTGGTACTGAAGAAGTTAAACTGTCCTTATTCCCAGGTGATATGATACTTTTTAGAAAATCCAAAAGACTCCAGGAGAAAACTACTGGAACTAATAGATTCAGCAGAGTAGCAGGATACAAGATCAACATACAAAAATCAGTTGGATTTCTATTCACTAATAAAGACAATGATGAAAAGGAAATCTGGAAAACAAAACCATTCATAATAGCCCCTACAAAAAATAAAATACTTGGGAATAAATCTAACCAGGGATGTAAAAGACCTATTCAAAGAAAACTACAAAACACTACTGCAAGAAACAAGAGATCTCCATAAATGGAAAAACATGCCATGCTCATGGATAGGTAGACCCAACATTGTGAAAACGACAATTCTACCCAAAGTGATTTACAAATACAATGCAACCCCCATCCAAATACCAACAACATTCTGTAGAGAGAAGGAAAAACTTATCATTAACTTTATATGGAAACAGAAGATGCCCGGTATAAGTAAAGCACTACTGAAGAAGAATAAAATAGGAGCACTACCTGACCTCAGAACCTACTATACAGCTACAGTAATTAAAACAGTCTGGTACTGGTACAACTACAGATAGTGACCAATGGAACAGAGTGGAGAACCAATATGACATACATAACTACATTAATATATGACAGATCCCCTTCATGTTGTTAGAAATTACATCTTCCTATATTGTATGCCAACTAATATGGGTTTATAATTATTTATGTATTCATTTGCTTCTTAAACCATGGAGGTAATGCTGACATCCCAGAAGTCTAGAAATCATGGCTTTTATATTTATCTGTTGATATATTTACCCATTTTTTTTGTATGGCTTCAATTTATCATCAAGTGTGCTTTCAATTCAGCCTGAGGAACTCCGTTTAGCATTTTTTTGTAGAGCGGATCTAGTAATGAATTATCTCAGCTTTTATTTATTTGTAATTGTCTTAATTTTTCCTCAACTTTTTTTAAGGTTAGTGTTACCAGTTTAAAATCAGTTATTGAAAATTTGTCTTTTTTAGCACTTTAAATATGAGGTTATACTTGTTCTAATATCCATGATATCTGATAAAATATCTTACTGAGGGTCATTTTTGTGTGATGATTTACTTCTCTCATTACTTTCAAGATTATCTCTCCAGTATTTGCTTTCTGTTGTTCTATCATAGCATGTCTGAGTGTGGTTGTCTTTAAGGTTTTCTTATTTACAGTTCACTGAGTTTTTTGCATATGTCATTGTTTTTGTTTTATTAGATCCCATCAACTTGATTCTGAGTCATGAGACCACATGCGTACAAAGTAGAACTGCTCCATAGGATTTCCAGGGCTGTGACCTTTTGGAAGGAGAACCCCAGGTTTCTCTTCTGAGGTGCCTCAAGGTGGGTTTGAACTACCCACCTTTTAGCTAGTAATCAAGTATTTAACAGTTTGTTTTACTGTTATATGTGTAGGTTAATGTATTTCCTCAAATCTGGGAAGTATTAAGCCATAATTCCTTCAGATCAGAATCTCCTTAGGTAATCTGTCTGCCTATTTCTCTCCTTTTTGTGGACCAATAATACAGCATACATTAGTATGCGTAATGATGTCTCACTGGTCCACCAGACTCTATTCATTTTTTTTAATTTTTACTGTGCTTAAAGTGAAAGTTTACAAATCAAGTCAGTCTCTCACACAAAACCGTACATACACCTTCCTACATACTCCTAATTACTTTCCCCCTAATAAGAAAGTCAGCTCCTTCCCCCCACACTCTCTTTTCGTGTGCATCTTGCCAGCTTCTAGGCCCCTCTACCCCCTCCAGGGAGGAGATGCCAACATAGTCTCAAGTGTCCACCTGATGGAAGAAGCTCTCTCCTCAAAAGCATCCCCTCTCCAGCCCGTTGTCCAGTCCAATTCATGTCCAAGAGTTGGCTTTGGGAATGGTTCTTATCCTGGGCCAACAGAAGGTCTGGGGCCCATGACCACCGGGGTCCTTCCAGTCTCAGTCAGACCATTAAGTCGGGTCTTTTTACAAGAATTTGAGACTCTGTTCATTTTTACATACTCTTTTTTTTTTTCTGTTTGTCTGATTGGTGATGTCAATTATCCTACCTCCAAGTCTTCCGGTTCTTCCTGCTAAAACCTGCTAAGTAACATCTTCCAGTGAATTTTTCATTTTAGCTATTGTGCTTTTAATCTGCAGAATATCAATCTAGTTCATTTTTATACTTTTCATCTCTTATTGTTTTATTTTGTAGTTTTTAAAAGGAAGATTTATTTGACAAGTTCCACTTAGCACAATACATCTAAAGGGAAAGTTTTAAATTAAGGCCTCAGAGTTTCATACAAACATCAAGACCACAATCCTAAAGTATTGGTATTGTGTCTCATTTTCCCCATTAACTTAAAAAGAAGCTTAAACATACATACATTTCAAGTTATTAAATGGGACTAGAATTAACAAACATGCTGAATGTTTCCCCTTTAATTACAAACACAACTCATACATTTGAGTTTTACCAAAAAGCAAGTATTTCGTCATGCATTCAGTGTTCAGTGGTAATGCGGTATAAGACATCATTTAAGGGAACTGAACTGCTTTAACCTAAATAGCTTCCTGCTTCAGTACATCCTACAGCTAACTCAAGAAAAGCTGAAAATTGTTTAACAGTTATAGTTTACTCAAGCTTTGTTGTTACACCTCAGTGAATGTTTCATGTTCAAAACACTGAACCTGAAATTGTTTTAAAACAAACCTGATTTTCCTCCCCGCCCAAGCTCTGCCCCTCCATACCATGATGCCCTGCAGGCCTCTACTAGGTCCCCGCCCAGGGGAGAGTTGTCGCCCCGCACGGGGGGGCGGGGGCCACGAGGAAACATTCGGAAACCACCCCCCAAATTCAGGCATCAGTTCCAGGCGAAGGCTTTCTTTTCTCTGTGGGCTGTAGAGGAAGGTCTTTGTTATCAGTCTTCCCTGGTCTAGGATCTTTTCAGCACAGGGAACCTGGATCCAAAGGACATGTGCTCCTGGCTCTTATTTCTCAGTGGTATGAGGTACCCTGTTTCTGTACTTGCTTCTCTTTTTTCAGTAATTTTTATTGCACTTTAAGTGAAAGTTCACAAGTCAAGTCAGTCTTTCAGGTAAACCTTATATACACGTTGCTATATACTCCCAGTTACTCTCCTCTTAATAAGAAAGCCCGCTCTCTCCCTCCGCTCTCTCTTTTCATGCCCATTTCGTCAGCTTCTAACCCCCTTTACCCTATCATCTCCCCTCCAGGCAGGAGATGCCGACATAGTCTCAAGTGTCCACCTGATCCAAGAAGCTCACTCCTCATCAGCATCCCTCTCCAACCCACTGACCAGTCCAATCTATGTCTGAAGAGTTGGCTTCGGGAATGGTTCCTGTCCTGGGCCAGCAGAAGGTCTGGGTGCCATGACCACTGGTGTCCTTCCAGTCTCAGTCAGACCTTTAATTCTTGTCTTAGTAGAATTAGGGTTCTGCATCCCACTGCTCTTCTGTTCCCCCAGGGATTCTCTGTGTGTTCCCTGTCAGGGCAGTCATCCGTTGTAGCTGGGCAACATCTAGTTCTTCTGGTCTCTGGCTGATGTAACCCCTGGTTCATGTGGCCCTTTCTGTCTCTTCGGCTCATAATTACCTTTGTCCTTGGTGTTCTTCATTCTCTTTTGATCCAGATGGGTTGAGACCAATTGATGCATGTTAGATGGTTGCTTGCTAGCGTTGAAGGCCCCAGATGCCACTCTTCAAGTTGGTATGCAGAATGTTTTGTTAATAGATTTTATTACGCCAATTGCCTTAGATGTCCCCTGAAATCGTGGTCCCCAAACCCCTGCCCCTGCTACACTGGCCTTCGAAGCATTCAGTTTATTCAAGAAACTTCTTTGCTTTTGGTTTAGTCCAACTGTGCTGACTTCCCTGTATTGTGTGTTGTCTTTCCCTTCAACTAAGGTAGTTCTTATCTAGCAAGTAATTAGTGAATACCCCTCCCCCACCATTCCTCCCGCCCTCCTCTCGTGACCACAAAGGAAAGTTTTCTTCTCAGTTTAAACTATTTCTCAAGGTCTTATAATAGTGGTCTTGTACAATATTTGTCCTTTTGCAACTGACTATTTTCACTCAGCATGATGCCTTCCAGGTTCTTCCATGTTATGAAATGTTCCACACATTCCTCACGGTTCTTTATGAATGTACACTATTCCATTGTGTGAATATACCGTAATTTATTTATCCATTCATCTGTTGATGGGCACCTTGGTTGCTTCCATTTTTTGCTATTTTAAACAGTGCTGCAATAAACATGGGTATGCATATATCTGTTCATGTAAAAGCTCTTATTTCTCTAGGATATATTCCGAGGAGTGGGATTGCTGGATTGTATGGTAGTTCTATTACTAGCATTTTAAGGAAGTACCAAGTTGATTTCCAAAGTGGTTGTACCATTTCACATTCTCACCAGCAGTGTATAAGTGTTCCAATCTCTCCACAGCCTCTCCAACATTTATTATTTTGTGTCTTTTGGATTAATGCCAGCCTTGTTGGGGTGAGATGAAATCTCATTGTAGTTCTGATCTGCATTTCTGTAATGGCTAATGATCGTGAACATTTCCTCATGTATCTGTTAGCTTTTTGAATGCCTTCTTTAGTGAAGTGTCTATCCTTATCTTTTGCTTATTTTTTGATAGGATTATTTGTCTTTTTCTTGTTGAATTTTTGCAGTATTGTGCAGATTTTAGATATCCGACACTGATCAGAAATGTCATAGCGAAAAACTTTTTCCCAGTGTGTAGGTAGTCTTTTTCCTCTTTTGGTGAAGTCTTTGGATGAGCATAGGTGTTTAATTTTTAGGAGCTCCTGTTTATCTAGTTTTTCTTTTACTTTTTTTTTTTTAGAGATACAGAACCTTTTATTTCTCTTTCTGTACTTCACTGTAAATAAGAGAAAAATGTTCAACAGAAGAAGTGAGAACTGATATTCTTGCCTTGATCCCATCCTTGGGGAAGAGTTTTCAACATTTCACCAATAACTATGATACTATAAGCAGGTTTTTCATAGATGCCCTTGATCAGATTGAAGAACTTGTCTTGTAGTTCTAATTTGCTGAGTTTTTAAAAAATCATAAATGTCTACTCTTTTTTTTTTGAAATGCTTTTTCTGCAGTAATTGACATGCACGTACAACTTTTTTCTTCTGTGATGTTAAGGTGGTGAATGATATTGATTTTTGAATGTTAAACCCCACTTGATCATGATGTATCGTATACATTATACATGTTGAATAAAATTTGCTGATATTTAAGTAAGAATTTTTGTACGTTCATGAAGGGCATTGGTCTGCAATTTTCTTTTCTTGTGATGTCCTGGTCAAGTTTTTGTATCAGGCTTGTACTTTCCCTCATGAAATGAGATAACCTTCCTCCTTTATTTACTGAGAAAACTTGGGAAAGTTTGGCATTACTTTTTTTAAAATAATTTTTATTGTGCTTTAAGTGAAAGTTTAAATCAAGTCAGTCTTTCACACAAAAACCCATATAAACCTTGCTACACACTCCCAATTACTCTCCCCTGAATGAGACAGCCTGCTCTCTCCCTCCACTCTCTCTTTTCGTGTCCATTTTGCCAGCTTACAACCCGCTCCACCCTCTCTTCTCCCTTCCAGGGAGGAGATGACAAAATAGTCTCAAGTGTCCACCTGATCCAAGAAGCTCACTCCTCACCAGCATCCCTCTCCAACCCATTGTCCAGTCCAATCCATGTCTGAAGAGTTGGCATCGGGAATGGTTCCTGTCCCGGGCCAACAGACGGTCTGGGGGCCATGACCACTGGGGTCCTTCTAGTCTGAGTCAGACCAATAAGTCTGGTCTTATGAGAATTTGGGGTCTGCATCCCACTGCTCTCCTGCTCCGTCAGGGGCTCTGTGTTGTGTTCCCTGTCAGGGCTGTCATCGGTTGTAGTCAGGCACAATCTAGCTCTTCTGGTCTCAGGATGATGTAGTCTCTGGTTCATGTGGCCCTTTCTGTCTCTTGGGCTCGTAATTACCTTGTGTCCTTGGTGTTCTTCATTCTCCTTTGACCCAGGTGGGTTAAGATCAATTGATGCATCTTTGATGGCTCCTTGCTAGCATTTAAGACCCCAGATGCCACTCTTCAAAGTGGGATGCAGAATGTTTTCTTAATAGATTTTATTATGCCAATTGACTTAGATGTCCCCTGAAACCATGGTCACCAGATCCCTGCACCTGCTACACTGGCCTTTGAAGCATTCAGTTTATTCAGGAAATTTCTTTGTTTTTGGTTTAGTGCACTTGTGCTGACCTCCCTGTTTTGTGTCCTGACTTTTCCTTCGCCTGAAGTAGTTCCTATCTACTATCTAATTGGTGAATAGCCTTCTCCCACCTTCCCTGCCCCCTCTCGTAACCAAATAAGAATGTTTTCTTCTCAGTTTAAGCTATTTCTCAAGTTCTCATAATAATACTCTTATGCAATATTTGCCCTTTTGCAACTGACTAATTTCACTCAGGATCATGCCTTCCAGGATCCTCCATGTTATGAAATGTTTCACAGATTCCTCATGGTTCTTTATGAATGCATACTATTCCATTGTGTGAATATAACATAATTTATCCATTCTTCTGTTGATGGACACCTTGGTTGCTTCCATCTTTTTGCTACTGTAAACAATGCTGCAATAAACATGGGTGTTCATATATCTGTTCCTATAAAGGCTCTTATTTCTCTGGATATATTCCAAGGAGTGGGACTGCTGGATCTTACGGTAGTTCTATTTCTAGCTTTTTAAGGAAGTGCCACATCGATTTCCAAAGGGGTTGTACCCTTGGACATTCCCACCAGCAGTGTATAAGTGTTTCAATCTCTCCACAGCCTCTCCAAAATTTATTATTTTGTGTTTTTTGCATTAATGCCAGCCTAGTTGGAAGATAAAATCTCATTGTAGTTTTGTCTGCATTTATCTAATGGCTAATGATCGTAAATATTTCCTTATCTGTTAGCTACCTGAATGTCTTCTTAAGTGAAGTGTCTATCCATATCTTTTGCCCATTTTTTAATTGGGTTATTTGTCTTTTTGCAGTTGAGTTTTTGCAGTATCATGTAGATTTTAGAGATCAGGCACTGATCAGGAATATCATAGCTAAAAACTTTTTCCCAGTCTGTCGGTAGTCTTTTTACTCTTTTGGTGAAGTCTTTGGATGAGCATAGGTGCTTGATTTTTATGAACTGCCAGTTATCTAGTTTTTCTTCTACATTATTTATAATATTTTGTATAATGTTTATGCCATGTATTAGGGCTCCTAACATTGTCTCTATTTTTTCGGCCATGATCTTTTTCGTTTTAGATTTTATATTTAGGTCTTTGATCCATTTTGAGTTAGTTTTTGTGCATGGTGTGATGTATGGTTCTTGATTCATTTTTTTGCAGAAGGATATCCAGATATGTCAGCACCATTTGTTAGAAAGAGTGTTTTTTCCCATGTAACTGTTTTGGGGACTTTGTCAAATATCAGCTGCTCATATGTGGATATATCTATGTCTGGATTCTCAATTCTGTTCCATTGGGCCATGTATCTGTTGTACCAGTACCAGGCTGTTTTGACTACTGTGCTGGTATAATAGGTTCCAAAATTAGGTAAAGTAAGGCCTCCCACTTTGTTCTTCTTTGTCAGTAATGCCTTATTTATCCAGGGCCTCCTTCCCTTCTATGTGAAGTTGGTGATATGTTTCTCCATCTCATTAAAAATGTCGCTGGGATTTGGATCGGAATTGCATTATATATGTAGATAGCTTTTGGTAGAATAGACATTTTTATAAGGATAAGTCTTCCTATCCACAATCAAGGTATTTTCTTCCACTTATCTAAGTCTCTTGGTTTCTTGGAGAAGTGTACTGTAGTTTTCTTTGTATAAGTCTTTTACATCTCTGGTAAGATTTATTCCTAAGTATTTTATCTTCTTGGCAGCTACTATAAATGGCATTGATTTGGTGATTTCCTTTTCCATGTTCTTTTGTCTGTGTAGAGGAATCCAACTGATTTTTGTATGTTTATCTTGTATCCCAATACTCTGCCGAACTCTTCTATTAGTTTCAGTAGTTTTCTGGAGGATTCCTTAGGGTTTTCTGTGTATAAGATCATGTCATCTGCAAATAGAGATACTTTGACTTATTCCTTGACAATCTGGATCACCTTTATTTCTTTATCTAGCCTAATTGCTCTGGCTAGCACTTCCGGCACAATGTTGATTTAGAGTGGTGATAAAGGGCACCCTTGTCTGGTTCCCGATCTCAATGGGAATGTTTTCAGGCTCCCTCCATTTAGAGTGATGTTGGCTCTTGACTCTGTATAAATGCCCTTTATTTTGTTGAGGAATTTTCCTTTTATTTTTATTTTGCTGAGTTTTTATCATGAATGAGTGTTGAACTTTGTCAAATGTCTTTTCTGCATCAATTGATAAAATCATGTGATTCTTGTCTTTTATTTATGTGGTGGATTACATTAATTGTTTTTCTAATGTTGAACCATGCCTGCATACCTGGTATGAATCCCACTTGGTCATGGTGAATTATTTTTTTGGTATGTTGTTGAATTCTGTTGGCTAGATTTTTGTTAAGGATTTATGCATCTATGTTCATGCGGGACGTAGGTCTATAATATTCTTTTCTTGTGGTGTCTTTACCTAGTTTTGGTATCAGGGATATGGTGGCTTCAAAGAATGAGTTCGATAGTATTCTGTCCTTTTTTATGCTCTGAAATACCTTTAGTAGTAATGGTGTTAACTCTTCTCTGAAAGTTTGGTAGAACTCTACAGTGATGCCATCCAGACCAGGGCTTTTTTTTGTTGGGAGTCTTTTGATTACCTTTTCAATCTCTTCTTTTGTTATGGGTCCATTTAGTTATTCTACCTCCTTTTGTGTTAGTTTTGATAGGTAGTGTGTTTCTAGGAATTCATCCATTTCTTCTAGGTTTTCAAATTTGTTGGAGTATAGTTTTTCGTGGTAATCTGATATGATTCTTTTAATTTCAGTTGGGTCTGTTGTAATATCGCCCCTCTCATTCCTTATTTGGGGTATTTGCTTCCTCTCCTGTTTTTCTTTTGTCAGTTTGGCTAGTGGTTTATCAATTTTGTTGATTTTTTCAAAAAACCAGCTTTTAGTTTTGTTAATTCTTTCAATTATTTTTCTGTTTTCTATTTCATTTAGTTCAGCTCTAATTTTTATTATTTGTTTTCTTCTGGTGCCTCTGGGTCTCTTTTGTTGCTCTCTTTTTATTTGTTCAATTGTAGGGATAGTTCTTTAATTTTGGCCCTTTCTTCTTTTTGGATGTGTGCATTTATTGACATAAATTGGCCTCTGAGCACCGCTTTTGCTCTGTCCCAAAGGTTCTGATAGGAAGTGTTTTCATTCTCACTGGATTCTCTGAATTTCTTTATTCCATCCTTAATGTCTTCTATAATCCAGTTTTTTTTGAGCAGGGTATTGTTCAGTTTCCAAGTGTTTTTTTCTTTTCCCTGCTTTTCCTGTTATTGATTTCCGCTTTTATGTCCTTATGGTCAGAGAAAATGTTTTGTAATATTTCAATGTTTTGGATTCTGCTAAGGCTTTGTTTATGACCTAATATGTAGTCTATTCTAGAGAATGTTCCATGTGCACTAGAAAAGAAAATATACTTGGTTGCTGTGGGGTGGAATGTTCTATATATGTCTAGGAGATCAAGTTGATTGTGGCATTTAGATCTTCGGTGTCTTTATTGAACTTCTTTCTGAATGTCCTCTCTTTCACCAAAAGTGGTGGGTTG
This sequence comes from Loxodonta africana, assembly GCF_030014295.1. Taxonomy (NCBI): domain Eukaryota; kingdom Metazoa; phylum Chordata; class Mammalia; order Proboscidea; family Elephantidae; genus Loxodonta; species Loxodonta africana. The sequence continues at coordinate 966,859 of NW_026975539.1, forward strand.
AAGTCTCCTACTATTATTGTGGAGCTGTCTACCTCACTTTTCAGTGCTGATAGAGTTTGTTGTATGTATCTTGCAGCCCTGCCATTGGGTGCATAAATATTTAATATGGTTATATCTTCTTGGTGTATTGTCCCTTTAATCATTATATAGTGTCCTTCCTTATCCTTTATGAGATGGATTTAACTTTAAAGTCTATTTTGTCAGAAATTAATATTTCCACTTCTGCTCTTTTTTGATTGTTGTTTGCTTGATATATTTTTTTCCATCCTTTGAGTTTTAGTTTGTATCTCTAAGTCTAAGGTGTGTCTCTTGTAGGCAGCATATAGAGAGATGTTGTTTTTTAATCCAGTCTGCCACTCTCTGTCTCTTTTTTGGTGCATTTAGTCCATTTTCATTCAGGGTAATTATGGATTGCTATCATTTTGATGTCTTTTTTTTTAGTGTGCTGTTAACAGTTGCATTTTCCCACTTAATTGTATGTGCTGAGTAGATTATATATTGTCCTTTCCTCAAATTTTTGCTGTTGATTTTGTTTCGGCTGAATCTCTATTATTTTCTTGCATTTTATTTTGATGAGTAGGGTAGTTCGTGTCCTTTATGGTTACCTCATTATTTACACCTGTTTTTCTAAATTTAAAACTAACTTTTATTTCTTTGTATCGCCGTATCTTCTTCTCCATATGGAAGGTGTATGATTACATTTCTTAGTCCCTCTTTATTATTTTAATGTTGTCTTTTTTTCTATAATAACATCGCTGTTACTCTGTTTTGGGCTTTTTTTTTTTTTAAATCTTGCTTTGTTTTTTTGGATTTCCCTGTCTGGGTTGACTTCTGGTTGCTCTGCCCAGTGTTCTAGTCTTGGTTTGATGTATTATTGATTTTCTAACCAAAGGACTCCGTTTAGTATTTCTTGTAGTTTTGGTTTGGTTTTTATGAATTCCCTCAACTTGTGTTTATCTGGAAATGTCTGAATTGCACCTTCATATTTAACAGGCAGTTCGCTGGATATATGATTCTTGGCAGGCATTTTTTTCCTTCAATTCTTTATATACGTCATCCCATTGCCTTCTTGCCTGCATGGTTTCTGTTGAGTAGACTGACCTTATTCTTATTGGCTCTCCTTTGTAGATGACTTTTTTGTTTATCCCTCGCTGCTCTTATATTTCTCTCTTTATCTTTAGTTTTGGCAAGTTTGATTATAGTACATCTTGGTGACTTTCTTTTAACATCTACCTTATGTGGAGCTTGATGAGTATCTTGGATAGATATCTTCTCATCTTTCACAATATCAGGGAACTTTTCTGACAAAAAAATCTTCGGCAGTTCTCTCTGTATTTTCTGTTGTCCCTCCCTGTTCTGGTACTCCAATCACTCATAGGTTAATTTTCTGAATTGAGTCCCACATGATTCTTAAGGTTTCTCCATTTTTTAAAATTCTTTTATCTGATTTTTTTCAAATATATTAGTGCCAAGTGGTTTATTTTCGAGTTCAGAAATTCTAGCTTCTACTTGCTCAATTCTGTTCCTCTGACTTTCTATTGAGTTTTCTACTTCTGTAATTTTATTGTTAATCTTCTGAATTTCTGATTGCTGACTGTTTATTAAATTAAATTTTTCATTATATTCCTGAATAATCTTTCTAATTTCTTCAGTTGCTTTATCTGTGTGTTCCTTGGCTTGTTCTGCATATTGCTTCATTTCCTTCCTTATGTCTTGAAGGGTTCTGTGTATTAAACTTTTCTATTCTGCATCTGCTAATTCCAGGAATGCACTTTCATCTAGAAGATCCCTGGGTTCTTCGTTTTGAGAGCCTGTTGAGGTGATCATGGTCTGTTTCTTTATGTGACTTGATATTGACTGTTGTCTCCGAGCCACGTATAAGTTATTGTATTAGTTTATGCTTGCTTACTGTGTCATAGCTTCTTGCTTTGTTTTGTTTTGGTATAGCCCTATGTGTCGCTTGAGTGAGCTAGCTTGATTATTTTCGCCTTTGGAGCTCTGACATCTGGTGCCCAGCTGGCTAGAGCTGTTATCAGGTATTTCAGTCTAACAGTCCATTCAGTTTTCTTGTATGAATGCAGCTCAGGTTTCCAGGTAGGTGATCATCAAGTGTGTGGTACAAACTCTGTCCTACTACCTTAGAGGGGTAGGGGTGATTGGTGTATATAACGGTACCTGATTGTAGCAGGGGGTCATGCTCTGAATAAGGTGAGGGGGCTGAGAACCGACCCCCGAATGTCTCCAAGGAACACACATCTGTGTTCCCTAGAGAATGCAGGGGGTGAATTCTGCAGATGGACCATGGGTACCCAAAGTTTTTGCTTGTAAGTACTGGGAGGTACCGGTCTTCTTCGGACCTCTGTCACAGATGGCTGGGTGACATCAGTGGAGCTACCAGTCCTTAGGCCTGTGATGTCAGTAGCTGAGGACCTTGTTTAATAGGAAAAGCAATGTGAAACATCAAACACCCACCTCTGCACCGTGCAGCTGAAATGGTTGGAGTCTGCCAACAAAGGCGTATTCTCCCGAAATATGCCCACACAGGTTCTTGCAGAAGGGAAAGTTGCTCAAGGTCCGTGGACAGTTTATGCCTAGACAGGAGCCACTTAGGTCCTGAGCTCCCCTGGTTAGTGGAGCTAGCAAATTATCTTTTCCCCCAAATGCAATTTTTTTCCTTCCCCGAGGCCAAGAGGGTTGCTCTAGGTGCTCAACAATGCCTATTTCCAGCCCAGAGAATTCAGCCACTGAAGACTAGAAGAATCCCAGCTGTCATGGTCCCCAAACCTTCTTTTGGCCCAGGACAAGAATTATTCCCGAAGACAACTCATCAGACATGGAAGGGACTGGACAATGGGTTGGAGAAAGATGCTGACGGAGAGTGAGCTACTTGTATCAGATGGACACTTGAGACTGTGTTGGCATCTCCTGTCTGGAGGGAAGATAGGAGGGCAGAGAGGGTTAGAAACTGGCAAAATCGTCACAAAAGGAGAGACTGGAAGGAGGGAGCGGGCTGACTCATTAGTGGGAGAGTAAATGGGACTTTGGAGTAAGGTGTATATAAGCTTATATGTGACAGACTGACTTGATTTGTAAACTTTCACTTAAAGCACAATAAAAATTATATATATATATATATATATAAAAAAGAGTGAAAGAAAGTCCTACCAATAAAACTGTCATTCCACAGTCACTGTGGACCTACCGGAAGTTATGGCTCCCTGAGGAGGAACATCAGAGTCTAAAAGCTTTAGATAAGGAACACACTTCACTAAAATATTCCATTCAGTTCCTGAACAAATAAAGAATTAACAATAACAAGCCATCAAGGAACGGACAGCATCCAGAGTTACTACAACGTATTATCTAAAATGTCTAGTTCCTCCTCAATGAAAAAAAGAAAGAAAATCATGAGACATGCAAAGGAACATGGAAGTATGACCTGCATATCAGCAATGATGCAGGCAAAATAACTGCCTGTGAGACCAACAAAAAGTTGACTGTAACAGAGAACAATTTCACAGAACTACTTTCTTTGAACAGTTAGAGAAAGGTATGATGAGAATGTCATGTCAATGAAGAATATTAATGAAGAGATATAAATTACTTTTTTAAAATGGAAATTACACAGTTGCAATGGGTATAATTTGCCAGTAACTGGAAAATTTAAATTTAGATGGACAGAAGTTATGGAATTGAAGCACAGTGTCTAAAGAATGAAGACAAATGAACCAGGCCTCCGAAAAATATGGGGTGCCATTAAGGACACCACCGAATGGGTTATGGGAATAACATAAGGAGAGGAGTGAGAAGAGGGAAGGAGGGAGTGATAATAGGAGAGAAGGAGGGAGGAAGTAAGGAATTAAAAGGAATAATTTCTATAATGTTCAGAAATGTATTTTAAAAAATAACCTGCACATCTAGGCAGCTTCTGTATTTCCCAGGAGGTAAAATGCAGGGATCTACAAATAAATATAATAAAAATGCTAAAAGCTAAATACAAGCTGAAAATCTCTAAAGCAGCAAGAAAAAAATACATCATTGACAACAGAAACACAGCAAGATTAAAAGGTGATCTCTAAGCAGAAAGACATGAGGCTAGAAGGCAGAGGGACAGTATCTGTCAAGTTATCAAAGGAAGCAAAAATGTCAGCCAAGGACCTTTTATGCGGTAAAGCTATAATTAAAAAAAATTATTGCCAATTAAAAAATTTCCAATTAAAGAAAGATGGAGAGAATTGGTCTCCAGCTCATCTCTCACGAGAAAGACTAAAAGAGTAACTCAATACAAAGATCTGTTTAAAAACGCATATTTTAAAAGTGCATGTGCTACCTTCTTTATCCTCTTCTTTTAAAACAAATCATATGAAATGATATGCATTGTTGAACCTATGCTATATACAAAATTAATACATGTGTAATATATGGACGAAGGTAGTGCAAAGGAAGTGAGTGGGGAAAAGATTATAACTGCTAAAAAATGAGAATAGATATTGAAGTATAATTATATGCGCATATTTATAACAATATCAATACATGTATGTACACACATGTAATATACATATGTATGAATAAATTATATATAATAAGTAGAATTAAGATATAAAACCATTTTGTTGTAGTTCCTCTGAAATGACTCTTCTGATTCCTATATTATTTAAGGAAAACTGTACAAAACCATTATCATCCACATGGTATCAGACTTGCATTATGTTCAGATGTAATGGGTGACAATAACAACATACCCAAAAGATGGACAACTGCATAGTACTAAAACTAAATTAGTATTAAAGTACAATGAATGTTTTCTAACCTTAAGGTGTTAACATAATTTGAAGGGAACCCATAAAGAAGGAAAATGAAAAAATGCAGAAAAAGTTACAAAATTAAAAACTTGCACTGCAATAAAGAGAGTAAAACACCAAGAAAGGAAGCAAAGTAAAGGTCTTCCAAAAGCAACACCTTGGAGAACACTTTCTATCTCATTCTATGAGTCTAACATTACATTGTTATCAAAGCTAGAAAAATACACCAGTAGGGAAACAACAAAACAACTACAGAGAAATACGTTTTATGGATATGCCTACAAAAATCCTGAACAGAATGCTAGCAAAATCCAGCAGATAATTACAGGATTATATTCCACGTTCAAACAGAAGGTATTCCCATCACACAAGTTGGCTGAATATATAAAAGTTCATACGCGTAGTACAGCACATTGAGAGAACGAAGAGCAAATTTACATCACCGCAGTGTAGAAGCAAACTGGACCCAACCCAACAGCTTTTCGTGATGAAAATCCTCGAACTAGAATTAGAAGGATACTTAACATCAAAAGGAAATTTATTAAAAACCCCAAACTAGCATCGCATTCAATAGAGAAATACTAGGAGCACCCCACTAGCACCAAGAACAAAAGTAGGATGCCTGCTTTTGCCATTTGTATTCAACTGTACGCCCAGAGCTCTAGCCAGAGAAATTCAGCAAGATAGAGATGGCATCAAATCAGAAGTGAAAAAGCAAAACTATCTCCTCCCACATATAACATAAACTTATGATAAAAAAATTCTATAAAATCCACAAAAAAGAAAAACAACAAAAACCATCAGAGACAGTAAATAGGTTAAAATTGTAGGACACAATATCAAAATGAGCTAAGTCCAGTGTATTTCTCTGCACCAGAAATATACATTCTGAAAGGAAATCATTAAAACATTCGCACTTAAAACTGATTCAAAGTTTAGTACAAAGTAACTTTATATCTACATAAGCATAAAACAAACTGGTCACTAATTTACTAGCAATGTCTTTCTATATAGTCTTGGGCTTTTCTTTGTGGATCAGTTTTTGATTAGCAGCTCAACCTCCACTTACTTGACTTTTCTCACTTTTGTGCATAATGTGGTACTGCAGTTCCCGTTGGTTATTTACACAGACTCACACAAGGGTACTCCCTGTGTTTGTATCATGGCAAAGAGCATTGCTGGCCCTCCTGGCTAGAGTTACTGGATCAGCAGACATGGATGTACAAGATGGTTCTCTCAAAATGGATCAAAGTTCTGTTGTCTATAACATCACCCATCCATGCCCAGGAACGGCTTATGTAGGGTTCAGTTGCATATGGGGTGAATGTAGCAGAGTTAGACTCAACAGCCCACCCCCAGCTCTTGTGTATTAGAATGAAACAGTAGATTGCCCCAAGAGACCTGCAGAGATAAGGAGTTTCCTTTTAGAAGGATTTGTGCTAATTCTTTAAATGTTTGGTAGAAACCCTCTGTGAAGCCATATGGTCATGGGCTTTTCTTTGTGGATCAGTTTTTGATTAGTGACTCAATCTCCACTTTTCATGTTGTTATCAATAGATGGCTTCGTGTCCCTTCCACCTCAGGGCAACTCCATGCAGAATGGAATGAAATTCTCTCCTGTTCATCACCTGTTCTCTCCAGTGCCTCTCCTGCTTCCTTCCTCCCTCAGGTGTTACTTTCGGGAATTAACACACAGGTCCTCACTGATATCTGATAGTAGAAACAGGACAGATTATGCCAGGTTCAGCCCTCATTTCCAAAGCAGCTAGGAACATACCAGAGCCATTTCTGACCCTACCTGCAGAGGCCCACCTCAGCAATCCTGTTATACCCTGAGAAGCTTAGACCAGAGAACCAGGTGAAGAAGTTAAGGCTACTGTCATGATGCCTGCAGCTCTGAGCCTCATGTTCACAGTCCTGGAATTACTGGGTGAGAGTCCAATAAGATGGTATACACCTTAGAGAAAAAGGAGATGCAGGGAAGGGGCTAGGTCATGTTGACACTCTCCCCTACCCATCAAGGAAGCCACTTCTTACCAGTGATGTTAAGGTCATACTGTTTGATGATGACTTCATTCCAAAAATAGGGGTTGCTCTGAAAGAGAAATGGGATTTTTGCATTTGTTATTAGGATGGATGAGCTTTTCCGCATGGGAAAAAGGAGTAGATGGGGACAGCAAAAACATCTTTTTAGGAGACCTGCCTTTCAGGGAGTCCTGCCCCTGTCTGTTTTCATGAATGAATCCTTTCCCACTCCCCTTCCCCACCTGACCTCTGTCCTGACCTCCAGATTTATCATGTAGCTGAGCGTGTCTTCCTCTTCCTCACTGATCACCTGGTGGTTCATAATGTGCATGGGGTCAAGGTGCTTTCAGAGGGCAGGCAGAGAAGGGCTAGCAGCAGTCAAAGCCCACCTGGCCAGCAACCAATAGCTGGGATAGACAGTCTCCCACACCTCCTATCATTGTCACCCCCACCCCTACTACCCCACAACCATGGCTCTTCCTCATATGTCCCTTGGGGCATTGAAGGTGGCCTTTGTGCTCATCTGAGTTTCTTAAACGTGCATATTCATTTCTTACTTAAAATGTGATGCTTTTGGTCATTAGTTCTTCAAGTTTTCTTTTGTTCCTATTTTTGTTCCTATTTTGGTGTACTTGATGATGAGCCATAGGACATTTAAACAAACAAAAAATACTTGCCATCAAATTAATTCCTACTCATTCTGAATGTTGAGGACAGAGTATAACAACCCCATAGGATTTCCAAAGATGTAAATCTTTATGGAAGCAGACTGCAATCCTACTCTTGCAGAGCAGATGGTGGGTTCAAAGTACAGACCGCCCACTCTTTGGCCAAACCCAGAGCCACTGCCTTGCATTCTTCCTGCTTACTTTTTTTTCTATGACTGGAAAATTTTAATTTTCTGTCATTAAAAGTGTATTGATTCCTTTTTCTGCCTGCTCAAGTCTTCTGTTGAGACTCCCTATTAAAGTTTTCACTTTAGTAATTTTACTTTTTAGCTCCCAAAAGCTCCCTTTTGTATCTTCTATCACTTTACTAGTATTCCCATTTTATAGAATCACAGATTTTTTTTCTCTCTTTAGTTCTTCGTCCATATTTGCCTTTTGTCCTCTGAGCATATTTAAGAGTGCCTTTATTTTTCTAGTAAGTTCAATATCTGTATTTACTCAGCGTTCTATCAGTTTTGTCACTGTGAATTAGCATTCTTCCCTGTTGTTGTTGTTCTTATGCATTCCTTTGATATTGCTGAGTTTGAGCAGTTTTAGTATTAGCTCTGGGAAACAGAGTCTTTACGCTTCTACGCATTTGCCCTACTTGCTGTTGAGAGTTGCTTTATTCTTCCATTCTGTAACTTCTCCAAGCCTTTTTTTTTTTTATCTTTTTATGTCATTATGTTACTGTTGAGAATATACACAGCAAAATATACAGCAATTCAATAGTTTCTGCATGTACAATTCAGAAGCATTGCTGCCAAGTGGATTCCAATTCACAGCGACCCTGTTGAACCAAGAATGACTGCCCCATAGGGTTTCCAAAGATGTCATCTTTATGGAAGCAGAGTGCCACATCTTTCTCTTGTGGAGCCGCTAGTAGGCTTGGACCGCCAGCCTTACAGTTATCAGCTGAGTGCTAAACCACTGAGACAGCTTGGTCCTTATATACAATTTATGACATTGATTACATTCAAGTCATGCAACTATTCACCCTCCTTTTCTGGCTTTTCCTCCCCCATTTACACAAACTCACTCTTCCCTTATTTTCCTATCTATTCTCAAGTTACTGTTGTCAGTTTGGTCCCATATGTTGTTGTTGTTGTTAGGTAGGCTCAAATCAGCTCCTATCCGAAGTGACCCCATGTACAACAAAACTGGTCTTCGGTCACCAGTGTTCAATGCATCATCTCTACTCTTCAGATGATCTCTAAGTTCAGGTGGGACATGCTCAAGGTCATATTTTGGCTCTCGTGGTCTTGTTCTGATTTTCTTCAGCTTCAGCTTGAACTTGCATATGAGCAATTGATGGTCTGCTCCACAGTCGGCTGCTGGCCTTGTTCTGATGGATGATATTGAGCTTTTCCATCATCTCTTTCCACACATGTAGTCAATTTGATTTCTGTGTGTTCCGTCTGGTGAGAACCATGTGTATAGTCACCATTTACGTTGGTGAAAGAAGGTATTTTCAATGAAGAAGTCATCGGTCTTGCAGAATTCTATCATTCGATCTCTGGCATTGTTTGTATCACCAAGGCCACATTTTCCAACTACTGATCCTTCTTCTTTGTTTCCAACTTACACATTCTAGTTGCCAGTAATTATCAATGCATCTTGATTGCATGTTCAAGCAATTTCAGACTGCTGCAGCTGATAAAAATCTACTATTTCTTCAACTTTGATCCTAGTGGTTGGTGGCGTATTAACTGGTCTTCCTTGTAGGTGTATGGATATTATCCCATCACTGACAGTGTTGTACTTCAGTAATAGATCTTGAAATGTTCTTTTTGACAATCAATACAACACTGTTCCTCTTCAAGTTGTCATTCCCTGAATAGTAGGCTATAAGGTTGTCCGATTCAAAATGGCCAATACCAGTCCATTTCAGCTCACTAATGTCTAGGATATTGATGTTTATGCATTCCATTTCATTTTTGACAATTTCAAATTTTCCTAGATTCATACTTGTACATTCCAAGTTCTGATTATTAATGGATGTTTCCAGCTGTTTCTTCTCATCTTGAGCTGTGCCACATCAGCAAATGAAGGTCCCGGAAGCTTTACTCCGTCCACAACATTAAGGTCAACTCTACTTTGTGGAGTCAGCTCTTCTCCAATCATCTTTTGAGTGCCTTCCAACCTGCGGGGCTCATCTTCCAGCACTATATCAGACAATGTTCCACTGCTATTCATAAGGTTTTCACTGGCTATTGTCTTTCAGAAGTAGACCGCCGGGTCCTTCTTCCTAGTCTGTCTTAGTCTGGAAGCTCAGCTGAAATCTGTCCTCCATGGGTGACCCTGCTGGTATCTGAATACCAGTGGCATAGCTTCCAGCATCACACCAACACGCGAACCCTGAAAAGTACAACAAACTGACAGACACGTGGGGTGCAAAAACCTAGAGTACAAAAACCAAAACGAAAGAACATACTCACCATTTCTCAAGCTGAAAGAATCGAAATGGATTGACTCAGTGGCTGCAACAATGGGCACAAGCACAACAACGATTGTGAGGATGGCACAGAATTGGAAGTGTTTCGTTCTATCACGCGTAAGTTATCTATGAAAAAAAAATTTTTTTTTTTTTTTTGTTATCTATGAGTCAGTATTAATTCGATGTGCCTAAAACCAAGTTGCACTTGTGAAAGATTGTATGGGGAAAATATTAAACGACACGATGCATCAAAAGAAGATGGAAGGAGTACACAGAGTCATTGTACCAAAAAGAACTTGTTGATGCTCAACCCTTTCAGGAAGTACCATGTGATCAAGAACCGAAGGTGTTGAAGGAAGAAGTCCAAGCTTCACTGGAGGCATTGGTAAAAACAAAAAAAACAAGACTCCAGGAACAGACAGAATACCAAGTGAGATGTTTCAAAAAATGGACCCAGACCTGGAAGCACTCACTCATTTACACCAAGAATTTGGGAGATGGGAACCTGGCCAATCAATGGGAAGAAATTGATATTTGTGCCCAATCCAGAGCGAGGTGATCCAACAGAATGCAGAAATTATCAAATAATACCATTACTATCACACACAAGTAGAATTTTGCTGAAGATCATTTGAAACCAAATGCAGTAGTACATCAACAAGGAACTGCCAGAAATTCAAGCTGGAGACAGAAGAGGACATGGAATGAGGGATATCATTGCTGATGTCAGATGGATCCTGGCTGAAAGCAGAGAATACCTAAAACATGTCTACCTGTGCTTTAATGACCATGCAAAGGCATTCAACTGTGTGGATCATAACAAATTATGAATAACAGTACGAAGAATGGGTATTCCACAACACTTAACTGTTTTGATGAGGAATCTACATAGACCAAGGTATGGTCATTCTAATAGCATGAGGGGATACTGCATAGTTTCAAATCAGGAAGGTGACTTAGGGTTGTATCCTTTCACCATACTTATTCAGTCTACACGCTGAACAAAAAATCCATGAAGCTGGACTATATGAAGAAGAAAGGGGCATCAGGATTCGAGGAGGACTTACTCACTACCAGTGATATGCAGATGACACAGCTTTGATGGCTGAAAGTGAACAGCACTTGAAACACTTACTCATAATATCAAAAACCACAGCCTTCAATATGGATTACAATTTAAAGAAAACAAAAACCCTCACAGTCAGACCAGGAAGCAATGTCATGATAGAAGGAGAAAAGATTGAATTTGTCAAGGATTTCATTTTACTTGGATTCACAATCAATACCCATGGAAGCAGCTATCAAGAAATCAAAAGAACTGTTGCACCAGGCAAATTTGTTGCAAAAGACCTCTTTAAAGTGTAAACAAGCAAATATGTCATTTAAGCTATAAAGTGCACATGACCCAAGCCATGGTTTTTTCAATCACCTCAGGTACATGCGAAAGCTGGACAAAGAATAAAGAAGACTGAACTGATGCATTTGAATTACAGTGTTGGCGAAAAATATAGAATATACTGTGGACCCCTAGAAGAAAGAACAAATCTATATTGGAAGAAGTAAAACACAGCCAGAATGCTCCTTAGAGGAAAGGATGGTGATACTTTGCCTCACGTGCTTACGATATATTATGAAGGGACCAGTCCTCGAAGAAGGACATCATATTTGGTAAAGTAGTTGTCATTGTTGTTAGGTGCCATCTAGTCAGTTCCAACTCATAGTGACCCTATATAAAACAGAACGAAACACGGCCTGATCCTGCCTGGACCTTTCCCATCCTCACAATTGTTGTTATGCTTAAGCCCATTGTTGGAGCCACTGTGTCAGTCTGTCTTGCTGGGAACCTCCCTCTTTTTCACAGACCTGTAAAGTAGGTGGTCAGTTAAAAAGAGGAATACCCTCAACAAGGTTGGTTGACACAGTTGCTGCAAAAGCAGGCTCAAGCATAACAACAATTGTGAGGATAACAAAGGCCCAGGCAGAGTTTGTAGGGTCTTTATGAATCAGAACCAACTCTAAGCATCTAACAACAACATTGCAAATGATACTGCTTACTTGATTTCCTTTTCTGATCTCTTATCGTTGCAGTACAGAAAACCCAAGTGATTGGTGTGTTGATCTTGTAGCCTGCCACCTTCCTTTGTTTTTCTATTTGTTTTAGCAGATTTGTTGTGAAACCTTTAGGGTTTTATATGCATGTTGGGTCATTTCCATACAGTTTTATGTCTTCTTTTCTACTTTGGATACATTTTTTCTTTCTGTCTTTCTTTCCTCCCTCCCTTCCCTCCTTTTTTTCTTTATTCTTACTGTGCTCACTAGGACTTCCAGAACAATATTGAATATAAGTTGTGATAGGGGCCATCCTTGTCTCATTCTCCTTACAAAGGGAAGTCTCTGGACTTTCTTCGTTGACTTTGATATTGTCTCTTGGTTTTTCATAGATGCCCTTAATCGCATTAATGCCATTTCCCCTCTATTTCTATTTTGTCAAAAGTTTTAATAAGGAAATGGTGTAGGGTTTTATTAAAATAATTTCCTACATATATTAAGATGATCATACAGTGTTTCTTTTTTTTCAGTGTGGTATATTACACTGATTGATGCTGAATGGTGAGCCAGCCTTGGATCCCTGGAATAAATACAATTTGATCGTGGTACAATTTTTTGTTGAATGTGCTATTGGATTCTGTTTGCTAAAATTTTGTTGAGAGTTTTTATGTTTATATTTATGAGGGATATTGGTTATAGTGTTCTTTTCTGGTGATGTCTTTGTCTGGCTTTGGTATCAGAGTCATGCTGGCTTAATAGAACAAGTGAAGAAACACTCCTTTCTGTCCTGTATTTAGGAAGAGTTTGAGTAGGATCAATGTCATTTCTTCTCTGAAGGTTTACTAAATCCTCCAGTGAGGCCATCTGGTCATCTGGTTTTTTTTTTTTTTTTTTTTTGCTGGTTGGGGAGAGCGAGGTGTTTGATGACAGATTGAATCTCCTCTTTTCTTATGGGTTATTGGATATTTTTTTTATTTGTGTGTATATGTGTGTTAGTAGCAGTAGGTTATGTTCTAGGTGTATGTGCATTTCATTTAAGCATTCCAGTTTGTTGAAATGTGACTTTTCATAGTATTCTCTTATGTTCCTTTTCATTTATCTATTGCAATGTCTCTATCTTCATTTCTTATTTTGGTTATTTGCATTTTCTCAGTTTTTTCGTTTCAGTCTAGGAAGTGGATTGCCTATTTTATTGATTCTTTAAAAGAACCAACTTCTGGTTTCATTGACTCTTTCAATTGTTTTTCTATTTTCAAGATCATTCATTTGTCCCAGGATCTTTATTATTTTCTTTTTTTCTGATATTTTGGTCTTTTTCTGATGTTCCCTTTCTATTTCTTCATGGTGGAGTTAAACCATCGATTTGGGATCCTCATTCATTCTTAATGTAATCACTCAATGCTAATAATTTCCCTCAGCAATTCCTTCAGTATGTCCTATAGGTTTCGGTATAGTGTATCTTCATTCTTGTTTAATTCTAATTTTTTTTTAATATCTCCTCTCTTTTCTTCTATAATCCTTTGTATCTTTAGTAGTGTGCTATTAATTTCCTTGTATTATCCAGCCCCTTTACTTCCCTGTTTTGGTTTCTAACTTCATTCTGTTGTAGTCTCAGAAGATGCTTTGTATGGTTTCAGTCTCTTTATGTTTATTAAAGTTTGCTTTGAACACTAAAATATTGTCTATATTGGAGAATAATCCTAGTTCATTGGAGAAGAATGTATGTAGAGCTGCTGCAGGGCAGAGTGTTCCATAAATGCCTGTTAGGTCCACTTGTTTAATAGTGGTAGTTAAGTCTCCTGTTTCTTCATTGATCTGCTTTGTAGCTCCTTCCATAACAGAAAATGCTGTATTAAAGTTTCCTACTATTGTAACTTTTCATACATTGGTAGCACAATCATTAAGAGCTTGGCTGCTAACCAAAACGTTGGCAGGTCGAACATACCCAACAGCTCTGCAAGAGAAAAGACAACCTATTTTATTAAAAATTTAGCCTTGGAAACTCTGTGGGGCAGTTCTACTCTGTCCTGTAGCATAGTTAGGAGCTGGGATTGATTCAACTGCACAAAACAACAACTATTATTGCACACCTTTCCATTCTCTGCTCAATTCTGTCAGAGATTGCTTCATATGTTTTGAGGCTCTGATGTTACATGTGTATTTGTAATTGTTATGCCTTCTTGAATTGACATAGTTATTCTTTTATCTTCTATAATATTAATTTAATGCTTAATTTTTCAGATATTATCACACCTGTTTTGTTTCGGTTGCTATTTGCATTGACCTTTTTTTTTTCCATGTTTCAGCTTTTAAACTATGTATATCCTTCTTCCTAAGGTGTAGAGAGCATGTAGATGTATCATGCTTTTTTTTTCCTTTGTGTGTGTGTGTTTTCTATTTTTTAAATTCATTCTGCCACTCTCCACCTCTTGATAGGAGTATTTAATCTATTTCCGGTCATGGTGATTATCAGTTTGGGTGGATTTACTTCTGCCATTTTGTTATACTTTTTTCTTCTTTTAATTTTTGTGAAATTTATAGTTTCTTTGTTCTTTACTTTCAGTGCTGAATTCTTTACAAACATGGGCATTTCTTCATCTTATTTATTATTTTCCTATGAGTCCTGAGACATTTTGTTTGCTTTATTATTTATTTTCAGGACTGATTTCTTTTTATTTACTTTTTTGTGCTTTCCATGAGATATGTATTTAACACCTCACATTTATAACAAACTGATGTATCTTGATAACACCTGAACTTCCCTAACACAAATAATTCCGTGTTGACACTCATCTTCCCTGTTCTTTAGGTGCTATTATCAATTACATCCTAGTCTCTTTGCTTTCCTGTACTATGAATGTAAACTATTTTATTGTTGTATGTATTTAGCTCCTATTTTCTGCATATAACTTTGCCTTAGTTAAGTATTCTCCACCCAAAAGTATCTTAGGTGTCATGTTTATACTGACAATGCTTTTGTGCATGTACCCCTTCAGGCTCTCTTTAGTGCCATTACCTTTCTTTGTGGAAGAGTCCTTTTAGTATTTCTTAAAGGGCTGATCTGGTGCTAACAAATTCCCTTAATTTTTGCTCATCTGAGAATGTCTTAATTTCTTCCTTGTTTCTGAATGATATTTTTGCTGTGTATATTATTCTTGCCTTTTTTTCTCTTTCTGCACTTTAAATATGTCATCCATCACTTTCTTGTCTCTGTGGTTTCTGAAGATATAACCAAAACCGATTGCCACTGAGTCAGTTTAGACTCATAGTGATCCTACAGGACAGAGTAGAACTGTCCCATAGGGATCCTAAGGAGCAAATGGTACATCTCAACTGCCAACTTTTGGACAGCGAAGCACTGTGCCATCAGGGTCCTTTATGAAGGTAAGTCAGAGCACTTACTTGGGACAATTTGTATATAACAGTTCTCTTTTCTCACTCTCTCCAAATATTCTCTTTGTTCTTGGTTCTTAGGAGTTTGGTTGTGAAATGCCTTGGTGCATTTCTTTTAGGTTTTATCTTAAATGTAGTTCACTGAGCTTCTTGGAGATTATATTTCCTTT